>NC_137046.1:24910664-25281030 GCF_032717465.1 Coenobita brevimanus
CTCACCTACCTTTCCAGACTCCTGGTCATCCTCCTTTCGGGACTTTGGCGAAAGCTTTTCCATTGCACTTGACATCTCAAAGGCTTTCTTGATCGAGTCTGCATTAATCTTTAATTTCCAAACTGCCTCCTACGGTTTCTATCCTTCTATCTGTGCCTTCATCTCTAGCTTCCTTTTCTGGTCGTTCTATAGCCACTGTTGTAGAAGGCCATCATTCTTCTCCTAGATCTATCAACATTGGGTGTTCCCTCAGGGCTCTGTCCTATCACCAACTCTCTTCCTTTTATTTATCAATGATCTTCTAAGCTGTACATCTAATCTTATCCACTCGTACACTGATGATTTCACCCTTCACCTTTCCATTCGGTTCCCGCAATGCCCATCTCAGCAGTTACTTCATCAAACAAAAGGGATGAGGCTATGGCACACCTAATGTCTGACTTGGCTCGTATCTCTGACCAGCCGAGGTAAAAAATAATCTGGTTGTTTTTAATGTATCTAAAGGAACTCAGTTCTAACACCCTATCAACCTGACAAAATCTTCCACAGGTATACTCCTATCTATCTATCTATCTATTGCCAGACGCCACTAATCTCGTAAGGGTTGGCCATTTTGACTTTGAGTTATTTGTTTTACAGGGAGGGGCACTAACCCTCCACTAACCCACTTGTTGACACGTAGGGAGCAAGTATGGTTTGGTTATATGGTTACCACCCAGCGTTGTAAATGGTTTCTTGGCTTACAGGAAACCATTTGGCTTGTCACTCAATGTAAAGCCACCTGTAAAGGAAAGAAAAGTAATAAAGTGACAAGAAAGATGGGAGAAATAGGAAGAGAGGAGGGCAGGCACAGAAAAAGAATGATAAGGGCTAAGGAAGAAATGAGTGGATGATGGTCGCCACCACCTACCACAACAGGTACACCTACTGATGTTTAATAATATTCAGCTTAATTCTGCATCATCCTTGAACTTCCTTGGGGTTTCATTTACTCGGGACTTATCTTGGAAGGATTATATTACATCTCTTGTAAAATCTGCTTTCAAGAGATTAGGTATGTTAAGCCAACTCCGTTCCTTCTTTACCCATGAGCAATTGTTGACTCTGTACAGGTGTTTTTATCCGCCCCTGTATGGAGTACAACTCTCATGTGTGGGGAGGTTCCCCACATACAGCTCTTCTCAATGGAGTGGAGTTAAAGGCTTTTCGTCTCATTAACTCTCCTAGTCTTACTAACTCCCTTCAACCTCTGTCTCTTCGCCGCACTGTTGCATCTTTATCTCTTTTCTATCGCTACTCCAATGGTCACTGCTCCTCTGAACTGTCTGCATGTATTCCTCCACCTCTATGACAGGCGCGTAGCACCCGTCTAGCAGCAAACTCCCATCCCTTTTCTAACTCTCTAATGCAAGAGTTAACCGTTACTCCTAGTCCTTTATTTATGCAACAGGTCAACTGTATTTCCTGCCTCCTGCCTCCTGCCTTCTATGATCTCCAGTCTTTCAAACGCAGTGTGTCCAGGCATATCGAGATGATCGTATCTTGAATTTGGCTCTCTCTTATATTTTTTTCTCTTGGAGGGAACTGTTATTACGGGCTCATGGCCTTTGGTACCTTCTTCCTCGCATAAGAAAAAAAAATCGGAGACCATCTGGACCGAAATGATTTTAGAAGGTAAAGTATTCCTAATTCAAACTGTTTCCTCGTTTTTAGACTGCTTTGCACACAGAGAGTATGGGGGAAGTGTTCTTTCTTCTCGAACCCCAGAGATAAGTTCTGGAGTTAATTACCCAAACATAATAACTAGTTAGCTTCCTGATATACGGGAAATTGGGGGGTGTATGAATTTGTGGAATCCATAACAGGCGTCAATGCAATTGAGAGAACCATAAACATGCGTTTAGAGATTTGTGGGAACCCTTATCACGTGTCTGCGAATTTGTGAGAACCCTTAACAGTAAGCATTTGTGATGTCCTGCGAACCCTAAACAACTACCAAATTAATTATCAGTGTCCCAGGAAAGTCCACCACATCTTCCACTCATTTACATGCCCCCCTTGCAGCTCAGTTTCTGTCTAGCCATTCAGACCAGGCCATCACTTCTTCATCTCGCACCCTGTTTGCTGGTGACCCATGTACCCCCTCAACTCATTTACACATCCATTGAGACACACAACTTCCCTTACCCACATACTCACCCACAGTCCAAAAACACCTCTTCAAACATCGCCTACTCTTCCATCGCTCTCTGATTCAACGTCCTTTGACTTCCCTTCCCTCATCTGGCTGTCAACATCACCATCATTTTCAGTTTTCCTTAATAACCGTACAAGCTCCTCAGTTTCAGTCTTTCTAGAGGCCTTGTATATACCTCCACCCCCAAAATGCCCATTTGCGACCCATTATAACTCCTTACTCCACTCCATACATCACACCCAACCCTGTTTGTGTATGAATACGACTCCAATTCCTCAAGCAGTTAAACCCCCTCCCCTTTCTGTATCCTTCATATTTTCTTCCTACAGTCTTCACCTGCTTCTCACAGCTTTTGCCTAACTAAAGCCAGACCTTCCACTTTATTTACATGCTCACCTTGCAGCTCAGTTTCCGTCTAGCCATCCAGACCAGAGCATAATTTCTTCATCTCGCACCCTGTTTGCTGGAGACCAAAAATGTACCCTCTCAGTTCATTTACACACATCCATTGAGACACACTTTCCCTTACCCATACCACCCACAGTCCAACAAACACCTCTTCAAACATCCCCTACTCCACAATCGCTCTCTGATTCAATTTCCTTTGACATCCTTCCCTCATCCGGCTGTCAACATCACCTTACATCCTTTCGTTTTCCATAATCGTTGCACAAACCCCCATTTCTCAGTCTTTCAAGAAGACCAGCCTTGTATATACCTCTACCACCAAAACGCCCATATGCAACGCATTATATCTCCTTACCCACCCATGCATCACGCCCAACCCTTGGAAGAGGCCCATCTGGATACCAATGATTTTACATTTCCCTGTTCGTATTCCTCCTGTCCTTTTTTTGTGGCTGCCACCAGCTTTGGCAGGTCTAAATGGCTACCCTTCCTCTATTTCTGCTACCAGTTTTCACACTATACCCACCAATACTACCTCTCTAACACCTTACTTTTTGGAGACATTTGAAGGCTGAACAACTGATAAGTAATATTCATACCTACATTCATAAGTTAGGCGGAATCCATTTACTCATATCGAAATTGTGTTTAATAAATTATTTCTCCGCCAGTGCTCTTTTTGATAAAAATCTTGAACTTTTGATAGTGATATTATAACACGTCATGCATTCTTTCCGCAGCGAATGATAACATATTTTGTCTGTTGTTCTTTTAGAAGTGTCGGACATGTATCATTATTTTCATTCGAAAACGTCTACTTCCATTCTATCATCTTCTTCTTCACTCCACTTTACCTCCACTACTGGTTCTCCCTCCCACTCCACCTCTCCAAGTTCATCTCATCCCCGGCAAGCTTTTATATTTTTCCTCTCTTTAACCTCCCTGATCTGTCAAGTGTAGGCAGATCAAACATGTAGGTAAGGTGGCAAATGGCCGACCGTTTTTTTGTAAATTACTATAACTGTTTAAAACAAGGGTTACTCCACAACACAAGTTCATGTTCAGGGGGTTGTGGAGGAAGAGAAATAAAAGACGATGTAAGTGGCGTTTTGGTGGTGGATTTGGTGGTATGGCATTTTATGTCCGTTTTAACATTTGCTTCCACTCCATGAAACTGATCTGCCATTGCTTTCAAATGCTGGAGAAGAACTCCTGCGCGTGGTGGCACCGACATAACCTGGCTGCACAGTTGCCTCGGGTACAACATTCCCGTTTCAACGTAATACGGGTGTGAAGGGACTTTAGTGCCGCATGGAATATGAAAAGTTAAGAGTAAGTGCAGTGATAAATGGGATAACTGATGAATGCATGCGGGGCTCGGGGAGCAGATAAAGAAGAAAAAATTACTAATAAAGATGTGGTGTAAGGAAGTCTGTGGAACAATGAGTCGTGCAAAAAGCGTTCAGATGGTGTGGTCATATGGAGATAGTGGGTGTGAGTAGAACGGTGAATTAATGGTGTATCTCAGCGAGTTTGAAGGTGGGGGAAGTGGAAGGCCAAGAAGGTGGATAGAGTATGACAAACGAATGTGTGAGAAATCGAGGTATGGATGCTAATAAGGCCAAGGGAACTGACAGTGAACGAAAGGTGGTTGTAAGAAATTTGTAGAGAATTTGATTGATTTTAGCTTGCCCCTGTTCTTTTTCCCAGTGATGTGATAGTCATTGAGTCTGACTCTAACTTATATGTAACACATGAACCGCGTAATTTGGTGGATGCCTATACTTCTGAGGTGGAGTCAGGATTCCGGGGGCTTGAATGGTGAGTGAGATGAGAGTTTGGCTTCCATTTACCTGTGGAGACTTTTTCCAAGTTCTCTGTCTAACAGGTGCATTCTTCTCTCTGGATACATACACTCACACTAACCTTAGACTAGAAAAGAGGTCTGGATGATGAGTGAAGTAATGATATGGTTTGATAATAGTAATGATAACGATAATGATAATAATAATGAAAACGATAATGATGATAATAATGACGATGATGATAATGATGAAAATTATGATAATGATGATACTAATGATAATGATAATGATAGTTATAATGACAGGCGACGATGGCCAGCTGTAAGCGGGTCGTTGCCGTTCAGCCTGTACACACAAAGGTGGACCCTTATATGGTCAGTCTAAAAATACCATCTCTCGCCTCTCTTTCGAACTACGAACTAAACCACCCAGACAACAGACCTAACTCAATACTTGCATAAACACAAGAAAACATCAAAAATGCAGTGAAAAAATTACTTATCACTGCCTTTTACGTTATTAAGACAGTTTTAGTATCAACATAGGGCCTTCCATAGCAAAGCTATAAACGAGGATCGTTGATGTGTAATGTAGATGAGATTCAGAATCAACATTACAACTCCCATCACTTATTCGAAGCTCATATTGCCCAAGCTGAAGCAGTTTCGTAGGCAACACACTCCTCGACATTATATGCATATCGAGAACCGTCTGAGGTAAAAACCTGTCCTAAAATAAACGAATATGCCAACCGGTCACCCTCTCCGGGATGTTGTTGCATCATCTTTGTCAAACTGGTGATATACCATTCTCAGTTTCATTATCCTTGCACCACTACTTTCGCGTCTCACTGATGTGGTTAATATTATGGCAGTACTGCGACACATACTGTATATACTCTACCTGCGTTGTTCATGGGGTGTTGTATGTACTGGACAGTTAGACCTATATATGTTATCAACCCAAACATTAATGCTAATGGTAGTTGTCGTTGTATCATGTAAGAAAATTCAAAGGTGGTAACCTTGGATACGATGGGTGCCAAGCAGATAAATAGCACTTTGATTTCTATATTATCTAGTAATGTACAATGCTTTTCTCTTTTGAGATCTTCCTTTGAGCATAATGTCCAGTGCTATGAATTATTCGTTATACACGACATGAAGGAACGGTCGTTACATCTGTAGGGAGAGAGAGTGTGAGACATGGGGGGGGGGGAGGATGGAGAGGCGGACAAATTGCAAGGGGAGAGGATCAGGTGTACCAACTCTTACTGTGTTCACTTATTCTTTACCAGTGCTGACTGCCAAAGAAGCTATGGAATTTCGATACTATTATTTTAGTGGAGTGTACAATGGACTCTAATCCGTGATGTGATGTTTGGACAGCGTGAACCTCCAATGCTTCTTGAAGGGGTCCAGACCCATCACCCAAAATGTAAATAATCAGAAATAGGAGAAAGTGAACACGGGATTTCATTGAAATCAGCTTGCACATAGCAAGGATTAGGTATGCAGTTTTTCACGTTTTCTCTGGATGAACAGAGTGAAGAAACTGCACATCGGTATTTAGCGAGGATGACGCCCTCCCCCATGATTGTTGGGAGTTGGCCCCCTTAAAAAAAAAAAAAAAAAAAAAAACGAAAAATTTGCATAAAACTTCCCAGGTGAGTTCGTTTGGTTTACTGAGAAGGTCTTTCACTATATGCACAGTTTTGGCAAACCAGTGATTTATAGGGAAGTCAGCCCTCCTCGCCTACAGTACTTAAAAATTCAAAAAAGTTGTGAAAGGATTCCCAGATATGTCTTTAATATCTTAGTGTACATGCTGTACAATGAACTCTCATCTGTAATGCGATATTTTGGAAGCACTGACTCTCACAGTGATTTTCTGGGGGGTCAGACCCCTTCCACCATACTGAAAATGATCATAAATAGGGGAAAGTGAACACATGAATTTAAACAGGAAATCAGCATCCATATCACAGGACTGGGTCTACAGTTTCCATGTCTGAATGCACAGGAAGAAACTGCACATCTACTTTTATTATTATTATAATTGTTATTGTTGTTGTTATTATTATTATTATTATTATTATTATTATTATTATTATCTTCATCATCATCATCCGGACCCCCTTTCCCAAGGGCAGGGTGAGGAGTAGCAATGTCCAGACAGCCCAGATTTGCCCAGTCCAATGGGCCACGCTTCCATTCACTCATCATTCAAGCCCCCGGAATCCTGGCTCTATCAGATACGCCAGAAACATTCACCACGTTCTGTAGCTTCACATAAACTTTTCCGATTGAGTCAATCGAGACGCTGCCACGTTAAAAAGGGGTGCCAAATCCCTGATCATGCACTTCTCCTCCACAACATTCATCCAGACAGCCCGATCTCTTGTCAATTCCCTAACCTCACCGACTTCCAAACCTCCTCTTTCTCACACACACTCATCCACCATATCTCTCCATCTTCCTCCTCCTTGACTCTACCTCGCTTACTCCTCCCTACTTCATTTTCTCTCAGATATACATTTTTTCACCACTCTATTGTTATCCATTCTCTCCACATGCAGCCATATCATCTCAGTACACTCTCTTCGATTCTGGTGTCCACCAACTTCCTTACTCCGCATCTTTCACGAATCACATTATTTCGTATCCTATCCACCCTCTGTACTCCACATACATTTTCCTCAACAGTCCCATCTCCACTGCTCTTACTCTTGACTTTTCATTTTCATGCCACACCATAGTCTCACATCCATATGTTAAAGTGCTGGCACTAATACTCTCCTCTCATGTAAGCTTCTTGCAGCTGCAACACTCAAATCTGTTTCTCTATCAAAGGCTTCATTGTACCAGCGCTTACTTGTGTCACTCTCACTTTCCACTTCTTTTGCACATTTTCCTCTCTTTTCTCTCACTGTACCCAGGTATTTGAACTTCTCACCAATTCCAGTCTCTCTCTGTTCACCGTTACATCGCACTGGGAGTCACCTTTTCTCTCAATAACCATCACTTTACTCTTTCCCTACATTTAGTCTCAAGGCATGACGCTCACAGACATCAGCAAAACTCTGCACTAGCCTACCCAAGTTCTTGTCCGGTACTTCGCAAGCAGTACTGCATCATCAGCATACAACAAATTTGAGACATTCCATCCATCACCATTCATTACCAACGCCATCCCTCTCTCTCCATTACTCCTCGTGTTTTAACTTCTCTCATCATCTCATCCATATATATATTGAACAACCAGGTGGATATCACACAACCTTGTAGCACGCTCCACACCGATCGTGAACCATTCACTTAGATTTGAGTGTGTGTGTGTGTGTGTGTGTGTGTGTGTGTGTGTGTGTGTGTGTGTGTGTGTGTGTGTAGGAGTCCGACTCTGGGCATAGGCTTCACAGCTTACTCTCAAGGTCCAGTAGTCCTTCTACATAATATACATCCCTACATGTCACCACCTCCGAGCCTAACACCCACCGTCCATACTGAATACATGCTAGGGGCTGTACTCATACTGGTGTATTGATGTTAAGGCAGGGATGTTTTTACGACATGTCGGCGGGTCTCTCTGGTAGATCAGTAGAGTCTGTTTTTATTACATTCAAATCCTTAAACTGTTCCCTGCCCCCAGCGGGGATTTGGAACCTGGGTCCTGTAGGACTGCCCAGGCCACCTCTCTAACGACTGAGTCACCGCCTCTCCCCATTAACCATTAAACCCTACACATGCTTCACTACCATCATACTGAAAAACTCTTTGGACGGCACCTAGCAACGCTTACCATCTGTACCGTACATGAGGAAAACTTTCCACAATCCTTCTCTGTCCACTTTGTCATATTCTTCTTTTTCCAGATACGTGAATGCCATAAACACCTTATGGCCCCTCCTCACAAAGGCCTTCTCTGCTACTCTGTCTCACCGCAAATATCTGATTCGCACATCCTTTGCCACTCCTAAAACCACCCTGTTCATCACTCACTAGGATTTCTGACATCTCTCTTACTTTAGTAGTAATTTCTTCCATATACACCTTCGCTACCACACTTAGTAAACTTATGCCACGATAATTCTTGCACTCACTTCGCTCACCTTTACTTTTGTACAGGGGTACAATCACAGTCTTTTTCCACTCTGCAGGCACAGTTCCACTCATCCATGCCCTCTTATATATACTCCAGCAAGCACTTCATTCCACTCTCTTCCACTACACTTAAACATCTCTGCATACACCTCTATCAACCCCAGCTGCATTCCCATTTTCCAGCCAAGCTTCACAGCACCTCATCACCTGTGCGAGTGTCACGTCTCCCCAGCACTGCATTCCCTCTTCTTCTGCACACCCCCAAAACCAATCATGTTTACAGCTGCTCTGCTCTCTCTACTCCCATTCATCAGGCATCCCCATGAGTTAATACCACCTACATCCTTCACACCATCACATTTCCTTCCACTTTCACTTCTACATTTCTGCACACTCTTTCCAAAATAACTTCCTATTTTCAGAGTAGTTTCGCATTCATTTTTGTTCTTAAATCATCATTTACCTCCTTTTTTTCTTCCTCACTAGTCTCTTTACGTGCTTCTTGCTCTCGAGTATATTCAGTTATTATATCAACTGAACTCCCCAGACCTGTAACCACTTTTAGCCACTTCTGTCCTCTTTTCCTCCACTGCTCTCTTAACCTCATCATCCCACAATGCCGTACCTTTCTTCTTTGTTGTTACTCTTGCCACATCACACACCGCTTTAGCATTCCTAACTAAGCAGTCCCTATATGCATTCCACAGGCTGTCCAGATCCATTTCATTCCAATTCACAGATTCTAACTCCCCTCCTCTCTACTTTTTGGTTCTGTAATCATCTGCCATTTCTTTGATCCTCAGCTTCTTCAACATTCAGTCTGTCTCACCTGAAAGCTGCTCATCTCTCTCCTGGATCCACCTCACTCCCTCTTTTTAGCTTCTTGATCTTGCATCACCAAAATCGCGTATGATCTGACAGACCTCCACATCGTCCTTTCATGGCTGTCGTATCAGCAACCATTCCCATCATCGACACTCTCTACGAGCACATAATCAACCAGGCTTCTTTTCCAACGCGATCCCCGTTCCCTCTATACCGTGTAACATATTTATGCGTGCATCTTTGTGTTTGCAATATGAGTTACAAATGTGCACAACCTTTTCTCCCTGACACAAATCCTTTTAGTCGTTTCCCATTATCATTTTCTGCTGGTACTCCATAACAACCCATTATGTCATCACTTTCAGGACCAGTGCCTACTTCTTCCATTCATGTTGCCCATGACGATCACTTTATAGCTCCCTGAGCATTTCCCCCACTACTTTATCCAGCTCATCCCCAAAACTTGCTCTTTCTCTCTCTCAATCCTGTCCTCCACACGGTGCATATATATATATATATATATATATATATATATATATATATATATATATATATATATTTTAATACAACAAGGTAGGAGTCAAAGACCAGGAGCCCGCAAACCATTCCCTTCCATTTAAAAAAAAAAGCCAAACTCATGATACGTTCATTTCGAGATGCCTGGACACACTGCGTTTGAAAGACTGGAGATCACAGGAAGTAGGAAATACAGACAGAAGAAGACAGTTCCAGAGCTGACCTGTTGCATAAATGAAGGACTGCGAGTAACAGTTAACTTTTGCAAAAGAGAGTTGGACAGAAAAGGGATATGAATTTGTCGATAGACGGGTGCGTAGCACCCGTTGTAGAGGTGGAGGGTTACAAGCAGACAGTTCAGAGGAGCAGTGACCATTGAAGCAGCGACAGAAAAGAGATAAAGATGCACCAGTGCGGTGAAGAGACACAGGTTGAGAGAAGTCAGTAACCGGAGGAGAGTTAATGAGACAAAAAGCCTTTGACTCCACCCTGTTGAGAAGAGCTGTATGTGGGGAGCCTCCCCACACATGAGAGTTGTACTCTACATGAGACGAATAAAATCCGTGTATAAAGTCAAGAACTATGCAAAGGTAAAGAAGGTACGGAGTCGGCTTAGGACACTCAATCTCTTGGAAGCAGATTTTACGAGAGATGCAGTATGATTTTTCCAGGATAAGTCTCATGTTCAAGGATGATGCAGGATTGAGCTGGAGATTATTAAACATTAGTGAGTACCCCTGTGGAAGATTGTGTTGGGCTGATAGGTGTAAAAACTGAGTTTTTGATGTACTAAAAACACTAAGATTATTTTTATCCCAGTCAGATATATGAGCCAAGTCAGATATTAGGTGTGTCATAGCCTCATCCCTAGTTTGTTGAAGTAACTGCTGAGATGGACGTTGCAGGAACCGAATGGAAAGGTGAAAGGTGGAATCATCACCATATGAGTGGATAGGGTTAGATGTACAGCCTAGAAGGTCAGTGATGAATAAAAGGCAGAGAGTTGATAGGACAGAGCCCTGAGGAACACCACTGTTGATAGATCTAGGAGAAGAGTAATGGCCTTCTACAACAGCGGCTATAGAAGCTATAGATGAAGGCACAGACAGAAGGATAGAAACCGTGAGAGGGCAGTTTGGACATTAAAGTTTTATGCCAGACTCGATCGAAAGCCTTTGAGATATCAAGTGCAATGGCAAAGCTTTTGACAAAGTCCCGAAAGGAGGATGACCAGTAGTCTGAAAGGTAGGTAAGAAAATCGCCAGTGAAGCGTCCCCGACGGAACCCATACTGACGATCAGAAAGAAGATTGTGATAGGAAAGATGCTTTAAATGTTTTCTGTTAAGAATTGACTCGGAAACTTTTGAGACATAGGATGTTAAAGCAATTGGACGTTAGTTAGAGGGTTGGAAATGGTCACCCTTCTCTGGGACTGGCTGAATGCGAGCAAACTTCTAGCAAGAAGGAAAGGTACAAGTTGAAAGACAAAGGGGAAAGAGTTTACCTGTGGTCTGTCTATTTTTATGAAACAAATTTGGGTGTTGTCCCTAATAAGACTATATAATGTTATAAATGTCTCTTTATTTCTAATAATAACGATGACTTTTTATAAATTCGACAACGCTTGGCAATATTGCTTTCCAACGGTGCCACGCTTGTAAGGGTAGAGTGATCGTGTCAATTCATTTCCACTCTGGCCGCCACCTGAGATGGATGCTCTTACTCCTGCTACTCGCTCTCGTGTGCTCCACAGTAGAGAAAAAGAACTTATGTACAACGTAAATAAGTATTTTTTAGAAGAGAAGGCAAACAGAGGACCTATAATTGTTCCCTCAAAGGTGGTGTGGAAAAAAAGTCGAAATTATAAAGAACAAATAAAACATACTTTAAGGAAAGAATCACATTCATGAGAAAAACATAATGTTGACAGACAGACAGTAACAGAGAAAGAGAGAGAGAGAGGAGGGAAAGGGAATGAAGATAAAAGAGATAGGCAGAGCGAGAGAGGCAGGTTGGAGAGGCCGGAGATGAGGGAGAAACGGCAAGACGGAGGGAGGGAGGGAGGGAATGTGGTGGAAATTGAATAGGAGCGCAACAAGACAGTCAGGATGCTTTTCCTCAACGTCAAAGGTGGTGTGGAAAATAAATCGAAATTACAGACCACAAATAAAACATCATACTTAAAGGAGAAATTCACAGTCATAATAAAAAATAATGTTAGAGAGAGACAGACAGACAGACAGACAGACAGAAACAGAGAGTAGGGGGAAAGGGCATGGAGAAAGGGAATGAATAAGAGCGCAACAAAACACACAGAGAGTCAGTCAGGAGGCTTTTCCTCAAATTATAATAATCCATAAAACCGTATAGACATTTTATAGAAATAAATCTAAAAAAAATGCAATTTCTATATACAGAGAGAGAGAGAGAGAGAGAGAGAGAGAGAGAGAGAGAGAGAGAGAGGCGAGTGGTGTGCTGGGAGGGAAAGTTGTCATTTGCGCCTTGTTTCTAATCCGATTAAGTTGCCCAGTACAAAGTATGGCAATACTGTGGGACGGGGACTCCTCAAGAGGAACAACGGCCAAACGCTCTCCATAAAATAGACAGACCATAGGTAGAGTGGAAGCATGGAAGCATAGTTCTTGAGGACGACAGGATGGACTCCATCAGGCCCATATGCCTTGTTAGTATTAAGGCCAGTGATGGCAGAAAATACATCAACTGAAGAAATTTTAATGTCAGCCATGAGGAAGTCAGAGGGGGGAAGTGATGAAGGAACAACACAGGAATTGTCTAAGATGGAACTGGAGGAGAAAGTCTGAGTGAAGAGACCTGTTTCATCAGTAGAAGAAATAGCTACAGAGCCATCAGAGTAGAAAACAGGAGGGAAGGATAATGAGGTAAAGTTGTTAGAAAGGTTTTTGATAAGATGCCAAAAGGAGCGGGAAGAATTCCTATTTGGAGAGTTGAGGGCATTTAGTATGGATGAAATTATTTTAGCAGTGAGAACAGACTTAGCACGATTCTTTTTTTTTTTTTTTTATGTGTCCGACTCTGGGCAAAGGCTTCAGGGCCTATTTCTCGGGGGCAGTGACCTATCCCAAGGCCCAGTAGTCCTCCTACGCCTCCACATGTCACCACCTCGGCTCTAGCACCCACCATCCATATTGAATACATGCTAGGGCTGTCTCATACAGGACTGGGGTACTGGTATTAGCGGGGGTATTTTTATGACATGTCGGTGGGTCATTTGGTAGATCAGGAAAGTCTGCTTTTAGGAAATTCAAATCCTTAAGCTGTTCCCTGTCCCAGTCAGGATTCGATCCTGGGTCCGTTAGGACTGCAGGCCGCCTCTCTACCGATTCAGCCACCGCCTGGGGAGAAACATGAACAACCGAAGATGTGATTCAGGAGTGGATTAGCTCAGGTACCTTTTATAGGCCCTCTCCTTGTTCCGAAAAGCATTCAAACAAGTGTGATTAAACCAAGGCTTTCTTGCGTTAGTCAGAAGATATGAGAAGGGAATGTATGCACAAAAGCACACTCACATGGCTCTTGGCCATAGAAGCTATAATCATTCCAGAAAATCAAAGAAGTACTGCCTGAGGGCCTCCCAATCCGCAGCTCCAAAATGTCACAGTCGACGTATCTTTGGAGGGTCCACAGGCTGTACCAGAGTGACAGGACAGGTCAAGGTAATAAAGTTGTTATCGGAGGAGCCCAACAGAGAGGAAAGATTAACAGTGTAAGCAGAAGGATTAGTTGTAAGGAAGAGGTGAAGTATGTTGGACAGGTCAAGGTAATAAAGATGTTATTGGAGGAGCCCAACAGAGAGGAAAGATTAACAGTGTAAGCAGAAGGATTAGTTGTAAGGAAGGGGTGAAGTATGTTGGAGCTTTCTCCAAGGTGGTCAGGGATACGGGTAGGGTGCTGTACAAGCTGTTCTTGGTCATTAAGGATAGAAAATATATAGGCTTGTTCATCAGGTGGATCAGTGAAAGGAGAGGAGAGCCAAAGGTGGTGGTGAACATTGAAGTTTCCTAGAATGGATATTTCAGAGAAAAATGAAATGGATAGAATGTGTTCCATCTTAGATGTAAGATAGTTGAAAAATTGTTCATAGTCAGTAGAATTGGGGGATAAGTAAACAGCACAAATATATTTAGTCAGAGAATGACAGAAAAACCGAAGCCAGAGAGTAGAGAATTCAGAAGAATCAAGTTAAGGAACATGAGAGCAAGATAAGTCATTGCGTATATATACACTATAGCCACCTTTGACTTTGAAATGAGTATAGAGAAAGTAGGAGGAAACAGAAAAGGGTTTGTTGTCAGTTGTCTCAGACAGCTAAGTCTCTGTCAGGAAGAGAAGGTGAGGTTTAGAGGAGGAGAAGTGGTGCTCGACAGGAAGAAAGTTAGAGGAAAGGCTATGAAAGTTGCGGATATGAAGAAATGAGTCAGACAGTGGTTCCAGGCATCTCGTTGAGTCGTCATCGGGAAAGGGGCAGATGGGGGCATTTATGGTTCCCCCTACCTGGGGACTCCGAGGCCTGGTTATTGTGTGCCCTTTTTTTTTTTTTTTTTTTTTTGAAAAGGAAGTGTTGTGTGTACTGTGCAAATAGATTGGTGTTGACAGTTAGAGAAACTTGTATTGGAGAGCATGCTGGCCTACTCTCTGTGGTGCTGAAACACTGAAAAAGTTCAGCAAAGGGGGATGGTCAGGAACTAGTCCCGAGGGCTGATGAAACAGGAGCTCCAGCTCTCCCTGTCATTAGTTTTCCATCCATCTTGAGAGTACTGCCCTGCTCGACTGGTGCTACAATCTACTCCTCTATAATCACTGCCAGTTTCACCGTCTCAGACTTGAACTTGACATACATACACCTTGAGCTGACACATTTGTATCTCTCATTCCACTCTGCTACACCTCATTCAGCAACAAAGCAACTTCTTCCTTACATCTTCCTCGCCCATTCATTTTTGATCTCACACATTTCACACTCTCCCACTCCTCCACTTCACACCCTTTCATCTTCGCTTCACACAGTGCCATCGCGGCATATCTGCACTCTTGAACACATTCACCCCTTCCACCCTCTTGCTCTCCTCATTCACACCTCTCACATTTCACATGGCCATGTGAGTCTGCCCATTTGGTTGGGGCCCTGGGCAGGTGTCGGGCCCTCCAAGGCTCTCTGAAACGACTGCCATGATTAAGTGATTTTGGTTGGGGGAATCTGAGGGACACAACTCTGCCAGAAACCCTGGGTATATGGTTACCACCCAGCGTAGTTAATGGTATCCTGGGTACAGGAAACCATTTGGCTTGTCACTCATTGTAAAGATCATATGGCATCTCTACATTAAGTGAGTAGATGATGGGTGCTTCATCCATCATCATCATCATCATTATTATTATTATTATTATTGTTATTTTTTTTATTATTATTATCATTATTATTTTTATTATTGTTATTGTGGTAGGTGGGGGCACTCACCATCCACTCACTCAATGTAGTGCTGCTCTCGGATGTCTGCCCTGTCCTCTCCTCCATCCTTCTTCCTTCCATCTTCTTCTATCTTTCTTTCCTTCATTCTTTCCTCTTCCTTCTGCCTGTGGTTGACTTTACGCTCCCTCTTCTGTCTTTCATTCCTTCATTCTTTCCTCTTCCTTCTGCCTGTGGGTGACTCTACACTGAGTGACAAGCCAAATGGTTTCCTGTACACCAGGAAACCATTTACTACGCTGGGTGGTAACCATATAACCAAATTTTGGCGCCTGGTGGTTTAGTGGGTAATTATTTTGCTCCAATCGGATTGAGCCGGTGAAGGTTTATATGCAAGGGGTGGTTGCGGTTTATTGCTTACGTAATGCCACTCAGGGATGAGTGAGGTTGGTCACTCGCATCTTAAATGGCAGGACCAACTGCCTAGCCCAGGGCTCCTACGCTCCTCATGGGGCAACGTATGATTGGATGATGGATGGATGGATGGATTATTGTTATTATTATTATTATTATTATTATTATTAATGTCATTATTATTATTGTTCAGTGGCAACTCCGAGGGGTCATGAGGCCAGGCCCCCCCCCTTTTTCAATATATATATATATATATATATATATATATATATATATATCACAGAGTACTTAAAATTTACTGTAGATTATGCTATATGTATGTCATATACCCATTCCATATGGCCTCAAAATTATCATAAAATTGGTCAATATGCAAAATTTTCTCGGGGGGGCTACAGCGCCCCCCTGAACCCCCCAGCTGTACGGGCTCGCTGCGCTTGCCAAAGTCATCGGCTGAACAGTTAAAAAGATATAAAAAAAAGCCCCCCCTCCCTTTCAACTTTCTGGATACGCCACTGTTATTGATATTATTATTACCTCACCCGGACGGAGTCAGGCGCAGTATTGTTTTGGCTTGAGTTTCTGTGTTGGATTGTTTGCTAGCAACACTACGGAAATACGACTGAATGAAATTGCATGAAACTTTCAGGATATTTGGTCACTGGTCTCCAAAGGAACTGATTTCATTGTGGAGGTAATATCAAGTCTGAAAGGTGACACACAAGGTCAAAGAGTTTCAAAGGGTGAGTTCTTGAACATGGTATTAGTTGTGCCATTACCGTAGACTTTATTTAGGAGTTTCACAGGGGCAAGTTGATATTGAGGTTAGCTGCAACTTTAATTGTTTACCGACACTAAATGGCAATACCGAATCAGTATTTAACAGCACTAAAATAACTGCTGTCGGGCGAGGTGTATTGTGCCCCAAACCAATTATTATTATTATTATTATTATTATTATCCCTCTCATACATGGGGGCCCGGTGCAGAATCCAACCCCTCACACTCTTTCGATGCAGGATTCATCCAAATGATATCCAACCGCTCGCACTCTTTTAACTCAGGATTCGCCCAAGTGAAATCAACCGCTCACACTCTTTCATCGTAGGTTGAGTCCAGCCATATAATTTGCTGTATTTTTTTCACAACAATTTGTTGGTTGATCTTCCTAATGAACGAATAAAATATAAAAAAAAAATAATTACTGTAATGCTAGGTGTTTTAGGGTCGGCTTCCCGTCCCTGTGATGCCTAGTGTGTAGCTGGGTTCTCTTTCTAGACTGGAGCTTAGACAAATAGGAGAGAGGCAGGACACAAAAACTCAAGGCAACAACCTTACACGTGTATTACTAAATTCTATACTGGAACGGGTAGATGTCACGAATGCAGATACACTGGACAATTATAATTCTTAGGCCTAGATATGGGTATTAGTATCGCGCAGGATACTACTCAGGTCAAGGTTGGGCAATGTGAATAGCACTTAGGGCAGAGGTTTATATACAATTATCGCAGGAAGTCCAAGTTTTATATATTTGTGGAGTGGGTGGTACTATTTCACTGTTAGCAATTATTACTTAAACACTGGGGTCTGTGTATGATTTTAGTATGATGTGACATTATCAGATGGTAGCGTATTCACTGTAATAGACCCGTATTTCACTGCTTGGCCGTTTTCACGGTTTCACTGTTACTTTTATTCACTCCATCACTTTAATATTGTCACTGTTGCCTCTCCTCACTGACTTCCTTTATATGGTTAATTCTCTGCTCAGCCTTCACGTCACTAAGTCACGGACACTGTGCTTTCACTGTCACTCCTTTTGGGTCTGGGCATCGTGGCGGTCAGGTACAAGGGCGGTAGAGGTGACCCAGCCTCACTATTGACGGGGCTGGGTCTCCACCAGGGGCCTCTGTGTTCAGTGGCCACAGGATCACGCGTAGGGGCGTCCTCTCTCGTCCGGAGCTGCGGGTGGTGAAGGGCCTTGCGCTTTGGGGGCTTGGGGGCGGGAGTACGGCCCTCAGGGCTGGGGGCCGAATAACTGCCTGAACTTCTCGCTCAGGGCGCCTGATGGAGGACGAAGATCTCTGGCGTCTGAGTTTAGGGAAGTCCCACCCGGGGGTCCTGGGGGCGGTCTGGGTGTCCCGAGGGCTGCGGTCCCCAGTGCTCAGTGGCGCCATCAGGAAAGGTCTGTGGTGCCGGCTTATGTTGGGGTCTGTCAGGTGAGTCCTCTCCAGATCCGACTGCAGGGAGAAGAGGCCAGGGGAAGTCATGGGGCCTTTCCAGTACTCCTCCAGGCTCGGGACTCCCTCTGAGTCATAAGTAGGTGAACAGGAGTCAGCACCTGATGGAGGAGCGGCTTCAGGCCATCTCCTGCCATAGGGCCCGACTACTGGCCGTGGCCTTCTAGGGGCATGGCTATGGGCCATCACTAAGGCCCAGCTACTGGCCGTGGCCTCGGGAAGGAGCAGCTAAGGCCGACTCAGGGGCAACTTCAGAGCGGCTACAGGCCATCTCCTGACAAAGGCGGGAGTGGCTACAGGCCATCTTCTGATTCCCTCATCGTGGCTACAGGCCGTCTCAGGAAGGGCTCCTTCAGAGTGGCTACAAGGCATCTCCTGATGAAGGCGGGAGCGGCTACAGGAAATCTCCTGTTTTCCCTCAGAGTGGCTACAGGCCGTCTCCTTCAGGAGGGTTGAGCGGCTACATGCCGTCTCGGAAAGGACACTTTCAGAGTGGCTACAGGCCGTCTCCTGATTTCCCCTCAGCGTGGCTACAGGGTTTTTCCTTCCAGGAAGGTTGAGCAGCTACAGGGTGTTTCCTTCAGGAAGGTTGATCAGCTACCGGCCGTCTCAGGGGTGCTGACTGGAGCTGGAGTAACAGCTCCACCCCGATGTTGGTTGGGGAAGGTTCGCCCAGGAGGTAGTCTTGTATTCCTGTTATGTGGCAGCGGGCGAGCTCCGGGTCATAGGGCGCGCAGCCCAGGCAGACTTTATGTTGTTGTCGCCCTGAATCCCAGCGAGCTGTCGTTGCTCCTCTGTGGGCTCCTTCTGGGGGTGTTAGGTTGCCCCCTGCGCTATACTGCATTTTACTACTGTCTGCTGGGGAAAAGTCATGTCCTTGTGACTGGAGGTGGTAAACTTTGGCATTGTAGGTGTGGTAGACTGGCTGTAGGTGTTGGAGGATAGCATGCCAGGCTGTGGTGGCTGAGTTCTCTTCTAGCTGCTCGTCACAGGTGATGAAGAGGGTGGATGAGTTGGTGGAGGAGCGGAGGAGTCATAGGAGGTGGTGAGGTCCTCGGACTCATTGTTTCCGTCCAAAGGGCGGCACCCATAAGGCTCGTCGAATCCTCATGGCGCTAGGTGTTACCCTCTGTGCAGGGCTGTGTTGAATGCTGGAGATGGACGGTGAGTGTGGGGTTTTATGCCTGGGTAATGCGGCATGGCATCGTTGGGAAGTTTAGGTGGCCGGGATTTGTGCCTGGTGTATCATGAGTGTCAGATGATTTAGGGCAGGAGTAGAGGTGTGATTTTGTGGCAAGGCGTGTGGGGTGGGAGAGTGAGTGTATTGGTCAGGTGGGCGGGAGAGGTGGCCGGAGCATGTGATGGTTGTTTTAAGGATGGGTGTGGACGGTGATGTGGGTGTGCAGTGTCGGCATGTGTGTGAAGTTTGTGGGGCACGTGAGGGCGGCTGTGTGGTGGTAGGAGTGTGGGCGGCACGGCGGGAGCAGGGTGTAGGGTGAGTGGGTGGTGGCGTCGTGGGAGCATGGGCAGCACACGTGGAGTTGGGGGCAGGGGACAGGGCAGGTGGGGTCAAGGGGGCGTGTGTGGGCGGCAGGCTGGGAGATGCGGTGGCAGTGGTGGGTGACGGCTGGGGCAGGGATGTATTGGGAGGAGTGGGTTTGGGGATGTGGGCGGGACACGCGGTGCTGGCCATGGGAGAGGAGGCGGCGGGTGGTGAGGAGGTGGGGGAGCGGCTGGGAGTTGGTGGTGTGGTGGGTTGTCTGGTGATGTGTGTTGCGGCTTGATGGATGGTGTGGTGGAGGTGGCTTGGGTGGGGGTGGGAAAGAGATGGTGAGGGGGAGATGTAGCAATCGTAGGAGGTAGAGGGAAGTGGCGAGGGAGTAGTGGGTGGGACGGGGTGCAGGGCAGGGGCAGTGAGGACAGGAGTGTGAAAAGGGCGCACATGCCAGTTTCGGAGAGTGCGGGGAGTGCCATGGTACTCGATGATCCCCGGATAGAGGTTAGGGATGCGGATGATGGTGTGCGGCCCCGTGAAGCATGGCGTTACTTGTAGGGGGTGGAGAGCTGTGCTATCATAACAGTGTGGCCCGGCTTGTAGGGGTTGGAGGCGGTGTCAGAGCAGAGGTCCAGGTTGTTTTGGAGGTGAGGTAGCCGAGTTTGAGATGGTGTACTGGGTGTGATGTGGGGGTTGAAGTGGGGGTTGGAAACGCTGCTGAAGGGGCAGGAGGAGGGGTGTTTCCCCAAACACTTGTTTGTACAGTGAAATTCTGTTTTCTCAGGGGCAGGAGTTGATGCCCCATTGCACGATTTTTACATGAGTGGGCCAGTTGTCATCTTTGGTGACTTCTATCCGGATGCGGAGTTGATTCATCAGCGTACGATGGCTTCACTCGCATATGGCATTTCCTTGGGGCCAGTAAGGGATAAGTGGGAGATGTTATAGCTGAATATGTGGGCCAGCTCCTCCCAGATCTTACTGGTGAACTCAGGTATGTGATCTGAGTGGGTCGCTTGTGGGATACCAAAGTATGGGAATATGTGCCGAATCAGGGCGTTGTCCACTGCGACAGCGTGATGTTCTTTCACTGGGCAGGCTATGACGAATTTGGAGTATGTGTTGACGAACGTGA
Source organism: Coenobita brevimanus (assembly GCF_032717465.1). Lineage (NCBI taxonomy): Eukaryota > Metazoa > Arthropoda > Malacostraca > Decapoda > Coenobitidae > Coenobita > Coenobita brevimanus. The sequence continues at coordinate 24,931,250 of NC_137046.1, forward strand.
TCACGTATCTATAGCCTGATTTCGGGGGTAAGGGTCCCACTACGTTGATCGCCAATAGCTGCCAAGGTTTGTGGGTGGTAATCTGGCCCGATGGACCGGCGGTATGGGTGATGTCTTTATCAAGGGTGCATACTTGGCAGGATTGCATAATTTCCTTGGTGAGGGCGGAGGGATTGGGCGCCCAGTAGGTGTCGTTAAAGACCTGCAGGAGTTTTTTCGTGCCCAGGTGAATGATGTTGTGGGTGTGCAGGTGTCGGAGGGCGTCGAGGGCAGCACTGGGGACTAGGAGAATATGCCCGGATGGGGTAAGCAGGTGGTCGCCCTGGCGATACAGTTTCTTGAAAAGGTGCTGGGGGATCCAGGGGGGTCATTCCTTGCGATGCCACCGCTGGAGGAGATCTAGCTCCGGCTGGGTGGTGTTGATGGGGGGCCGAGAGAGAATGTCCACGTAGGTGTGGAGTTTGCCGGGGCAGTACGAGATTTCATAGTTGAACTCCTCCAGGGTCTCGCGCTATCGAATGAGCTGGGCATTGTGGGTGTCAGACTGCCACAGCCACTGGAGGGACTGGTGATCAGTGATGATGGTAACTTGGGTCCCTGACAGATACGCCTGGAAGTGCTCAAGTGCCCAGATGATGCCCAGGGACTCCCTCTTGGTGGCGGCATATTTTTTTTCCGCCTGATTAAGGGTATGGCTGGCGCAGGTGATGATGTGCTTGCATCCCTCTTGGACTTGCCCCAGCACAGTGCCGATCGCAATTAGGGAAACGTCTGTGTAGAACCGGAATGGGAGGGCATAATTGGGAAAGGCCATGATGCAGGCGGAAACGAGCTTATTCTTAAGTTGTTGGAAGGCGGCTCGTCTCTCGTCCATCCGGATGAATGGTTCTCCCTTACGGGTCAGGTCGTGGATTGGCTTGGCAATGTGGGTGAACCCCTTCACAAAATGGAAGTAATAGGACATCAGGCTGAGGAAGGCTCGAATCCCATGAACGTCTTGTGGTGGAGGTATGTCCACGATGGCACGGAGTTTGTCTGGGTCAGGAGATATGCCAGCCTGGGAGATGACGTGTCCCAGGAAGGAGATGGTTCTGGCAGCCAGGACACGCTTGGTGGGCCAGAGTTTGAAGCCTGCCTGTCGGATCCTAGTGAAAACCTGCTGGAGGCACTGCAAGTGGTCGGCCCAGGTCTGGCTGAAGACTATGACGTCATTCAAGTATGCGAGACAGATCTCCCATGTGAGGCCACTGAGGATGGATTCCATTAATGTGGAGAAGATGGCAGGGGCATTACAGAGGCCAAAGGGCAAAACATTAAATTCATAATGTTTCCTGTTGCTGGTCGAGAAGGCGGTTTTCCCTCTGTCCTCCAGATGCACTGGGACCTGTGAATATCCTGACTGGAGGTCGAGGGTAGAGAACCAGGAGGCACCGTATAGGGAATCCAGGGAGTCGTCTGTGCGCGGGAGTGGAGTGGCGTCCTTGGTGGTTATGTCATTAAGCCAGCGGTAATCGATGCAGAACCGCATCGTGCCATCCTTTTTCTTCATGAAGACGACGGGGGAGGACCAGGGGCTGGTGAAGGGGGAGACGACTCCGGCTTCGATCATCTCCTGTACCTGGTGGTCTTCCTCTTCTCACTGTTTGGGGTTCTTCCACCAGGATGGCTGCCGGATTGGTGGGCCCATTGTATGGATGTTGTGAGCCATGTCAGTTGGTCCTGCTGCGAACAGATTCTGGAAATCCAGGAGGAAGTGGTGAAGGGTGTCTGATTGGTGAGCGGAGAGATAGTCGGGGATGGGGGGCAGGGGGGCGGGGAGTGGGAGGGGGAGGGGACACAGGGCTCGGCTTCCTCCATCTGTCTGATTACGATCCCTTTAGGGAGGGTGAGTGGCGAGGGGGAGAGGTTGACAATCCAGGCTGCCGTGTGGTGAGGGGGAAGGAAGGTTGGGGGCAGAAGGCAGGCCGAGAGGGTTCCAGGCGGCAGGAGTGGGGACAATAGGACAGAGGTGCCTGAGGGCCAGTTGAGGGACACCCAGGTTTCATGGTGGGGGGGAATGGTGACGGTGGGGGAAATGGTGGCAGGAAAAAAAGGGGGGGAGGGAGGGCAGTCAGGGGGGAGGGAGGAGGGAAGGAGGGGGGTGCAGAGTCTTCCAGCCGGGGCCGGGGCATGCGCGGCCCAAAGGGGAGAGGGGGGTCGGGTGATTTTAGGAACTGGAGCTGTCTGTTGCGGCAATCAGTGGTGGCTCCTAACTTCTGCAACAGGTCCAGTCCCAGGTATCTGTCGTAATTGCGGCAGGAAGAATCGAATACTATGAACTTAATGAACTTATGCTGGGTTGACACCGGCTGATGGGTGTCGACTCGCAGGGCCCGTGTTTCCCCACGGGTTGGCAGGGGGCCATCCCCCGCATCCACAAGGTGAGTAGCCATTGGGAATAATGGGCCAAGGTCGAATTTGTGATGGGAGAAATAGTGGCTATACAGGCAGGATCTGGCTGCTCCCGTATCGACCAGAAGTCTGGCTTTCACCCTGTTCAGCTTCATCTTGTGGTAAACTGAGGGGCGATATTTGGGGGAAGTGGCCCCCGCCACCGTGGGAAGGTGCGGGGGTGGTCCTAAAATTCCAATTGTCTGGAGCCTCCTTCTTCTTCCTCCGGCTCCTGTTCCCTGGGTTTGGTCTCCTTCGCGGGTGCGGGTTCATCCTCTATTACCTCATTCTCTACAGAGGAAATTTTATGTTGGCCTGGGGTGATGGTTTTCCAACGTGCAGCTTTCAATTGATCTCTGATATTGTGCAGTGGGCACCTGGAGCTGCATGTGGAGAATTCCCAGGGCTTCACTAGGGATTAGGTTGGGGTTCTCCCTGTGGCTGGGGCGCCGGCGGGTGGGGTGTGCCCTTGGTGGGCTGGGTGCTGGGGTGGGGCTGGTGCAGGGCAAAGGCGGACGTGGGTTGACTGGGGGAGCCAGAATATTTGTGGGAAACTTTTTTACCACGTTGATTTGCTGGGGTGCAGGGCGGGAGGTCAGGAGGCGGCTTATCAGTTGAACGTCCTTATCCATGTCTCTGGTCGGGTCATGAATCATAAAGTGCTTCTTGACCATGCTGGGGAGCACTCTCAGAAGAGTATTACAGGTGTGTTGCTCCCGAGTTTCATCATCTGTCTCTGGGTAGGCAGCAGTGACCAGGTGTCTAGCCTGGATTAAAGTATCGTCCAAGTTGCCATCAAAAGTTAAACTATCCAGTTTGGATAGCGCCACCACTTTACCTAGTGATTGGGTGATCGCTTGAATCACGAGTTTCGTGAAATTCTGCCAGATGAGTCCCTGGACAATCTTAGGTGCAATATTGGCTGCCGCTTTACCCCGTAGCGGGAGTGTGACTGCAATTTTCTGCTTGTCATCCTCGACACCTATATCTAACAAAGGTTTAACAATTGCCAGGTATGTGTGCACATCATACTGTTCGTGGTCAAATTTAGGTAATTGCACATGCAGTTTGGTTGCCATTTTTCCGGTATTTCCTAATTACCTCTCTCGTATACCCGGGTCAAGAACCACAGCTGTCCACCAGTGTAATGGTAGGTGTTTTAGGTTTAGGCTCCTGTTCCTCTAACGCCTAGTGTGTAGCTGAGCCCTCTTTCTAGACTGGAGCTTAGACAAATAGGAGAGAGGCAGGACACAAAAACTCAAGACAACAACCTTACACGTGTGTTACTAAATTCTACAGTGGAACGGGTAGATGTCACGAATACAGATACACTGGACAATTATAATTCTTAGGCCTAGATATGGGTTATTAGTATCACGCAGGATACTACCCAGGTCAAGGTTGGGCAATGTGAATAGCACTTAGGGCAGAGGTTTATATGCTATTGTCGCAGAAAGTCCAAGTTTTATATATTTGTGGAGTGGGTGGTACTATTTCACTATGCACTTATTACTTTAACACTGGGGTCTGTGTATGATTTTAGTATGATGCGGCATTATCAGATGGTAGCGTATTCACTGTAATAGACCCGTATTTCACTGCTTGACTGTGTTCACGGTTTCACTGTTACTTTTATTCACTCCACCACTTTAATGTTGTCACTGGTGCCTCTCTCAATGACTTACTTTATATGGTTAATTCACTGCTCGGCCTTCACATCACTAAGTCATGGACACTGTGCTTTCACTGTCACTCCTTTCGGGTCTGGACGTCGTGGTGGTCAGGTACAAGGGCAGCGGAGGTGACCCAGCCTCACTACTGACGGGGCTGGGTTCCACCAGGGGCCTCTGTGTTAAGGGGTCATGGGATCATGCATAGGGGCGTCCTCTCTTGTCTGGGGCTGCAGATGGTGAAGGGCCCCGTGCTTTTGGGGCTTGGGGAGGGAGTACAGCCCTCAGGGCTGGGGCCGAATAACTGCCTAAACTTCTCGCTCAGGCGCCTGATGGAGGACAAAGATCTCCGGCATCTGGGTGTAGGGAGGTCCCGCCCGGGGGTCCTGGGGGCAATCTGCAGGTCCCGAGGGCTGCAGTCCCTGGTGCTTGGTGGTGCCGTCAGGAAGGGGCTGCGGCGCCGGCCTGCTTCGGGGTCCATCAGATCCGGCTGCAGGAAGAAGAGGCCAGGGGAAGTCATGAGGTCTCTCCAGTACCCCTTCAGGCTGGGGACTCCCTCTGAGTCGTAGGTTGGTGAACAGGAGTCAGCACCTGACAGAGTAGTGACTACAGGCCGTCTCCTGCAGCAGGGTCTGGCTACTGGCCGTGGCCTTCTAGGGTAGCGGCTACAGGCCGTCGCTAAGGCCCGGCTACTGGCCATAGCCTGGGGAAGGGAGCAGCTACAAGCCGACTCAGGAACACCTTCAGAGCGGCTACAGGCCATCTCTTGACGAGGGCAGGAGCAGCTACAGGCCATCTCCTGATTTCCCTCAGAGCGGCTACAGACCATCTCCTTGAGGAGGGTTGAGCGGCTATAGGCCGTCTCAGGAAGGGCACCTTCAGAGAGGCTACAGGCCATCTCCTGATGAAGGCAGGAGTGGGTACAGGCCGTCTCCTGACGAAGGCGGGAGCGGCTACAGGCCATCTCCTGTTTTCCCTCAAAGCGGCTACAGGCCGTCTCCTTCAGGAGGGTTGAGTGGCTACAGGCCATCTCTGAAAGGACACCTTCAGAGTGGGTACAGGCTGTCTGCTTCAGGAGGGTTGAGCAGCTGCAGGCCTTCTCAGGAAGGGCACCTTCAGAGCGGCTACAGGTTGTCTCCTTCAGGAGGGTTAAGCGGCTACAGGCTGTCTCGGAAAGGACACCTTCAGAGCAGCCACAGGCCGTCTCCTGACGAAGGCAGGAGCGGCTGGAGGCCATCTCCTGTTTTCCCTCAGAGCGGCTATAGGCCGTCTCCATCAGGAGGGTTGAGCGGCTACTGGCCATCTCAGGGGTGCTGACTGGAGCTGGAGTAACAGATCTACCCCGATGTTGTTGGGGAAGGCTCGCCCAGAAGGTAGTCTTGTATTCCTGCTATGGTGGCAGAGGGCGAGCTCCTGGTCATAGGGGCGCGCGGCCCGGGCTGACTTATGTCGTTGTCGCCCTGAGTCCCGACGCGCTGTCATTGCTCCTCTGTGGGCTCCTTCTGGGGGTGTTAGGTCGCCCCCTGTGGCGCTATTCTGCATTTTACTTACCATATTGTATCATTCACTTATTTATTCAATGCTCGTTTACTCACAGACATTTTAACATTTCGGCAATGATTATAGAATATTGTAGGGCATTTATCTGCGATCCATTTCATAAAAAAAAAATTACACTTCTAGCTATACAATAAAATGTTCTATGGCATACAGAATAACAAGAGTCGTTCATCACGCCTGGCCGCGCTGAGTGAACAGTTTCCTATCATTTCATTCTTGCCTGCCCGACCTCACGTTCCCCATATTCCTCAGTGATTTGTGTGGCATCGAAAAATTATTACAATCATTTCATTCCCCTGCCCTAATTTTTAACTGTATTGTTATGAAACTGATACATGTTGCAAATGAATAAATGATCTTCCTAACAAATGAAAAAAATAAAATAAATAAAGGATATAAAACACCATACTTTATCGTTCAGTAATGTATTCATTTACTCACTGACATATATACTGTAGGCTATCACTTTTTTTTTTTCATAACAGTGCTCTACAATATTCTGGAATCATTGCCGAAATGTGTATATGTCTGTGAGTAAATGAGCACTGCATAAATAAGTGAATGATAGAATATGGTAATTCCTTTTTCTTTTTTTAGATTTACTCGTTCATTAGGAAGATCATTCATTAATTTATACCATAAACCAGTTTCAAAACAATACAGTCATAATAAGGGCGGGGGAATGAAATTATTGAGATGTAGTGCTGCCTACTTCTTCCTTAGCCTTTATCATTCTTTTTCTGTGCCTGCCCTCCTCTCTTCCTATTTCTCCCATCTTTCCTGTCACTTATTGTTTTTCTTTCCTTTACATGTGGCTTTACATTGAGTGACTAGCCAAATGGTTTCCTGTAAGCCAAGAAACCATTTACAACGATGGGTGGTAACCATATAACCAAACCATACAAGCTCCCTACGTGTCAACAAGTGGATTGGTGGAGGGTTAGTGCCCCTCCCAGTAAAACAAATAACTCAAAGTCAAATGGCCACCCCTTACGGGATTATGGCGTCTGGCAATAGATAGAATCTGATACCGCACGAATCGCTGAGTGAGGAAGTGTGGGGAGCGTGAGGCTCTGGGCTAGAGAGACTCGAGAGACTGTCACTTAAGTACTTGGAACTGGTTGGACGCAGGTGGCGTCGAAAGAGTGCGAGAGGGTTATTACTATTATTTACTGGTAATAGTAGTATAAAAATCGTTAATATCGCTTATACTTATCTGTCAATGGTACAGGTATATACATAATGGATGTATCTGTCATCCCTGAAACAGTGCATCAGTTTACAATAGTCTAATCTATCTTACAATGTATTAACAGAACAGGACATTTTATTTTATCCATTTATTTCGTATTCCATCACAGAAGTCTGACAATGATAATATATAAACTATGTAAAACATAGCAGTCTTTGGAGTGTGATTTGTTAACAATCATTTCGTAATGTCATATTATTCTTTGATAAGTTAGATTTATGTGCCATGCATGATTAGAAAGAATGTTATATACTATTAAAAAATTACTGTAATCACTATTAATGATGTTCGAGTCGTGCCTGTGTTGCCAGAAGGAAGTCCAGAAGGTTTAAATGCCGAAAATACTAATTTTCTTCCTACAACTTTCAAGAGAGAGAGAGAGAGAGAGAGAGAGAGAGAGAGAGAGAGAGAGAGAGAGAGCAATGCTGGGGAAGGATTGAGTCAGGAAATAGATAACATACAATTTTTCAATTTATTGACAAAAGGAATATGAAACAATGATGCAGGTACAGTACCTTTAGTAACTGATATACGGCAAGGATGTTAATGAAACTGTAACACAGGTGTAAGGGTGGCTGCCCTTGATAATTGATCGGGGTAAAACGGACTCTGTCCAACTGAAATGCGCGTGAATAGTGAGTCTTGGATATACATCACAGCGATGAACTGCCACCACTGACCTCTAAGATAGATAGATAGATAGATAGATAGATAGATAGGTATATAATCATTAATCAATATAAATAAATCATCTGCTTACTTATTACTTCGGAAAATAACGTTGTCAGTATATATTTAGGCCGTTTCAATTATATGGTACTCTAGTAATCAGTATTAGCGATGTATCAGTTATGGAAAGAGAGAAGTATGGATCAACGAATCTAGACGGAATAGTGTGATATAGATAATAAAAAGTAAACATATCTTCTCAAAATATAAATCACTGTGTGGCGGCAAGCAGAAGTTATAATACGTTTCGTCGTGGTAATACTGTGATTTATAAATCAACCCTGACGATTCACCTCCTTCCTCCTGCTTCACTGAAACAAACCATGATCAGGGGCTTGGGCAACCAATTCGGACGGAGAAAACATGGCTACCGAAACATGAGAAAAGTGTCTTTTACTGTATATCATGCAATGTATAGAGAAGTATGACCTGATACACAAAGATCAGTCATACACCTGTGACAGAGGGTTCTGAACTGTTTAGGCCTGAGAGTATTCAACAAACTTGTATTTACTTTGGATACGTCCGATTTTATGTGCTCGCTGGTTAGTATGGAACATACAATATTACCAGAACAATATGGTATCAAGCCGTTCAATCGAGGATGTTCTTATCCGCGAGAATGTACCTTGAATCTGTACATTTCTGATCACACATTGTTCTGTGCCATTCATCACTTATAAAAAACCATCCATAGCATCAGTTTTAGCAACAGGATAAGAAACAAAAGAATAAGGGCGTATATATACAGTATAAAGAATTATCACACATACTGAATAAGATAGCAAACATGACTGCCCATGGACTCAGGCATTGTCATGAGAACAAAATTAGATGTAAACTGCAGTTAATTTTCAACTAGGCTTTGGCTTACTGGTACCATTTCCATGCTGCGTATGTAATACGTGATCATGGTGCACAGCGACAAAAGGTGCCAGGGTAGTAGCAACATAGAGATGAAAACAGTGATGAGGGAAAAAAAAAAAAAAAATGTATTTTTTGTGGGAATGCCACTGAGCATATAGAAGTAACTGGCTGTGCCTGGTGGCAAGAAAGTTGAAGAAATATGTTATATCTACTGAAGAGCAAAAAGATGATGCCTTCGGTGTCTTGTATGTTTCCGTACAGACAGATAAGGGAATAACTGTTTCATACACAGAGCTGTAAGTCGACTGCATGTTTCAAGTGGCAGCATTGTGGCCGAGCAGTTCTGATGCCTTGTGTTGTTGTTGTTGTTGTTGTTGTTGTTGTTGTTGTTGTTGTTTACTTGAACTGGATGCCGAAGTCGAACTTTTCCTTGACCCAGGCGTCCATGTCAGCCTCCAGCTCGGGAGTGAACTTGCTCTGCCAGTCGTTGCTTTCTCCTGTGGGAAGGGAAAGGCAAGTGGGTTTCGGGTTGTACTGCAGTTTTAGGGGTCTAGTGGGGTTGTATGAGTGTGGCTGGGTGCTTGGGGTGTGGTGGGATGCCATGGGCGTAGTGGGGTGCTGTGAGCGTTGCGGAGTGTCAGGGGTGAGGTGGGGTGTTAGGGTTTTGATGTAGTGCTACAGGTGTAGTTGGGTATTAGGGATGTGGTGGAGTGTTAGGTAAGTGGTGTGGTGTTAGGGTTGTTGTTGTAGCTGTTGTTGTTGTTAATGGTGGTTGTGGTGTTTTGTTGTTGGATAATCCAGGTCTGTCTGGCCGAACAGACCTGGGATGTTATGGGTGGAGTGAATTATCAGGGATATAGTGGGGTGTAAGAGATGTGATGGGATGTAACGGGTGTGGCAGAGTGTTAGGAGTGTGGTAGGGAGGTAGGGGTGTTATGAATGTTGCAGGATGTTAGCAGTGTGGTGGGGATGTAGGGGTGTTAAGGGTTGGGTAGAGTGTGAGGGGTGTTGTGGGGAGGTAGGGGTGCTATGAGATGATGCAGTACAACAAACTTCTCCAATATGACCAGACGTTTTATTGTTAGATTACAAGACTTCTGGTGAACAGTGAATCAACCAAAGTGTGTTACACAAAACCATTCCTAGGTTGGAGGACAAGTAGAAAATGTGTGTGTGTGTGTGTGTGTGTGTGTGTGTGTGTGTGTGTGTGTGTGTGTGTGTGTGTGTGTGTGTGTGTGTGTGTGTTTATGCTAGGAAGAAGGAACCACAGGCCAGGAGCCCGCGGACAATTCCTTCCAAGAAAGAAACAAAATAGAAAAGAGAGCCAAATTCAAGATCCGATCATTTCGAGATGCCTGAACACACTGCGTTTGAAAGACTGGGGATCATAAGAAGCAGGAAATACAGACAGAGGGAGACAGTTCCAGAGATGATCTGTTGCATAAATGAAGGACTGGGAGTAAAGATTAACTCTTACATTAAATAGCTGGACAGAAAAGGGGTGAGAGTTTGTTGCTAGACGGGTGCTACGCGCCCGTCGTAGGTGAAGGGATGCAAGCAGACAGTTCAGAGGAGCAATGACCATTGAAGTAGCGAAAGAAAAGAGATAAAGATACAACAGTGCGGCAAAGAGACAGAGGTTGAAGGAGGCCAGTAAGAGGAGGAGAGTTAATGAGACGAAAAGCCTTTGACTCCACCCTATTGAGAAAAGCTGTATGTGGGGAGCCTCCCCACACATGAGAGTTGTACTCTACACAGGGGCGAATAAAACCCGTGTATAAAGTCAACAACTGTGCAGGGGTAAAGAAGATACAAAGTCGGCTTAGCACACCTAATCTCTTGGAAGGAAATTTTACGAGAGATGTAATATGAACTCTCCAAGATAAGTCTCGAGTGAATGAAACCCCATGCACGTTCAAGGATGATACAGGATTCAGCTGGATATTATTTAACATTAGTGGGTACTCCTGTGGAAGATTATGTCGGGTTGATAGGTGAAAAAACTGAGTTTTTGATGCATTAAAAACACCAAGTTTATTTTTACCCCAGTCAGAGATACGAGCCAAGTCAGACATTAGGTGTGCCATAGCCTCATCCCTTGTTTGTTGAAGTAACTACTGAGATGGGTATTCCAGGAACCGAATGGAAAGGTGAAGGGTTCAGTCATCAGCATAGGAGTGGATAGGGTTAGATGTACAGCTTAGAAGGTCACTGATGAATAAAAGGAAAATAAAAGGAAGAGAGTTGGCGATAGGACAGAGCCCTGATGAACACCACTGTTGATGGATCTAGGAGAAGAACGATGGCCGTCTACAACACCAGCTATAGAACGACCAGAAAAGAAGCTATACTGTGGATGAAGGCACAGGTAGAACGATAGAAACCATAAGACGGCAGTTTGGAAATTAATTTATGCCAGACTCGATCGAAAGCCTTTGAGATGACAAGTGCTTTCGCCAAAGTCCCGAAAGAAGGATGACCAGGAGTCTGAAAGGTAGGTGAGAAGATCGCCATTGGAGCATCACTGACGGAACCCATACCAACGATGAGAAAGAAGGTTGTGATAGGAAAGATGTTTTAAAATTGTTCTATTAAGAAATGACTAGAAAACTTTTGAGACAGGATGTTAAAGCATCTGGACGATAGTTAGTGGGTTTGGAATGGTCACCCTTTTTTGAGGACTGTCCGAATGAGAGCAAACTTCCAGCAAGAAGGAAAGGTACATGTTCATAAACAATGGTGAAAGAGTTTACCCAGGCAGGGTGTAAGCACAGAAGCACAGTTCTTGAAGACAACAGGAGGGATTCCGTCAAGCCAATATGCCGTTTTGTGATGCGGTGAGGATCTGTCCGTTCTCCCCTTTGGGGCTAAGATGCGAATGAATGTGTTTGAATGGATGAGTAAATGGAGAGTGAGTCGTCCTGTCTCGGCTACCTCCCTTTCCTTGGGGGAAGCAGCCTAGGTATATAGATAGATAGATAGATAGTATTGAGGCCAGTGATGGCAGAAAATACATCAGCTGAAGATATTTTAATGTCAGCCATGAGGAAGTCAAAGGGGTTAAGTAATGGAGGAGCAGCACCGAAATCATTTAAGGTGGAACTGGAGGAGAAAGTATGAGCAAAGAGATCTGCTTTATCTGTAGAAGAAGTAGCTACAGAGCCATCAGAGTAGAAAAGAGGAGGGAAGGATGATGAGGTAAAGTTGTTAGAAAGGCTTTTGGCAAGGTGCCAGAGGCAATGGGAAGAATTCGAGTTGGAGAGTTGAGTATTTAGTATGGATGAAATTATTTTTGGCAGAGCGAAGAACAGACTTAGCACGATTCCGGGCAGAAATATAAAAAAGATGAGATTCAGGGGTGGGTTGGCTCTGGCACCTTTTCTAGGCCCTCTCCTTGTTGTGGACAGCATTAGAACCAGCATGATTAAACAAAGGCTTTCTTGCATTAGTCAAACGATATGAGAAGGGAATGTATGCTTCCATACCTGAGAAAATAACCTCAGTAATGCGCAAGGCACACTCAGATAGCTCCCGGCCATAGAGGCAATAATCATTCCAGGGAAAATCAAAGAAGTACTGCCTGAGGGCCTCCCAATCCGCAGCTCCAAAGTGCCAAAGTCGACGTTTCTTTGGAGGGTCCACAGGCCGTACCGAAGCGATAGGACAGGTTAAGGTAATAAGGTTGTGACTGGAGAAGCCAAATGGAAAGGAAAGATTAACAGTATAAGCAGAAGGATTAGTTGTAAGGAAGAGGTGAAGTATGTTGGAGCTCTCTCAGGGATACGGGTAGGATGCTGTACAAGCTGCTCTTGGTCATTAAGCATAGAAAAGATGTAGGCTTGTTCACCAGGTGGATCAGTGAAAGGAGAGGAGAGCCAAAGGTGGTGGTGAACTTTGAAATCTAGAATGGAGATTTCAGCGAAAGGAGAAATAGATTGAATGTGTTCCATCATACAATTAAGATAGTCGAAGAATTTTTGATAGTCAGTAGAATTAGAGGATAATTAAACATCGCAGATATATTTAGTCAGAGAATGATAGGAAAGCCAAAGTCAGAGAGAAGAGGATTCAGAAGAATCAAGTTCAGGAACACGAGAGCAAGATAAGTCGTTGCGTACATACTGCATACACAACAGCCACCTTTGGTTTTGACGTGAATATAAAGAAAGTAGGAGGATACAGAAAAGGGTTTGCCAGTTGCCTCAGACAGCTGAGTCTCAGTTAGGAAGAAAAGAGGCAGAGAGGTGGTACTCAACAGACCAAAAGTTAGAGGAAAGGCAGCGAATGTTGCAGAAATGAAGAGAGTCACACAGTGTTTCCAGGCAGCTCGTTGAGTCATCACCTCATCACCGGGAGAGAGGCGGATGGTGGGGGCATTTATGGCCCCCCTCCCCCCCCGGGGACTCCGAGGCTTGGTTATTGGATGCCATTTTTCTTTTCTAACTTTGAAAAGGAAGTGTTTAGTGTACTGTGCATGTAGTTTGGTGCTGACAGAGAAACTTGTATTGGAGAGCATGTTGTCCAACTCTCTGTGTTACTGAGACACTGAAATAATCTCATCTCATCAGCCGTTTGAGTGTCCACTGCAGGACCGGCCTATCCCAAACGGAGTGGGAACGATACAGCCAATGTATCTCTACTAAGTGGCTTATGCTGTCTGGTAGAGATTGTATGTAGGGTGAGAAGTGCTTGTAAGTGTAACTGTAGTGTTGTAGTGGCTTTGGATGTGTGTAGTCTGTGAACCAAGTGTAAATGGCCTGCGCAAGCTGACTGGGTGCATGCATACTTTTTATAGTATGCGACACTGGTTCAACCACAGCACCCCTTGTGTCTGCCAAAGCAGTACGTGGCCAGAAGAACTTTCCCTAAGTTTCTTACCCTGGCGAGGCGCGAACCCTCGTTCTTCAGTGTATGAAAACGCACACTTTACCACTGTACCGCAGAGGCTCCATTTATATATACAGTATATATATATATATATATATATATATATATATATATATATATATATTTAGCCCATTGGATCCCAGGGGAGCTGAGCGAGGCATGGCACTGGGTGGTACTAAGCGAACCGCCCTCCGCCTATCGGTTCATAGTCATGAAGCTCATAGGGCCCTACCTGGGGGTTCCCTACTTTATAAAGACTTGAAAAATCCCAGTTCTGTCCAATGTTCCGGACACTGGGCTCAAATGGGTTAAAGAGACTGATAGGTTTGCCAGCTATTAACCCATTGGATCCCAGGGGTGCTGGACGAGGCATGGCAGTGGGTGGGTAATAAGCGTACTGCCCTCCATCTATCGGCTGATGGTTGCGAAGCTCATAGGTCCTTACCCGGGGGTTCCCTACTTTTTAAAGACTTGAAAAATCCCAGTTCTGTCCAATATTCCGGACACTGGGCTCCAATGGGATATATATATATATATATATATATATATATATATATATATATCCTCATCATCATCATCAACATCCGGACCTCCTTTCCCAACCTAGGGCAGGGTGAGAAGTAGCAATCTCCAGACAGCCCAGATTTGCCCAATCCAATGGGCCATGCTTCCACTTATTCATCATTCAAGCCCCTGGAATTTTGGCTCTATTGGAGTACCACGTTCTGTAGCTTTCACATAAACATAACTGAGAGAGTCAGTCCAGATGCTGTCACGTTAAAAAGGGTACCAAATCCGTGATCATGCACTTCTCACAATATTCGTCCAACCAGCTCGATCCCTTGTCAGTTCCCTAGCCTCAACGACTTCCAAACATCTCTTTCTTACACACCCTTTCCTTGGCCTACCTTGCCTTCTCCCTCCTTGAAATTCTCCCAGATATACCTTTTTCACCACTCTGTTATTATCCATTCTTTGCACATGACCTCACCATCTCAGTACAGTCTCTTCGATTCTTGTGTCCACAGACTTCTTCAATCCACATGTTTCACGAATCAAATTATTTCGTATCCTATTCACTCTCTGTATTCCACATACGAACGCCAATAAGACTACCAGGTCTTCATCCAGTGGTACTACGTAGACGTGGTGACGTCATGGTGTGGAGGACTGTCTCCTCCCATTTTTCTCTCCACTCACCCCCCAGCCTCTGCTGGGGGATGAGTGGGGGGAGCTGCTCTTATGACAGCTATGGGAGAGAGAGGTAGCCTAGTGGCAGACCTATCGTGACTCCAAGTTCTTTTTTTTTTTTATCTGTTCAGTACCGTGTCGGCTCTTATTATTTTGTTCTAGTTATCATCAGATGAATTTACCCAGATTTGACAGAAACTGAGTGAAATGGATGGTGGAGTTATCTAAAGTATAATGACAATGATGTAATGGTGATGAAGAGTAAATATTGCTCTTTAGAATGTTCTCACCATACTTTCATCTCTCTTAAGTTCCTTGAACAGTCATGTATTCCATGTTTTAATATGATTAACGGAGCATGGAAGCTGAAGTTAAGGAATATAATTTGTCTACTAAACAGAGACCAGAGAGAAAGGGGGAGAGATGGGAGAGGAAGGGGGTAGAAGAAGGAAAAGTGGGGGGATAGTTGCCAAACACTTCCAGGATACTGAACACTCCAAATCAATATTATCCTACTGTATGCAAATAGCTATTAGAATGCACATCAGGTCGAACAGTAAAGGTGATTGCTAAGCTTATTTAAAACTGCCTTGACATGGGCGGGAGATGAAACAATTATTACTCTGGAAAAATATGAACATTAGAAACTCACTTGACCAGTTACTCATTTTTTGTCAAATTTTGCTAAATGAATGCATGATTGAGTGATTATTCATTATATTTAAATGTTATACTCCACAAATATATACATGCACAGCAACGCACAATAATGCAATTACAGAACATAAGATGAAACAATTTATCACAGTTTATCACAGCCTGGCAATCTCCTCTCAGGTTTATCCACAACGTGACGACATGCGCGAGCTGGACACATATTTGCCCTTCTATGACAAGACCTGGTAGTCTTATTGGCCTTGCCACATACAATCCTCAGCAGTCCCATCTCCACTGCTCTCACTCTTGACTTTTCGTTTTCATGCCACACCATAGTCTCACATCCATTTGTTAAAGCTGGCATTAACACTTCTTCATGTAAGCCTCTTGTAGCTGCAACACTCAAGCCTCTGTTTATCAGGGCCTTCATCGCACCAGCTACTTTCCTTCCTTGTGCCACTCTACTTTTCGCTTCTTTTGCACATTTTCCTCTCTTTCTATCATCGTACCCAGGTAGTTGAACTCTCTCACAAATTCCAATCTTTACCCACTCACTGTAACATCGGACTGGAAGTCAACTTCTCTCTCAATAACCATCACTTTACTCTTTTCTACATTTACTCTCAAGGCACGACGCTCACAGACATCAGGATAACTCTGCACTAGTCTACCAAATTCTTGTCCGATATTTGCAAGTAGTACTGCATCATCAACATACAACAAATTTGAGATATTCCATCCATCACCATTCATTACCAACGCCATCCCCCTCTCCATTACTTGTGTTTTTACTTCTCTCATCACCCCATCCATATATATATATATATATATATGGATTAACTGTTGTGGGAAGAGATGTTACAACAGAATATTTTGAGATACTGTATATATGGATTAACTGTTGTGGGAAGAGCAGAATATTTTGAGACAGTATCGGTGCTTGGTATTTTATTGGTCCTGTCACCAATGACCGACTTTGCAGATTACAAACCTTCTCAGTAAGTCTTGTTAATAAGAAATATTATTTGCATTCCCATCCTCGGTCAGTATCTCAAGGTGAAGCTGAAGTTAACGCGTACTGCAGGCAAGTAAAAAAGTTTCCTGTATAGCTCACGTGCCTAATCGATAATCTTCAAGAGGTTTGCCGGGAATCTGAAATCTGAAAGAAGTTACTGAATGTTAAGGATGTGGTGGCGTGTCTGTGTAAGAGGCAATGTACAGAGTGTGAGAAGAAGGGGAGGTCAATGGTATGCAGGAATGACCGGGAGTGTAAGTGCTGCAACCTGAAGCATTAGTGATCTGCAGGGTGCCAAATGAATCAACGCTGGACAAGGCAGAAGCAGGGCCAAAGAACTTCCTTTACACATATTTTCAAAACTGAAAAATCTATACCACATAACAGTTGCTTCAAATTCATATTTCTCCAACTGCCGAAGAGAGCATCTGCATCAATTAATCTCCAAGTTATCCTTAAAATACACACGTGATAATTATGTATGGTTAGCTAGTACACCACTCTGTTACATTATACAATACTGATCAAACTGACATCATATAAGTTCGAAATCTGGATTAACTGCGGTCTCTGTCTGGTTTGGTTGTGTATTTAGTTTAATTTTAAAGTAGTGTAAAATGGCCAGAGAACTCTCAGATCTTGCCTCACCTTTCCTGAAGAATCCGCCCTCACTCTGGAGCACTTCCGGGCTGGCAAAACTGTCGTAATCTATCCTCCGAGCTTTCATTTGATTGAAGGACGTGTGTTCCGCAACCTGCCATAGAATCATTTGTTTATTTTATTACAAACTCACATTACCTGCACCAATGAACAACGATGATTTCTGGAAAGACTACTAAAAAGAGAGTTACGACTCCACAGGAGTAATCATTCACATTTACGCGCTCACCAAAGTTTCATCCTGTTTTTTTTTTTTTTTTTTTTACATTCAGTGCTGCAGAGTGACACCTTCACGTGGTGGTACCGATATGACTGGATGGTGAACCGCAAAAGAGGAGCAACTCTGGCTTGCAGTCCACCGGGTTCATGATCAGGAGAGTCTGGGGTGGTTACTGCTGCTGCTGCTACTGGTCATGCCAACTCTTACACATTTTCACCCTCTTCTCTGCCTTTACGTTCACCCACACATACTTCAGCATCAGTAGCTCAGTCAGGACTATGTTGTGGGGTTGGGGTAAGGGGATGAGTTTTAGATATCATTATTTTTGAAATATAGGTGCTTGGAAGGTATTATAACAGAATTTAGACAATTTTTTCGAGCTTTAATAGAAAAGGAAACAACATAAGAAACCACAAGTAAATAACTATACTATGTGTCTACATTTACTGATGCATTTGAATTATGTTGTATATATTATTAAAGGTGGAAGTCTGTCCCCAACCTCCACAGCTGCGCTGTTTACCTCCGCCAACGAAGTTGAAGAAGGTTATGTATTCACATATGCTTTTCTTTTTGTTTGTTTGTTTGTCCACACGATATCCAAAAGTTCTCAATGAATTTCAATCAAATTTTGTGGAAGGATGGGCCATGGGCCAAGAAAACATTGATTAAATTTGGGGGTCGATCCGGATCCTTCGATGGCATTGACGGAGGTATGAGCTCTCTGAGTGCTTTCCAGTTCTTTCCTGTGCCACTTTGCTTTCCACTTCTCTTTCGCACTTTATACTCTGTTTTATCTCTGCTGCAAGATTCTTGACCTCTTTCACCAATTCAAGCCCATCTCTATTCACCAGCACATTACACTGTGAAGAGGGACTTCAGAGTGCTGAGCCATTCCCAGCTCGGTCCTACACCAGTCCTTTGCTGGTTACCATGCTTGTAATAGTCATGGATTATTTTTACTCCAGTGTCGAGCTGTGAGGTATAGTAATGGCATATACCATTGATATTACCAAAATATTACTTATAAAAATCATAATCATAAAAATTATCTTTTTAAAATGCATAATTTTAGAATTATAGATCGTAGACTCGCTACTCAACAGTCAGTACTTTATAACTGTGCATTGCATAAATGCTGCTTGGTTTATTGGACATTGTATCCGATCTCTTATACAGGGTGACCCAGAAAAAGCTCCCACATTTCAAAGGTAAATGAAAAAAAAATGGTTAAAGATAATCAAAATATTATTTGCACACATGAAACTTCATTCAATACAGTTTTTATTCATCATGTTTTAAAGATGACATGCTCCAAATGGTGGCCGTCATTGTCTATACACGCTTGGAGGCGATTTCTGAAGGCTGCCATGGCTCGACGGGTCATGTTGGGTGGAACAGCGGCTGTCTCCTGCTGAATAGCAACCTTAAGGACTTCAGGAGTTTGGGGTTGATGAGTATACACTCGTGATTTAAGGTAGCCTCACAGAAAAAAATAACAAGAGGCGAGGTCAGGGGAACGGGCCGGCCACCCAACATCGCCATGCAATGAGATCACCCGATCCGGAAACAATTCCCTCAGCACTTGCATTGATCTTCGAGCTGTGTGTGCCGTAGCTCCATCTTGCTCAAGGTGTTCGAGTCGTGGCCTTAGAAAGTTTTCGAGCATATCAACGGTCAGAAGTTACGGTAACAATTACACCAGCCTCTTCAGAGAAATAAGGACCCACGATGCCAACATCGGCAACAGCGATGGGGCTACCTTAAATCACGAGTGTATACTCATCAACCCCAAACTCCTGAAGCCCTTAAGGTTGCTATTCAGCAGGAGACAGCCGCTGTTCCACCCAACATGACCCGTCGAGCCATGGCAGCCTTCAGAAATCGCCTCCAAGCGTGTATAGACAATGACGGCCACCATTTGCAGGATGTCATCTTTAAAACATGAGGAATAAAAACTGTAATGAATGAAGTTTCATGTGTGCAAATAATATTTTGATTATTTTTAACCATTATTTTTTCATTTTCTTTTGAAATGTAGGAGTTTTTTCTGGGTCACCCTGTATATGAAGGCCTGCCGATTGTTTATATTAACATCAATCTTTATACTGACAGTCTTTGTATCATCTGAAATTTAATATTTTCTAAATTTAATCATTTAACATATCCCTAAGAGACGCGCATGCGTACAACCTAGAGTCCTGAATAGAACAGCCTATGTTTGTCACACACACACACACACACACACATATATATATATATATATATATATATATATATATATATATATATTAGAAAGCTGTTTTTCCATTAGTTGTTGTACAAGGGAAATTAATGGCTCGGACAGTAACATGAGTGGTTTGCTAAAAAAAAAAAAAAATGCCTAACGACTTGTATTAATTAGTACTGGTATAACTTTGCCTCTACCTTTTGTTTTGTATTTATTGAAGTTACATGACCTTGGCAAGATTTAATTGCCTAATATCTTGCATTTAACAGACATATCAACAAAAGGTTGCCAGCTTGAGGTTTACTAAAAATTGAAAAGTGAAGAAAAAAAAAATGTATGTACATTTTTGCATCGACAGTTTGCATCATTTAACGTACAAGACGATATCATTGTGTTATTGACAGAAGTTGTACCTAGTTTCCAGTGCCATTTAGAATCATTTATGTTGTTCCTTCAAATTTTGGAAGGGGTGGTAAAATAAAAAAGCATGTACCAAATGAATATCAGGGAAGACCTTAAATGAGTCTCTGAATGAGAGTGAAAGGAGCCTAACTTTTTCAGTCCGATGATATAACTAGTTTTATCTTTGCTACCAGATGATTTTACCATTTAGAACACCCCCATACTGAAAGGGCTTAATGAAGGTTGCATCATCATCCAGTTCAACCTCCCCTAAGGTGAATAAAATCGTCGGAATAAAGAAAACATTTATGTCCTCGGAGCGAAGGAAGTATTATAATCAAGCCCATTAAGCAGCTCACACTCTAGGCTAACTTGTAATTGCCTCTTTTTCCCTCACTGTATAAATCAAGGTACTATTGCGGCCAGGAGTTGTTAGCCACCCTCGTCCAGCCAACGCGTGTATGTGGCAGAGTCGCATTCACGAGCACAGAAGTTGCCTTTGATGTATTCTTGTCGAAAAATATCCCTTCAGCTTTGGGCTTGTACTAATGAATAAAGCAATAGTAATATTTACTCTTAAGGTTTGACTCTGATAACACGAATATATCACATTTATTATTTAGTAACTATTTTTTGTCATACAATACCCCATTTGAGTTTTAATAATACCTGCGGCGACTAGAAGTGGTCTGGGTGGGGATGCATGGGCTTTGAAATATTTGCCTTGCTTTGAGCAGCTGGTGAAGTACCGCATACGTATCAACATAAATTGTACGGTTGTTGATAGGACAAATACCTCTGGTCATAAATCCGCAGTTGGAGTACGCAAGTGATACCCACCACAACAACCACTAGCACAGCTTCCGTCACAACCACAGCCTCTACCACAGCTTCCGCAGCAACTATCACAACGTCTACCACAGCCTCCTTCCTACAAGAAGGTGTGGCTGGAGGATCGGAAGTTACTACCCCTCCTCCAGCATGACCCACTGCAGCAGCAGCAGCCGCACAATGGACAGTGCAAAGACCCACGAAAAAGACCTGCAGCAGCCTCAGATGAAGTGGAACCATTCCGTGTCACTAAAAAAATGAATATAAATGAAAATGTTACAATATTAAACATATATGAAGATTCCCCTGCCTGGCAAGAAGCCAGAAATGGAAGCTGTTATATAAAGGAGGCCTCTGATCAATCCAAATTTAAAAGGAAACTCATTAATATTGAGAAATTACTAATTCCAATATTACTTAATTAAGAAATTAATACTTATCAAAACTAAGCAAAACCAAATTTGATTACTAATAGTAGTTTGTAAATGTTTTGGGGAGGTGGTCTATCATGTTAAGTACTGAAACATATTTACTTAAGAATTTAAGACTTGTCAAAACTCTTGCATATCCACTCTTGATTACTACTAGCATTTAGTCATAATAGCCTGTACGATGTTCCTGGGTGACAGTACGTTATTCTATTTTTTTTTTTTTTTTTTTTTTTTTTAGAAATTCGTAAGTTAAGGGAAATGAACAGTTACAAAAAGTACTTTTGTTATTCTTAGATTTGTCTGATTTTTAATATGTTTTGTTACTTTATATGAGGAAAAACATCCCAAAGTTTGAGTAAATTTGATCATTTAGTTCTTACAGAAAAAAAAAAACAATGTATGAATAATACGTATGAGAAGCGAAAAATGGGAAACCAGGGGAAGTGTGTTCATCTGATGTCCGTGATATTTGGTGGTTTACCTAATAAAACACTCATTAATAAATTGTCCTATCAGCTTTATAATATTCTTCACCATTCCTGAACAAAAACATTTCCAAAATCCCTATATATTTACCTCAAATTTTACCCTCTTTTTGCCATATTAAAAAAATCATTACATTCATGTTTGTCAGTCACTGAAAAAAATAGAAGCATAAAATGTTCCCCTTTCATTCCTCTTTTTGCAGGCATTTTGCTTTTTGTCTTATATTTAAAACTAATGCAGTTATATCACTCCAAAGGACAGTAAGTTTAGTTCCGAGACATCACTCGTTTTCTGTTGACTTGCAGTGTCTGTACGATTAGAATCAACTTAGGTACTTTTTTATTTTATGAGTTAGGATTAGGGATGGTTATGAAGAGGTACAGGGTGCTGGAGAATACAAAGTTGGAGAAAAAGACGTAGAAGGTTGGGAGTCGTCAGGTGAGGTGGCGGTAAGGGGGGGGGGAGGTGAGGAGGGAGGTGGCGGTGGTGGAGAAAAAATTGCTGCTTCCGACACGTTTTTCTTCCCTCGAAATGGCGTCAAATTCTTCTTTGCTGCTTTCCATCGCTGCAGTAGCTTCTTAGACGGTCGCCTCATCTTCAAAAAGTTTCCAATAACGATGAGAAATGGCCAAGATTAGCACAGACTGAGAATAGATTGAGATCAAGGCTAGCACATCTCACCCCTTTCAGTGTCATAACATCTCTGGCATTTCCCGCCTCGCTGCTACACACACACACACACACACACACACACTCCCATTGCCAGAAGTATGACAATTTTTGCAGAAAAAAGGAAAAAAAACGGGAAAAAAAGAGGTCATTTTATACATTGCATAGAAAACGGAGAATTTTGCTAACAAGTGACCTCAAAATTGATATTACAAAATAATTTTTTTGAAAGGGAAAGAATTGTCGTACGGCTGCCAAATTTTTACAGAGAACGACTGATACTCGTAGCTATTTTATGGGATAACTTTCGCAAAATGCCTTTCACAGTCGAAAATCCATCCTTGCTGGCGTTCACTCTCCTTGATAAAGGAAAAAAAAAATTACAAATCGCTAGTTTTCTTAACCTACAAAACAACGATGTATAGTATTTTTTTGTTAGTATATATTCTACAAGGGAAGAGACATGTTACTGAAAGACACTGATGACATATACCTCTATCTCTCTTCCATTGCAAGTGGAGATGTTTACCCAGATAATACCACAACAAACTTTCAGAACCGCATCATCTCACTGCAGCTAGATCCAGTTCATGAATATGAAGTTGGGTTAAGTAATATTTTATTCCCAAAATATTATTACTGTCTCAGAACTGGTGATCCAGTGTAAAACTGGTTTCCATGCACGAATTATGAGATCTGAAAAAGAGGACTATGAGTACAATTTTTATTAGCATATACCTGAAACAAAAATAGTTTCCAACTTAAGCTCTCTCAATTTAGTATCTATAATCGAATCCATTAACTATCAAATGCTGAAAGAACTTCAGAATATTCAAGAAACGTATGCTGATTATTTCCCTTGCCAGCAGATAATACACTATGATTACAACATAGATGGGGTTGTCATCCAAAAAATGGTAGCTGGGGCTGATGCAGATCATATATACACCGAGTTATCAATGGAGTTTGCTCCTCAAATTGCCATAATGCTGGGGTTTGAACCAAGAGTTCGTTATTCGATCATTCAAAAAACTGAAAAGGAAAGTCCTTCATCCTCGTAACCCAATCCTATTAAAGTTATAGGACAATATCCACCCAGATCTGATGGTTCCAATGATTATTTATATGTGTACTCTGACTTGGTTAACCCTTCACTATTTAGGGGGCAAATTGTAAATATCCTTGATGCTATACCCCTACCGAATAATGTGACAGGTAAGGGTGTTAATCCTATAATGCACAAAACAATTAGTAGTTCAACTATAGAAAGCGTTAGCATAAAAATTACTAATAAGAATGGCGGACCAATATACTTTGAAGACAATCACAGTGTTCCCTGTGTTTTACATATAAGACGTAGGTCAAGAGGTTCACAGACTCAATACTGTTTTTGACACCATGATGTGTACTACCCTGATTCCTCCTTCCGAAGACGAATTCTTGTTACTATTCAAAGACCCATTCCTACTCAAACGAGGAGGGGCTATAAGTGATAAAACTACTTTTAGGAGTCCCATATACAGTCAATGGGGGGCTGGCATTTTTGACTTTCTAAGGGGCTTAGGGAAATGGGTATTTGCTTTTCTAATAAAAAATGTAGTTCCTGAAGCTTTGGGTATGGGACAAGGTGTACTGGAGGATGTATCTAGTGCAGGGGTTCTTAACCTGGGGTCCATGGATCCCTTGGGGGTCCATAGATGGGCTTTAGGGGGTCCATGAAGGTCAGAATAATTGAGAACAATTTAACAATATTGCATGATGCCGTTTGGCATCATTAGCTGAAAAAATAAAAATCTCGAAGAGTCTTGAAGAATTCTGGTGTTCGTTGACACAAGCCTTCCCTCGTCTGGCAAAGCGAGCTATGGGTGCTGTGATTACGCTTGCTACTACACACCTTTGTGAATCAGGGTTTTCAGCGCTTGTTTCTACCAAAACGAAAAGTCGAAATCAACTGGATGTCGGCGATGACATGCGTGTTGCCTTGTTAAAGACCACTCCGCAATTTCGTCCCTTATTCAAGCCAAACAACAACCCTCTCATTGAAATGAACTTTCTAGCTGAATTAAAGTTTTGTTTTGTTTAATTTGCACAAGTTGGATGTATTTCCTTTTTTCATCGAGTGGCCATTAGTTTTTGCATGAAAAAGAGTGAGAAACATAATTCTTGTAAGGAGCGTTTTGTACTTTGTGTATGTATACCGTGCGTGTGGTAGTTTTCAGTAAAAGAACGTATATTAATTGCATGCAAAATGCTGTGTTTATGTGCTTATGTGCATTTTTGTAGGGAAGGGGTTCATAGCTTTCACCAGAATCTCGAAGGGGTCCGTGACTCAAAAAAGGTTAAGAACCACTGATCTTGTGGCAAGGCAAATCTGAAGGACTCAGAAACAAAGAGGTATTAAGGCCCTCTCCCACTTCGGCGTAAATAGGCACGATGAAGCCACGATGAAAATCGTGGCCGAAGTCAGTGATGTGTCGACGACTCTGACCAAGAATCGTGGTGTCGGCGTAATACCAGCGACACCAGTACGACAAAACGCCGACACCTCAGCGGAGTATATGATATAACCGGCGACTAGTAGCCGACATATCCCCGATATGTCAACGTAATGCGCAAGCATTATTCTAAATTCAAATTTTAACGTTTTTTTTTATGGCGATTCAACGGCAATAAAGGTACAATGGCGGCGTGCTGTCGGCGATGTATCGTCGATGTGTCGGTGAATGCATCGCACGCACCTCGCAGACAAAAAGCCGAGGCCATCACAGGTGCCTCGCCGTCATCGTCGTATTTAAGGTGATTAATCGACGGTTTATCCGCGAAATGTCGGCGATATATCACCGACATTCATAAGATGAAATATTACTGTCGCACAACCCGGTATGTATCGTACGGTTTACGTAGGCTATGTCGTATTAACCTCACCGATGCATCGCCGATACATTGCCGATGCTTCCGTATGACTGTATGACGTCTCAACGGTTTTTTTCACCGCCGACACCTTGCCGATGTCGGCAATCATACGTGGTTTATACGCCGGGTAATCGCCGATGTCGCTGAGACGTCGCCTTGTTGTCGACGACTAATCCGCAAAATTTTACAAAATCGTGGAGGGCCACGACGTTTTCATGCAGCATGAAAACGTCGTGGCCCCCCCACGACAAATTTCCACCTCGTACGACTTATCAGCGACATGCCACGAATGGACAAGATTTTGATCACGAATACCCACGATTAGGGATTTTTGACACATCGTGACTTTATCTTCCCCACTTTCGCCGAAGTGGGAGAGGGCCTTTACAGTCCTGAAAGATGTCGCTCAAAGAGCTAGCATGATAGGAGGACGTAAACGAAAGTAAAAAAGGAGGCAGAAATTATGGAAATATTATAAAAAGGATGTACTTGACTTAATACAGCTTAGTTAGATTAGTGATTTGATTCTGGTAACATGTCTCTTGATGTTGCTTCGGGAGTAGGGGTAAAATCCCCTCACAGCAGAAATTCAGTTTCCATATCAGAAATGTTTCCTCATCCTCATAAAGTCCGGATGGTAGAATCACCAGTTGCTTCAAAGCAGGATATGGATGTTCTACCCATTAACGCAGGCTTTCATAAAAAAAACAACTGACAAATATGTAGAATTTTGCATACCTAAAGCTGATGGGTCATTCTTTGTTATGAGCACTCTATCCCTCGAGTTGAAATTACGAGTTACAAAAGCAGACCGAATTTCTGTACTCGTACATGATGATAAGATGATGTTTGTCAATGCAGTATTACACACAATATTTAAAAATGGATCTGTGTTTGTAAATGGGATTCAGCTTGAAATTAAATATATATATAATAACACGGCCTTTATAATTTTACTCACAACACTTAGTCCCTCCAAAGTAGGGACTATTGGTAAAAACTGTTATTTACTTCATGATGAAAATGGTACTGGGATGGATAGTGAAGACCATTTTGTTGGGCTCAGTGATCAGGGAAAAACGTTTCTTACTCTAAGGAACATGGACTGCATCTATGTAGTCTACTACTGATGGACTTAAATGGGTTGGATGGATTTTTACTTGATAACATTGACGTCACTATTCGACTTAAATTCGCTGATCTGAGTTTTATTATCAACACTCATCAAGACGGGGGCAAAATGAAGCTCCACATAGATTTGTGTAAACTATGGGTTACTCGTGTCTTTCCTCAGCCAGCGGCTATGGCAGCACTTAATGCTTCGTTATCTGATCCAGGCTCGTTTGTGGAGTCTGTATATAATAAAAAAGTGGCTTGGGGGAACTGTACTCCAAGCAAACTGTATTTGTGCATAGTTGATATGGGGCCTGTTTCAGTTGATATGGGGCCTGTTTCTGGATTGTATGATAATCCTTTGTACATGACTAATGCTGACTTGTCAGGGCTGGCTGTAAGTGTCAATGGGAGAAGTCTGTATAACTTCACAATCTCTGTTCTTTATCAGTTCGCATCATTGTACCATTTTACCTTAAAGGCTCTAGGTCTCAATCGAGATCACTTAACTATGAGGCCTATACCAAGGGAAGAATGATTTTAGTTTTAGACCTATAACATGAGGACGTTAAAGTTGCAATTGATCCTGAATACACAGGAAATCTAAGAATAAATACAACATTCAAGAAAGACAATGAGTCTAATCGTGTCCTGCTGATATTTGGAGAAACTCAAGGAATTCATTCATTCATTCATTCATTGCCAGACGCCATGTATCCCAATCGGAGTGGCCAAGGCTTAGAGTTAATTGTTTTACAGGGAGGGGCACTAATCCTCCACCAACCCCACTTGACACGTAGGGAGAACGTTATGCCAACAGCATCTGGTGTTCCCAGGCGGTCACCCATCCAAGTACTAACCAGACCCAACGTTGCTTAAGGAATTATTAGAATAAATAATGATCGGCAGATATATTCTGAAGTGAAAGCGTAAAGGTAAATTAACGATCAAGAACTCGAAACTGTGATTCGTAAAAATTTACCCTCTCACTGTATTAAGCAATTCAGGGGATGTCTCGCAACTGAAGAAATGATACATGTGAAAATACCTGACAAACTTGGGCCTGTGTTTATCATCGCTAGCATTTTACCCACTTAAAAATCAGAAATGGGTCACTGGGTTTGTTTTTTCATAATGGATCATATTATATATTTCCTTGATTCATATGGGCTTCTAACTAAGCAGTACACTGAAATTTTGTAACTTTTTAAAAAATCATGAAACCTAAAAACGTTGTTTATTCTTGGAAATATGAATGGAAAAGTAGGGAATGTTGTCACGAGTCGGCTAGTGACATTGGCTTTTGTGGGAAATCACGAACTCAAGTGATCCCAATTTATCGTTCAGTTAACCGCTCATTCGGTCGGGAGTCTTTCCAAATCAATTTTTCATTGTCATAAGTGATCGTCTTTGTGTGAGACATTAGCGCTTCCGCTGAGCGATTTGTTTTGGGCACGTTTCGCTCACTCTAGCTGTTAAAAATGCGGCCACAGCGCTCCTTTCTTTCTCACAAGTTGGGCAGTCAAGTGTCTGTCGTGACGGAGTAAGGTTCTGCGCCCCAGCAGTGAGAGAGTGAGAGGTCAGCTAGCACCCAGACTCCACTAGACTACAGTTCTCCAGGCTCCCGCCCTTCGTTGGTGATACACTACATTCATTGACCAGTATTTTCTTTTCGTTTTCCTAGACTTAAGAGTTTAGTTAAGGTGCTTTTCCTAGGCGTAAGAATTTACCTTTTGAGTGAGTGAGTGAGTACGATCTCTTTATTTGAATGCATTTTGAGATGTAACGTTAAATTCATTCCTTTGTAATGAATAAATTTAACAGTTCTTTTTCTTGAGCTTAATGTAATGTAAACTCGTGTTTCATTTCTCCACAATTAAGCTTATTTCCCTTATAGCTCCTAGCTTCCATAAACGTTTTGCCATTCATAACTGGTACTTAGGCCAGTCTTGGTTGTATTAAACTTAAAATCCGTTGTGCCTTCTAGGAGTTGCGCATCAGCAAGAACCTGATATTATTAATAGCATTAGTTATTTATTGTCAGGGGTGAAGTCACTTTCTCCAGAGGCTAACAGTACTAATAAACAGCAATTTCATTGTGACGAATTAGTCTCTGCTGTGTACTGTTGAGAAAGTTTATAAATTCTCGTTCTTAGAGAATCGTGCGAAGCAAGCCAGCGTAAAGTAATCATTGCTTGATTTAGCAAGACAATTCTTGTTCCTGCTGTTCAGTATTATTGAACATTATCATTTAATATTTGCATTTATTTTAAAAACCCCGTGACAATTGGTGACCTCATTCCAGGATATTAACTCCTAGCTCTAAAGCTATTCACGAGATAATACTCACTCGTTCATATTTAGGTATTTTTCATTAAAGTCTATAGGCACTACCCTACTGGTGATTATTGATTCATTTTTATTAATTTACATAATAGACAATCAGTTGTTTGTTTAATTTTCTTTCTTTACCAGTTTAATTAGATAAAACTGGCCACCACTAACCTGTGCCTATATTCTTTATTTTTAAATTATTCACATCTCAGAAAAAAAAAAAATCGCAGTCAGTACTGAATCTCTAGTTATTTAGATTAAGCTAGCATCATGGCAGCTAGTGTTTATGTATAGGAAGCCAAAGATATGGGCCTCACAGACCCAGAAAAAATTCAGAGTTACGTTCTCTCACGGTTTAATTACGAGCAAGAACGGTAGAAAGATGCTCATGAAGAACGTAGAATCCAATGCGAACACGAGCCAGAACAGCGTGAGGAAAGCGAAAAGGAGCGCGAATACGAGCGAAAACAGCGCAAACTCAACTTAGAACACGAGCGAGAACAGCGTGAGGAACGAGAGAGAGAACGAGAACAGCGTGAGGAACTAGAGAGAGAACGAGAACACGAACGTGCCGAGCGAGAAGCACGTGAAAAACACGAATATAAAATGCTGAAGCTCAAGCGAGATTCTTTGGCTTCAGACACATCTGGTGCAGTTGGTCCAAGCTCCACGAGCGTTCTCCCTGCACATGTCCTGGCGACCCCACGCATCAAGCTTCCTTCATACAAGGAAGGCGAGCGAATCGAGCCGTACATAGCTCGTTTTGAGGACATGGCAGACATGTATCAACTGGATGAGGCAGCTAAGCGGCTCCAATTTCTTAGTTTATATGAGGGCCCTGCCCTCGATATTCTCCACAGAATTCGTGGAGACAATCTCATGTATGAGATGATGAAAGCTGCACTCATTAAGGCGTATGGTCTCACAGTAGACGACGCCAAAGTTCAGTTCATGCGAGCTCGTCTCCAAGACAAGGAGACAGTTGTTCAGTTCTTCGACCGTCTCACTGCTTACTTAGGTGAGTGGATGGAGAAAGATGAAACTCCTTCCACGCGTGAGAGGATAATTGACCTTATGCTGCGTACACAGCTAGAGAGGTCGTGGCCTGCTGAACTCATAGCACAGCTTAAGATCTGCCAGGTGAAGGATGCCAGCCAAATGGTAGGAAAGGCTGACGTGTACTTCACTGCATACGGGTATCAAACTCGTAAGCAAAACACCTGGAACAGCAGAAAAGATACTGCCAAAACTGGGAAACCATCTCAGACTGAACCCCCAGCAACAAGGCCATTCTCAGAATAATGGCCAAGGTCCAAAACCGCAGTGGAAGGACCAGGGGCAAAACACTCAGAAACCTGAGTGGAAGAGGTACAACAAGTACCCTAACCAGCAGCAGTATCAGCCACGCAACCGACCGTCGGGACAAATTTTTTCACCACCAGCTCAAAAGAGGCAGGAAGCGAACGCAGCCTTCATTCCTCAGCAGCAGCATGGTGGTCACGTCCCTACCAGTATGGGTACTCCCCCACAGTTCACTAGTCCCACAGTGACAGTGAACCCCCCTCCACAGATGGCCAATGTTCCATCTCCACAGGCAGTGAGTACGACCTCTCAAGTTTCAAATTCTCAGGGCACCATGTTTGCCGCATCAATTCAGCAGCCTCATGAGTGGCTAGCTGCTTCCTCCACAGGCCCTCCCACAGGTGACAGTACCTTCCTTGTTCAGCCAGGGTTTGTGGGAGACATTCCTGTGAAGGTCCTGAGAGACAATGGTTCCTCAGGTTGCTCTGTCAAGCAGAGTTTAGTTCGGCCTTCCCTGAGGCACGTATCCAGGTGGCATCTCCATTTTATACTGGTATGACACTCGCAGTTGTCATGCCAGAACCTTTGTTTGACCTAATCGTAGGCAACATTCCCGGTGTCAAGGATAGTTGCACCGAACATGACGCTACTCAGACTTCGGCTATAGTAACACGAGCCATGGCTGAGGCTCCAGACTGTGTCACCCCAGTGACCATTGAATCACCACAAGATCTGATGTGTAGCCAACTTGTTGTTCAAAAACAACATTCTGACCCGACACTTGCTGCCGTGTGGAACAAACAAAAGGGTAGAGTGATAAAGTATTCACGGGGAGGTTGAGCCAAATTCCTTCGTAAACAAGGACGGCTCTACCATGAGTCAAGAACACCCGAGGGCGAGGTTCGACTGCAGTTTGTCGTTCCTGCCAAGTACCGCCTAGCAGTGTTACAATGGGGTCATTGTTCAGCCTCAGGAGGTCACATGGGCAAAAGGAAGACCCAGGGCCGTATCCAAGCTGACTTTTTCTGGCCAGGGATGGGACGAAACATAGATAATTTTGTGCGTTCCTGCAGTGTGTGTCAAAGTAACACCACTAATCAGGGACATGTCCTTCCTGTGTCGTTTGTAACCACACCCGTAATCTCAGAGTCAGTTGAGAGACAGGGTAGTGGTAATGTGGGTGTAGACCTGATGTCTCACCTACTAACTGCTTACTAACGAGCAACTGTTGCATGCTGGGTTCCGTAAGATAGGCGTCCTCAGAGATTTGAGTAATCCAAGGACCATCCTGGTTCCCAGTTAAAAGTGTAAACCTGACGTCTCACTTGTTGGCCCCACAGGACACGGTATGTCCAGGGCCTGTACATACATGTATACCATAAGATTAAGGGGGTAAAGAGAGAACCCCGCAGAGGCGACTTGAGGCAATGTCTGCGGACACACGAGCCCGAGTTTGCACAAGGATTCTCAGCTCCCCAGTATTAATATAAGTACTGTAGGTTAAGGGGGAAGTTCGAGAGAGAACCCTGCAGAGGCGACTCGAGACTGTGTCTGCGGACACACGAGCCCGAGTTTGCACAAGGATTCTCAGCTTCCCGATATTAATATAAGTACTGTAGGTTAAGGGGGAAGTTCGAGAGAGAACCCCGCAGAGGCGACTCGAGGCTGTGTCTGCGGACACACGAGCCCGAGTTTGCACAAGGATTCTCAGCTCCCCGATATTAATATAGGCACTAGGTTAAGGCACAGGTTGAGGACCCATGTGCAGTTCGAGGCTGTGTCAGCGGACACATGAGCTCGAGTTTGCATAAGGATTCTCAACATGCCGACACTAATCGTAAGTGTAGAGTTAAGTTTAACCAGTAAACTATACGAGTCCTCGAGACAACGGCGTCCAGGGACTATGTTTCCTGGTTAATAATCTACCTAATAAATTAATGGCGACCTCGAATGTACGAAGCTTAGGCTGTCACTCGTATTTTTCAGCTAGAGCGTACCTTTCGTAGCATGTACTGATTGCTAGGCGGAGAGAGAGTAATTGTAATGTATTAAGAATTTTTGTCTCATTGACACTTTTGATGCTCCACCTTAATTGATCTTGCAGGTACAGCGATGGGTGTAGCAGTTTTGCTGTGCGGGCCAGCTGATCGTCTGCTGCACGCTGCTGCCTCTTCTCCTCTGCCTTTGTTGTCGCCATATTATTAATATTTACTGTGTCATTTTACATGTAGGTACAGTTACACCACAACTGTCACACCTACACCATGTATTACATACATTACGCTACATAACAATTAGTTGTTAATGTAAATGTAGCAAACTTTTGCTCAGTTTGACCTGAGTACAGGATTTTCACCGTCATCACGGAGTTTTTTCCCTCAAGCTTGCCTCTGTCAACGTAAATACGAGGTTTTTACGCTCATTGGCGATAGTGATTTTCTCCTGTAGCAGGATAGCACACACACCACAGTGTGAATCTTGTGTGACTGAGTTAGGATTTATATGTATGCATATTGAAATCTTTTTTCTGAAGAAAAAAAAGATTTGATTTTCATAGGGCGTAATGTCACGAGTCGGCTAGTGACATTGGCTTTTGTGGGAAACCACGAACTCAAGTGGAATCCCAGTTTATCATTCAGTTAACCGCTGAGCGATTTGTTTTGGGCGCATTTCGCTCACTCTAGCCGTTAAAAATGCGGCCACAGCGCTCCTTTCTTTCCCACGAGTTGGGCAATCAAGTGTCTGTCGTGATGGAGTGAGGTGCTGTGCTCCAGCAGTAAGAGAGTGAGAGGTCAGCTAGCACCCAGACTCCACTAGACTACAGTTCTCCAGGCTCCCGCCCTTCGTTGGTGATACACTACATTCATTGACCAGTATTTTCTTTTTGTTTTCCTAGACTTAAAGAGTTTAGTTAAGGTGCTTTTCCTAGGTGTAAGAATTTAGCTTTTGAGTGAGTGAGTGAGTACGATCTCTTTATTTGAATTCATTTTAAGATGTAACGTTAAATTTATTCCTTTGTAATTAATAAATTTAACAGTTCTTTTTCTTGAGCTTAATATAATGTAAACTCGTGTTTCATTTCTCCACAATTAAGCTTATTTCCCTTATAGCTCCTAGCTTGCATAAACGTTTTGCCATTCATAACTGGTACTTAGGCCAGTTTTGTTGTATTAAACTTAAAATCCGTTGTGCCTTCTAGGAGTTACGCATCATCAAGAACCTGATATTATTAATAGAATTAGTTATTTATTGTCAGGGGTGAAGTCACTTTCTCCAGAGGCTAACAGTACTAATAAACAGCAATTTCATTGTGACAAATTAGTCTCTACTGTGTACTGTTGAGAAAGTTTATAAATTCTCGTTCTTAGAGAATCGTGCGAAGCAAGCCAGCGTAAAGTAATCATTGCTTGACTTAGCAAGACAATTCTTGTTCCTGCTGTTCAGTATTATTGAACATTATCATTTAATATTTGTATTTATTTTAAAAACCCCGTGACAAATGTGAAAGTGGATGGAGTAGTTGGTGAGTGGGGTGTGCCTGCAGAGATGGATGAGAATGGCTGTGCATTAATGGACATTTGTGCCGGGAGGGGGTTGATGATAGCTAATACCCTCCTCAGACTCAAAATGATCCATAGGTATACGTGGCGAGTGATGAGCAGGGTGGGTGGTAAAATAAACGGAAGGCAATGACTGATTATGTATGTGTGGATGAAAGGATGAGAAGGTGTGTGTAATGGTTGCAACAGTGGTTGGGGGAATGGACTTTCGGACCACCACTTGGTGGTAAATGAAATGGAAAAATAGATGAAGGGGAGGACAGGAGGTAGTTCATACAAGGAGAGTGGAAAAGTTGCAAGAGGAGGGAAAAAAGGCAGAATATAAGAGAGAAGTGGAGGAGCGATTGGGTAAATATAGATTGGAGCAGATGGGGCAGGTGGAAGATGTGTGCAAGATATTCACAGAAAAAATCTGTGCAGCATGTGAGGTGGTGTGTGGGGTGAAGAGAAGACGAAAGGGGTGCAGGGAACAGCATGGTGGACTGAAGAGATGAGAGAGGCTGTGGCACAAAAGAAGAAAGCATATAGTGAGTGGATGAGAAACAGGAGTATGGAAGAAGTTGAGAGACGGAAGAGAGAGTTATAGGTAGAAAGGAAATGAGAGGTGAAAAGATTAATAAGAGAAAGAAGAGAGTGGGTGAGGAATTTGGAAGGAATTTGAGTATAAAGTGGAGGGAATGTAAGAAAATGTTCTGGAAAGAAGTAAAGAGACAACGTGCCAAAGAAGTTAGTTGGGGAGTGAAAGCTAAAAATGGTAGACTGCTAGTCAAGACGGAAGAAAAAGTGAGCAGATGGAGAGAACACTTTAAGAAATGGTTGAACAAAGAGAATGAAAGTAATGCAAATATTATTGGCTGGGGAATGGCTGGGAGAAGGAGGGATGTGAAAAGAGAGGAAGAAATCAGTACATTTGGAAGTTGTGGTGTCAGGATTGTAAAATATCTTACTATATAATAACTAGCAACATACATAATATAGTCTAGAGCAGCGTTTCTCAACTGGGGTTCCCTGGAACCCTAGGGTTCCGCGAGAGGTCGCTAAGGGTTCCGAAAGAAATAGTACTAAATAGGCTAATCATATGTAAATGCATTTTTGAGTCATTTTTGAGTTAAATTTCATATTTGTAATTTTACTATACACGTACGGCATTTTCTTGGAAAATTCTTGGGTATTATCTTAAAGTCTTAACCTGTTATATAATTTAAAAGTATAATAATTATAGGGAATATACTCAGCGACGTTCTTACGGCACCAGTGTGAAACCGCCTTTAGTGGTCAGTAGACAGGAGCTATACGTGACGGATTCGTGTATCATCAAGTGACTCACCCGAGTACAGGACACATACACGGTCTCCATCAGTCCCGTATGTACTTCCTGGCGTACTTGTACAGTCCTTCACTCACCCACGTTATTTAGTAAATGTTACCCATCATTTAGGGATTTTATATGAATATTAACAGCTTAAGTATGTTTATGATTTTTTTGTTAGTTTATGAGAAGTCTATGTGTTCTCTCTCTCTCTCTCTCTCTCTCTCTCTCTCTCTCCTCCAAAGTTAGTTCTTCTGTTTGCCTTAATTTGTTTCAGTTTGATTTGTTTAAGTTTTATTGATCAAGGTATTGTAGTAGTACTAGTAGTTATTATCTGTTTTCGTTCTGTTTATATGTGTTATATTTGACACTGGTTATTTATGTTTAGTTTTGTCTGTGAATGAAAACCTCCGTAAGAGGCCTCTTGAACAAGCAGTCTGATTTCAGTTTTATATTTATTTGTTTATGTTTATTAATATTTTTTGTGCATTGTCATTAAATTTGTTTGTTAAAACCAGTTATCAGAAAAAAATATATTATGTTCTCCTTATGAACTTTAAGTTTATACAGGAGAAAGTTATCAATAATGATATATAATAATTTTTTTGTAAGGGTTCCCAGAGACATGAAAATTATTTCAAGGGTTCCATAAGGGTAAAAAGGTTGAGAAACGCTGGTCTAGAGGTTAGGTCAATGTCAAACCTAGAAGTGACGTTAGCACCTCTCCAGAATGTCTTACACCAGCACAATAGCCCACAAACAGCACCTCGTGACCATACACACACACACACACACACACACAGAGGCTTCTAGAACATTTGGACGACAGTGTAGCCCACGTGATGGAAGTTCTTATATACGGAAAGAAAGAGGAGGAGAGGGAGAAGGAGACTAGCAACAGGAGAGAGAGAGAGAGAGAGAGAGAGAGAGAGAGAGTGGGGAGGTAACAGCGGGACTCTATACTTCACTCGTGTGTGAGAGACTTTGTTAATATTTCCAAGACAAATAAAAATAGTCCCATACTAATCTTTACCTCACCTGCCATTGCATGACAAAGAGAACGAAGAATATCTACTTACAAAACTACTCACGTATAATAACCGCTCGTCCACGAGTCTAATATATGTATAACTGATCTACAAAACACACTACAAGAAGCTACGAAGTTTCTACAAAAGATGGTGGCAGCGAAAGTATGAACCTCGTCTACGAATCTACAGTGAATTTCTAGAAAAACAGGCGAGACTGTAACCAATATCAGCTTCAGTTCTACAGTTGACTCTACATTATCAGGAAACGACAATTCTACGATCAAGTAACTACAAGCGAGTATACAGCAAGAGGAACGAGTTTACAAGTTTACGAGTTTAGGCTACGAGTCTACGAATTCATGAGTCTACGAGCCTAGGAGTCTACGTGTGTACGGTTGATTCTACATTATCAAGATAGAAAACAAACAATACCTCTTACAACCAACAACTCACAACCAGCTCCTGACAGTATTCTCTCCAACTCCCCCTGATCATCACGCTGATGTAGAGGTGAAGAGGTCACACGACGCCTTGCCAGTAGTTTAACAAAATATTGATACAAACAATCTTCCAATTTCCACGACGAACCAACGAACTACAACCATCTATGATCAACTACAAGTAACAAGTCTACAAGACATCTCTATAATCTTCTACACGCACCTACAAGTAGCAACATGCTTCATCCTACAACGAGTAAATCACAAGAAAAAAGAACGGAAATACATCGAGAAAGAACAATAAAACAAGCAAACGTAGAGCGAGAGTTAACTCACAACCTACCCACCACCTCCACCACCAGCACAACGCTGAGGCACGTGTGATGATGGCAGCAAATACCAGATCCCTCACCCACCTCTCACCTTACTCATCGTTACTCAACATTACTCATCGTTACTCATTTACTCACCACAGCTACCAGAGTGTGAGAAGTCGACGTTGCTAGCATTTTGCTGAGAAGTTAAGGACACCCCACAACACGTCAATCAACTCACCACCTGCACCATCACTAACACCATTCCCAGCACGGTAAAAATTAGTGAGTTACATAGCTACTTTACTTATACAATACGCAGTAATAGACACAGTGGTAGACGACATCTTTTGCACAAGCATATAAAACGTGATGTATAGTTACAACTTAAATACATATACCTACTTCAGTTATCTGCATAATTCAATCACTAAATACTTGCACCAACAATAAGTAATCTACACTGTATATGTTCATTCATTTATTACAGTATTTATTTACTACCAACGAGTGTTACCATTTATACCTACATAAAATACGTGTTTCATACATACAGCTATATATTATTACATCTACAAAGTAATAAAGAAAATATACTATCACAGTTACTCAGTGAGTGATCAAAAGAACTGTATTAAACATTTATTAATTAAAGCTACCTAGTGGAAACAGATAAATTAAGTTACAAGGAAAACCAGAAAAAAAAAAAATGGTCAACACAAATGACGTTAGCAAGAATGAACATTTCCACACAATCGTGAAGACAAAGATTTCCACACAGTGCTGACACATACAGTATATTGCCCACGATAGGTACAAGTGAACAACAAGTCAGTGTATATAGTTAATATCGTATATAGTGTATATAGATTTTTTTATATAAAATAACAAAATATGGGGCTATATAATATCATTTTCAGTAAGATCTGTGCAATATAAACTAAACCTTAAAAATGGGTCCCAAGGGAATTAGCCAGCAATTATGCAACCTCGGACAACACCGAAAAAGCGTAGACAAACGAAGAAAAACAAACTATAGAAAATCAAAAAAAAAAAAAAAAAATACAGTAAGATCGCACAACAAACAAATGAAAATAGGTGTGTTACTACAAATGCCTAAATACCACATAAACACCTTCTATAAGTGAAACAAAAAGCAAATTGCTGTTCTCCACGAGCCAGTGGCAAGGCACATCATCACTATCATCGACCGCTGCATGACTGGATTAGCGATGTCAGGACTGCAGTTACTATAATATTACTGGAATTACTACAGTTATGTAACGACAAATGATTGCATTATGTTACAGTTGTTACAATTATGTAATTACAAACGATATGTAACAATTACAATACAATTATGTACAATACAATTATGTAACAATACGATTATGTAACAATTCATACAGTGTTACAGTTATGTATTACTACAGTGTTACTACAATATTACTAGAGTGTTATCAGAATAATGTTACACTTGCTGCAGTTATGTAATTACAAACGATATGTAACAATTACAGTACGATTATGTACAGTATAATTATGTAACAATACAGTTATGTAACAATTCATACAATGTTACAGTTATGTATTACTACAATGTTACTACAATATTACTGCAGTGTTACTAGAATTATTTTACACTTGCTACAGTTATGTAACTACAAACGATATGTAACAATTACAATTTTGTACCATACAATTATTATGTAACAATACAAATATTTAACAATTCATACAATGTTACAATTATGTATTACTACAATGTTACTACAATATTACTGCAGTGTTACTAGAATAAATTATGTTACACTTGCTACATTTAAGTAACTACAAACGATATGTAACAATTACAATACAGTTATGTACAATACAATTACTGTGTAACAATTCATACAAAATTAGTACAATTCTGTATTACTACGATATTACTACAATATAACTACAATGTTAATACAATTATTTTACAGCTGCTACAATTATGTAACTACAAACGATATGTAACAATTATAATACAATTATGTACAATAAAAATATAATTATGTAACATTTCATACAATGTTACTACAACTCTGTATTACAAGAATCATCGTACAAGTTAGGTGAAATATTAGACATTACTAAAGGGATAACTCCATATATAATGCAATGACCTAGCAGTATTACCATTGCATAATTATATGTGTATGTCTGTTATGCATACACATTTTACAATATGTTATACAATATTTTATAGCCATTTTAACTATAGTGCATTTGCTCCATTATGTATACAATTTGTTTAAAATGTATTATATTTCTAGAATATTATTAGGCCAGTACAATATTATCATGAATATTATGTCTATACAATATTATAATCAATATTATGTATTAATAGATTAGAGTGTCACTGATGAAAGCTGCTGTCGGAGGATCGCCAGCTGGCGTGACTGAGCGATGTCAGGACTGTAAAATATCTTACTACATAATAACTAGCAAGATACATAATATAGTCCAGAGGTTAGGACAATGTCAAACTTAAGGGCCAGAGGAAGTGACGTTAGCACCTCCCCAGAATATCTCACACCAGCACAATAGCACACAAACAGCGCCTCATAACCACACACACACACACACACATACACACACACAGGCTTCTAGAACATTTGATTGACAGTGTAGCCCACGTGATGGAAGTTCTTATATACGGAAAGAAAGAGGAGGTGAGGGGAGAAGGAGTCTAGCAACAGAGATGAGAGGGTGGCAGAGCGATAGAGAGTGAGACAGTGGGGAGGTAACAGCGGGACTCTATACATCACTCGTGCGTGTGAGAGACTTTGTTAATATTTCCAAGACAAATACTAGTCCCATACTAATCTTTACCTCTCCTGTCATTGCATGACAAAGGGAACGAAGATTATCCACTTACAAAACTACTCACGTAGAACAACCGCTTGTCCACGAGTCTAATATATGTATAACTGATTTACAAAACACACAACAAGAAGCTACGAAGTTTCTGCAAGAGTAGAAACAATGAAGAGGGTTAAAATGGGGAAAGCTCCAGGAATTGATGAAGTGTGTGGTAAAATGCTGAAGCATGGGGGAGAGATAGTAGTAGAATGGATGTGGAAGATGTGCAGATTGGCCTGGGAGGAAGGCAGAGTCCCTGAGGATTGGCAATTAGGTATAATTATTCCCAGTATGGTAATCATAGGGGCATTTGTCTTCTTAGTGTAACAGGAAAAGTATATGGTAGGATACTTATTGACAAAGTTAGCATATGACAGGGTGGATAGACAAGGATTGTGGAAAGTATTAAGAATATATGGAGTAGATGGGAAGATGCTGAAGACCGTGAAGGTGCTAAGGCTACAGTGCACGTGGAAAGTGAACTGAGTGAATTTTTCTGTTTGAAGGTTGGATTGAAGCAAGGATGTGTCATAGCTCCATGGTTGTTCAATCTGTATATGGATGGGGTTATAAAAGAGATACAAGGTAGGATAGTGGATGTTGAAGCAGCCCTAGTGAGAGAGGGCAGTGTTTGGAAACTCCCTGAACTGTTGTTTGCACATGATACTGTGTTGTTAAGTGAACACAAAGGGGAGCTGGAAGGCTTATTGGATGAGTTTGGAAGAGTGTGTAAGAAACTGAAACTAATGGAGCATGCAAGGGTGAAGTTATGGTCTTCGGGAGAGATGAAGTCAGTGAAGAGAAGTGATGCGGTTGGATGAGATGGAAATGGAAAATGTGAGTGTGTTTAAGTACTTAGGTTGTGTGATGAGTAAGGATGGAAGTTTAGAGGCTGAAGTGCTTGAAAGGGCACAACAAGGAAGAAAGGTTGCTGGTTCCTTGAAAGCAGTGTTATGAAACAGGGAAGTGAGCATGGAAGAGAAAAAGCTACTACATGACAGTATCGTGATACCAAGTCTAATGCATGGAAGTGCAGCTTGGACCTTGTTGGAGGGACAGAAGTCAAGACTAAGAGCATTGGAAATGAGTTATTTGAAAGGAGCATGTGGAATCACATGGAGAGACAGGCTAACAAATGAGGAAGTGAAGGAGCGTTGTGGTGTGGATGAGGATGTGATAGGAAGCATTAGGAGAAACACACTGAGGTGGTCTGGCCATGTGGAGAGGATGGAGAGTGAGAGGATGACAAAGAGAGTGTATGTGTGTGAGGTGGAGGGGGGAGAAAGGGAGGGGGAGGCCAAGGATGAGATGAAGGGATGGAGTGGGGAGGTATATGAGAGAGGGAGGTGTGAACTGGGAGCATGGCAAGGAAATGACAAGAGACAGGGCGACATGGAGGCGATTTGTTTGCGGCCACCCCTTACGGGATTAAGGCGTTTGGCAATAGATAGGTAGACAGATAGATAAAACAAATTATGCACACAACCCTACCGCCTCCACAGTGTTTCTTCTTATGTTTCCAGGACCTCTGTAGTATTTTTCATACATGTCATATGTACAGAGGGTGTAGATACATTGATGATGATAATCAAAAAAACAGTTCCACAACCAATTGTGTCAAGAACGAGAAACGGGTACTAAAATATATATATAAATACTCTCCTGTGCCTCTCCCTGACTGCCGACACACTTTCTGCCTGAATAAGTATACTTACAAAGAATGTGCATTTTACCTATGCAAGAATCTTCCCTGAAGAGTGCAGTCACTACATACTGATAAGTATCAGTCCTTGCATTCCATAATATGTGATGGGTGTATGACAGTACTTGGTAATAATCTGGAGATGGATATATAAACCTCCGGAGGTGAGACTCCGACAGACAACTATGGAATATGGGAGACCCGGGTGGGTAAGGTATCTTTGAGGAGGGATTCATGAAATGTTTGTTTTACTGTATCTAAGAGTGATTTATTGGACTTTTTTCTCTCCTTTCCTTAGGTACAAGCCCGGGAAGTGACCTATGGACGGCTGTCAAACTCGAGCATCGCTATGCAAAATCACCCGTAACTGAACTGTGGTGTGATGAACATTTGGAAACATTCTGTGACCCACACAAGATACCCATGATAATTTGCTTTAAATGTGCAGACCCACTGTACCTGAGTGATGCACAGTGTAGAAAGGAATACAAAGGAGTACAAATGAAAGCAAACAACAACAGACCTTATGTTCATTTTGAGGCTGTTTGTTACAGAGTAGACTATGGCTACGAGATCTAACTCTACATGCTGAAGGATAGCGATAGTGAAGGAAGAAGGCTCCCCCCTCCTCCAAACCCTCCAGTTAAAACTGGTAAGAAAAAGTGAGAAAAAACACCATGCAGCATGGAAAAACTTACATGGAAATTTCATAGGAAAGACTGAAAACGAAAAGCTACATTGTATAATACTTTATCTATAAGCTACCAGTATGAATAACCTGGAAGAGAAAGTAGCAAAGTAAAATGAATAACTGAACAAATAAATAACGCATGACACTATGTACGGGTATGTTGAGTTAACGGGGCGTCTGCAGACACAGCGTGGAAATTGCACAGTGCACAGTGTGGATGTTCAGGGGCAGTGCTGCATCCTTGCCTGGCGCTATTAAGGTAGGCAGCAGTCAATCAGGCTTCTGCTCCATTCATTCCACTGAGATTAGGAACTTTCCCATGTGGGACCAGCACACAAGTCACCTGAAGCAGTGACCCCTGGTACATTAAAAATGTCCTGATGGTGGTCGCTTGACTAACAGGGACCCTCAGTGATCCACAGCCCATCACACGTCGGAAGTGTGAGTAGTGACAGTTAACTCAGGGCTATCTGTGCATATACTATACTTGCATTTAATAAATTTATCCAGACTCTAAAAAATTAAAATAAAAAATATATATATACATACACAAGTGTTTTATTCAGTAGTAAACATACTAAGCTGGGGGTTAGATGACAAATACTTATCCAGGCGACCATTAAAGGTCAGTACTGTATTACAATTTACTACACTGGAGGGCAATTTATTCCATTTATTTACAACTCTATTAAAGAAGAAATGCTTAGCTTCATGCGACTGGAATCGTTTGCCAATTATTTTATGCCCATTGCCTCTAGTATAATTCGAGTGATCAACTGTATTTATCAACGGTCATATTACATGTTTGAATATTTTGAACACTTGCATTAGATCTCCTCATAACCTCCATTTAGTTAGGGTAAAGTAGATTCAGGGCTTCTAAACGTTACTTGCACGGTTTACTTCTAAATCTCGGTATCATCTTTGTCATCCTGCGCTGCACTCTTTCGAGCTTTTCCATATCCTTTTTATAATACGGTGACCAAAACTGAACGCAATACTCCAAGTGTGGACGTACTAAGGAATTATACAAAGTGAGTATGATATTGGATTTATATTCCAATGCTCTGCCTATGAATCCAATTAATTTATTGGCTTTTTCCACAGCTTCTGTGCATTCTTTGCTTTGTTTCAAATCGTTTGTTATTATAACTCCTAAGTCTTTTTCATGGTTTACCCTATCATGTCGGACATTATCCATGCTATAACTAGCTCTTATATTTTTACTGCCAAAGTTTAGCACTTTACATTTATTAATATTGAACTCCATTTGCCAAACTTGGGCCCAGTAAAACAGTCGATCAAGATCTCTCTGAATTGCCTGCCTTTGCCGTGCTATATCTGCTCTGTTACATACTTTAGTATCGTCAGCAAATTTTGAAATTTTACAACATAATCCTTCATCAATATCATTTATATATATTACGAAAAGAATTGGACCTAACACTGAACCCTGCGGCACTCCACTTGTAACGTTTATCTAGTCTGACTCTTTTCCGTTTATTACAACTCTTTGCTTTCGTCCAGTGAGCCAATCTTCTACCCACCCGAGAACACTGCCACTGACACCATGTGCCTTAAGTTTCTGAAGGAGTCTTTTGTGTGGAATTTTGTCAAAAGCCTTTTGAAAACCAAGGTAAACATCAACAGATTTAGTGTCGTCATACATGGTCAGTATATCACTGAAAAAGTCCAGCAGGTTCGTGAGCCAAGAGCGATTATTACGAAAACCATGTTGCGAATCTTTGATGAGCTTGTTTGATCCTAAGTGTTTCACATACTTGTCTCTGATAATAGTTTCAAGCAATTAGCAAATCACCGATGTTAAACTAATTAGGCGGTAGTTTTCTAGCTGTGCTCTGTTGCCTTTTTTAAATATTGGGGTTACGTTAGCAAGTTTCCATTCATGTGGCACTTTACTGCTCTTAAGTGATAGGTTAAAATGTTCAGATAAAGGCTTTGATATTTCATTCTGTAGTTCCTTCAAAACACGTGAAGATATTTTGTCCGGTCCTGGTGTTTTCTTCTCTTTTAATTTGCCAATTGCTAGGAGTACATTGCGATCACTAACTGTAATGTCAATGATTATGTTGTCCACTTCTATAGGAATGAGGGAAACAGCAGGAATCGTAGGTATAATTTCTGTTGTAAATACTGACCCAAAGAAAATATTACGAATTTTCGCCTTCATAGTTTCATCATCAATGTGCTCTCCATTACCTGTGATTAAGGGGCCGATTGTCGGAGTTATTACCTTTTTGCTTTTTATGTAACTGAAAATTTCTTTGGGATTTGATTTACTGATACTTGCAATATGTGCCTCAAGCTTTTTCTTACTGCATTTAATTAATTTTTTGGCTTTCCATCGATGGGCATCGTATTTATTTTTATCACTTTGACTCTTTGTGGTATTATGATTTTCATAAGCAAGATTTTTTGCTTCCAGGCAATGTTTAACGTCAGAGTTCCACCATTTGGGTTTAGAATTTTTGGCAGGCCTTCTGTTGCGCATTGGAATACATGACCTGACAGCACTGTTGAGAGTTTCTGTAAAATAATTCCACACGTCATTGATGTCAAAAGTTTCGGCAAAAGGATGCCAGGTACCTGCACCAAACAAATGACTTTAATTTCTTAAAATTTGCCCTCTTAAAGTCAGGCACTTTCTCGCAACCGGCACTGACACCGTCTTCACTGATTTTAATGTTAAAAGTAACTGTGTGATGATCACTTGTACTAAATTCTTCTCCTATAATAACATTACTCACTACATTTTCTGATGTGGTTAAGACAAGATCTAGGATGT
Organism: Coenobita brevimanus; assembly: GCF_032717465.1. Taxonomy (NCBI): domain Eukaryota; kingdom Metazoa; phylum Arthropoda; class Malacostraca; order Decapoda; family Coenobitidae; genus Coenobita; species Coenobita brevimanus. The sequence continues at coordinate 24,975,847 of NC_137046.1, forward strand.
TAGCTCCACGTGTTGGATAATTTACAAATTGATACAAAGAACTTCCCTGCAAGTTTGTATATAGGTCTAACCCTGTGTGTGAGGAGAGCGCTTCTTCCCATTTTGGAACTGGTAAATTAAAATCACCAAATATTACAGTGCTTTGCATATACTGTAAGATATTTCGGCAATTTGATTGTAGATTTCATTAGCGATGTTGAGTGGCTGACCGGGTGGATGATAAATTAATCCAAGTGTGATTTTATGGCAAAATTCATTTCTAAGCTGAATATAAATAGTGTCAATGTTTTCAATACATAGCTTGGTGATTATGACTGGACGAAATCCTGATTTAACACATAACAACACACCGCTCCCTATTCGATTCTTCCTTTCACTACTGAAAATGTGATAGCCTGGTAATTAAACTCTGCTAGATAATCTCCTTGCTCAGTATTTAGCCACGATTCTATTATACCAATTATGTCTTACTCTTCAGGAAAAACAAGGGCCTCTAAATCAGAAAATTTATTACGTAGACTACGCGCATTTACAAGAAGAGCTTTAATGTGTTTCCTTTCCTATGTGGGGAGCTTCCATTACTTACTGATTCATCAGATCATCTGACATCTATGTTTGCCTCCCTTGATGCCTGTTTTTTCTCCAGAAAAAACTTACTGCATCACTAGGCAAATGACTGAGACGGGCAGAACCAATGGCATTCAAGTGTGGTCCATCATTCGCAAATAGTGTTCACTGCTCGTAAAACTGGTTCGATGTCTCGATGAACTCAACTCCTTCCTGCAGGCAAAGTGACCTGAACCTATTATTTATACTAAATGCTTTACTGAAGAAGGCATTCCTTGGGAGTATTCCTGAAATTAAGATGTTGTTAGTTTTCTCCTTGTAGCATCGAATGATCCTCCTGTACTTCTCTATCAGCTCCTCTGATCGGGTTTCCACGACACCGTTCGTACCTGTATGACATGTGCCTGATATGTCCCGGATTAGGATGTATGCAATAGGAAAACATTATTAATAAATGTCTTCAAATGTTTCACTTTGTTTTTATTTGTCCTTTATATGAAAAGACGTTTCATAAACCAGGTAACAGTGGTGGTGGTGTTAATTGTAGTTATTGTAGCTGTAGAGTGACTGTAGCTGTAGAGAATAAGAAGAAATTAGATAGAAAACAGAATGGAGAGAGAGGGAGAGAGAGAGAGAGAGAGAGAGAGAGAGAGAGAGAGAGAGAGAGAGAGAGAGAGAGAGTCTTTCGCCAGGTGAAAGTTACACGGGTATGAAGGTTGGTCAAGGCCACTCACTTTGGTGAGCCTTGCCTCGGTCAGTTTCCCACCAACCACCATAGAAGGTGGATGTCTGTCCTCTCGTGATCAAAACATCTTCAGCCTGTGTAGATTTGGACAGGGGGTATGTGACCTAATAACTGGAGGGGAGGGAATTGCTTGTGGGCAGGCCCATTATTACACAGACAATATTGGGGCATGCTCAGTACTATACATGGGGGGGGGGGGATGCCCAGTACAACCCTGCCCAGGACTACGTGTGTGTAGTCTTGGGGAGGGTTGAACTACCTACAGACAGAGAAAGACAGTTCATTGTTGATTTGTTGCATACATGAAGGACTGGGAGTAATGGTTAACTCTTGTATTAGAGAGTTGGACAGAAAAGGGATGAGAGTTTGTTCGTAGATGGGTGCTACACGAACGCTGTAGTGGTGGAGGAATGCAGACAGACAGTTCAGACAAGCAGTTACCATTGAAATAACGATAGTAAAGAAATAAAGATGCGAAAGTGTGGCAAACAGACAGAGGTTGAAGGGAGCCAGTAAGAGGAGGAGAGTTAATGAAACGAAAGGCTTTAAGTCCACCTTGTTGAGATGCATGTGGGGAGCCTCCCCACACATGAGAGTTGTACTCTATACAGGGGCGAATAAAACCCGTGTATAGTGTCAACAACTGTGCTGTGGTAAAGAAGGCACAGAGTCAGCTTAGCACACCTACTCTCTTCCAAGTAGATATTACAAGACAGGTGATATGATCTTTCCAAAATAAATCCATAGAGAAAGAAATCCCAACTATGTTTGAAGATGATGGAGCTTTGAGCTGGGTATTGTTAAAAATTTAAGGACATTCCTGGGAAAGATTCTGGAGGGTTGAAAGATGTTAAAACTGAATTTTTGATGCAGTAAAAACAATATTACATTTACCAAATCATAGATATGAGCCAAGTCTGACATTTGGTGGGCCACAGCCTAATTCCTTGTTTGTTGAAATAACTGCTGAGATGGGCGCAGAGCGAAGCAAATGAAAAGCTGAAACGTGGAGTCATGAGCATATGAATGGAAATGTTAGATGTACAGCTTAGATGGTCACTGACGAATAGAAAGAAGAGAGCTGGTGACAGAACAGATCTCTGAGGAACACCACTGTTGATAGTTCTAGAAGAAGAAGAAGAAGAACAGTGACCGTCTACAACCGCAGCTGCTGAGCGACCAGAAAGGAAGCTACAGATGAAGGCGCAAATTGAATGATAGAAACTATAAGAGGGCAATTTGGAAAAGATTTATAACAGACTCTATAGAAAGCCTTTGAGATGTCAACTGCAATGGCAAAGCTTTTGCCAAAGTCCCGAAAGGAGGATGGCCTGGAGTCTGAGAGGTAGATAAGAAGATCGCCAATGGAGCATCCCTGGTGGAACCCATACTGATGATCAGAAAGAAGGTTGTGATAGGAAAGGTGCCTTCAAATTTTTTTGCTAAGAACAGACTTTAGAAATACAGGATGTTAAAGCAATTAGGCGATACTTAGAGGTCTGGGAATGGTTGCCCTTCTTTGAGACAGGCTGAATAAAAGCAAACTTCCAGCAAGAAGGAAAGGAACAAAGTGACAGACAAAGGCAAAAGAGTTTACCTAGGCAGGGTATAAGCACTGAAGCACATATTTTGAGGACAACAGGAGGGACCCCATCAGGCCCATATGCCTTGTTAGTACTGAGGCCAGCGATGGCAGAAAGTACATCATTTGAAGAAATTTTAAAGTCAGCCATGATGAAGTCAGAGAGGGGAAGTGATGGAGGAAATGAACCAGAATCGTCTAAGGTGGAGCTGGAGGAGAAAGTCAGAGCAAAGAGTTCTGCTTTATGAGTAGAAAATATAGCCACAGAGCCATCAGAGTGGAAAAGATGGGGGATGGATGACCAGGTAACGTTGTTAGAAAAGTTTTGGGCAAGGTGGCAGAAGGAGAGGGAAGAATTTAAGTTGGAGAGTTCAGAGCATGTAATACAAATGAAATTATTTTTAGCAATGAGAAGAACATACCTAGCACGATTCTGGGCAGAAGCATTAGAGATGATATTCATGGGGGGGAGGGGGGTCGGCTCCAGTACCTTTTATAGGCTTTCTTCTTGTGAACAGGATCAAAACAAGTGTGATTAAACCAAGTTTTTGTTTGCATTAGTTACAGGATATGAGAAAGGAATGTATGCTTCCATGCCTGAGACAATAATCCCCAAGGAAAATCAAAGACTTGATCCCTGGGGCATCCCAATCAGCAACTCCGAAGTGCCACATACGCCTCTTCTTGGGAGAGTCCACAGGCCTTACTGGTGCGATAAGATTGTGATCAGGGGAGCCCAACAGAGACAAAAAGTTAACAGCATAAGCAGAAAGATTACTTGTAAGGAAGAGGTAAGCATGTTGGAACTCTCTCCAAGGCAGTCAGGGATACGGGTAGGGTGTTGTACAAGCTGCTATGAGTCATTAAGCCATAAATTGTGAGCCACAGCTCAGGCTGGGTAGCATCGCGTTGTGAGCCACAGCTCAGGCTGTGCTGGCCGTGCATCACGGCTAACTACTCCACCCCTAAGCAAACTTACGCATGGCGGTACGCAAAGACAGTGAGAGAGGGATTTTTTTCTTTTCACCAGATGATGCCCTGGATGTTTATCTTCAAGGTTATGATAAACAAAAACAATTTTTTTTTGTTTTTTTTCGTTTTTTCACTACTCCCCTACGTAAACTTACACATGGCCCTACGCAAAGACAGAGCGATAGAGATTGTTATTTTTTTTTACCAGATGATGCCCTGGATGTTTATCTTCAAGTTTAAAATAAACAAAAACTTTTTCTTTTTTTTCATTTTTTGCACATCACGGAGTGGGATAAAATTAGGTAATTGCGCAATCCACGGGTTAAAGATAGAAAAGATGTAGGCTTGTTCACTATATGGATCAGTGAAAGGAAAGGAAAGACAAAGGTGATGATGAACACTGAAATCACTTAGACTGGAGGTTTCAAACAAAGGAGAAATTGATAGGATGTGTGAGAGAAGTAAGACAGCCAAAGAATTTTTCATAGTCAGTAGAATTTGGAGATAGGAAAACAAAACACTGTGGTAGGTGGGGACGCTCACCATCCACTCTCTTGATGTAGTGCTGCTTTCGGGTTTCTGCCCTCTCCTCCCCTCCATCCTTCTTTCCATCCATCCTCTTCTGTCTTTCATTACTCCATTCTTTCCTCTTCTGCCTGCGAGTGACTTTACGCTCCCTCTTGTGTCTTTCTTTCCTTCATTCTTTCCTCTTCCTTCTGCCTGTGGGTGACTCTACACTGAGTGACAAGCCAAATGATTTCCTGTACACCAGGAAACCATTTACTACGCTGGGTGGTAACCATATAACCAAATTTTGGCTCCTGGTAGTTTAGTGGGTAATAAAGGTGCTCCAATCGGATTGAGCCGGTGAAGGTTTATATCCAAGGGGTGGTTGGGGTTTATTGCTCACGTAATGCCACTCAGGGATGAGTGAGGCTGGTCACTCTCATATTAAATGCCAGGACCAACTTTCCTAGCCCCGGGCTCCTACGCTCCTCATGGGGCAACGTAGGATTAGATGATGGATGGATGAAAACAAAACATATACAGTTAGTCAGAGAATGACAGGAAAGCCGAAGCCAGGGAGTAAAGAATTAAGATGATTCAGGATCAGGAACATGAGAGCAAAGATGTGTTGTTCCATATATACTGTATATATATATATATATATATATATATATATATATATATAGAGAGAGAGAGAGAGAGAGAGAGAGAGAGAGAGAGAGAGAGAGAGAGAGAGAGAGATAGGTAGATATAGATAGATATGTATATAGTATACAACAGCCACCTTTGATTCTGATATGAGTATAGAGAAAGTAGGAAGATACAGAGAAGGGTTTGCTATAAGGGACCTCAGACAATTGAGTCTCAGTGAGGAAGAGAGGATGAGATTTAGAGAAGGAGAGGTGGTGTCCAACAGAGAGAAGGCTAGAGGAAAGGCGACGGATATTGCAGAAATGAAGTAGAAGTGAGGCAGACAGTGGCTTCATGAATCTTGCTTGGTCATCATCTGGAGATGGACGGATGATGGAGGCTTTGATGGTCCACCCCCACCAGCGGACTCTCAGACTTTGTGATAAGATGCCATTTTTTTTAGTCCTGAATACGAAGTGCTGTGTGTAATGTGGACGTAGTTTGGTGTTGACTGTTAGAGGAACTTGTACTGGTGAGCATACTGGCCTACTTTCTGTTACTGAAACACTGAAACAGTTCAGCAAAGGGGGATGATCAGAAACTAGTCCTGAGGGCTGGTGAGACAGGAGCTCCAGTTCTCGGTTGCCACCAGAATTCCATCCACTTTTGGAAGTACTGCCCTACTTGACTGGTGCTACAGTCTACTCCCTGTCAAATACAGGGAGTAGACAATCTACTCTCTGTCAGGTATAGGTACAGTACAACATAATGCCGCAGTTATGGATAGAACACAACCCAGCATGGCAGGTATGGACACTGTTCAACACAACACAGCACAGCACGTGTGGATACAGTACAAAAGTATAAAGTGCTGAGAGAGCTCATACCTCCGCCAATGCCACTGCCATTAAAAGGATCCGGATCCAGAACCGTAGGTATAAGATCTACATCCGGATCTGTCCCAAAGTTAATAATTTCTTTCTTCGTTGATGGCCCGTCTTTCCATAAAATTTCATTGAAATTCATTGAGAACTTTTGGAGACATTGTGCGGAATACTCCGGTTTCGGATACGCCTGAAAATTTCATAATTTCTTCCTTGGCCCATGGTACACCCTTCCACAAATTTAATCAAAATCCGTTCATAACTTTTTGAGTCATCCCAGATCCGAATCCGTGGATGTAGGATCCGGATCCGGATCAGCCCCAAAATTTAATCAATTCTTTCTTGGTCCATGATGCACCTTTCCACAAAATTTCATTGAAATTCAATGAGAACTTTTGAAGATATTGTGTGGGATACTCTGGATCCGGATCCTGATCCAACCAAAAATTTAATAATTCATTCATTCACTAATGACCCACTCTTCCACAAAATTACATCAAAATCCATTCATAACTTTTTGGGTAATCTTGCTAACAGAAAGACAGACAAACCAACACACAAACCAACGCCGGGTAAAACATATACCTCCTGGCCGAGGTAAACAACACAGCAGGTATGAACACAACCCAAAACAACACAACACCACAGGTGGGAACACGACACAGCAAAGAAACAAAGCATAGCACAACACAACAGGTTGGGACACAACATAGCACGACACAAAAAACACAGCAGATGGACAACACAGTGCAACAGGAAAGGGGGAATCATACCTTGGCCAGCTGGGTGTCGCTGAGGTGGGTGCCGAGGAAGGTGTCAAGGCGCCGCAGCTCACGCATGATGTCCGCCTTGAGGTCCTCATAGAAGATCAGGTGTAGGTTGGGGTGCTCCCGCAGCTCCCACGCCGCCTTCACGTGAACCCAGTACGGATCGTACACCACTGATGAAAACACCCGTGTAAACATATGCAGTTACAAAATCCATAGTGTGTGTGTGTGTGTGTATGTGTGTTTGTGTGTGTTTTCTTTTTTTATTAACTTGACTCAGGCAGTACCCTAAAAATAGCTCTCATTCTATATTTTCGTTGACATTTCTATCTATCTATCCATCTATTTATCCATCTATCTATCTATCTATCTATCTATCTGTTTATTTATTTATTTATCTGTCTATAATATATGCACTTCTCAAAGCACAGATGATGAAATAGAAGCATTCTGTGATGACATCTCCCTGGTTATGGAAGAAGAATAGATCAAATATACTATACTCATGGGAGACTTCACAGCAGAAGTTGGCAAATCGAAAAATGAAGAATCATCTATCTATCTACAGTATATACCTAGGCTGCTTCCCCCAAGCAAAGGGAGGTAGCCGAGACAGGACGACACAATCCTTATTTACTCATCCACTCAAACACATTCATTCGCGTCTTAGCCCCAAAGGGGAGAAGGAACAGATCCTCACCGCAACACACCACACGAAGGGCAACTGCGCAGAGCAGTCAGTGACATCCACAGCAGGTCCCGACAGCGGAGCTGATTTACCCATTCAACATCATAATAGACCCATCCCCTTAACCGCACTTGACCTGATTAGCTGATCAGACCAAATGCAGGGGAATATTCCCTCAGGGTTGCATCATCATTTACTCATTCACAATTTCTCTCCATTAATTTCTGTCACACACAGCCACTCTTCCTTGCTCAGCAGACATCCCTCTCACATCCAACTCTCTCTTCACACTGTCCATCCATCCTATTCGTGGTCTCTCTCTCAGCCTTACACATCTCACATCAGATCTACTGTAGTTATCTTTTTCACCAGTCTCTCATTATCCATTCTCTCCATATGCCCAAACCATCGCAACACTCTCTGCTCACCTCAATCAGCCATCTCCCGGACAACTCCAGTTCTCTTTCGCACTTCTTCATTTCTCACTCGATCCATACGTGTCACTCCACACATACTCCTCAGACACCTCATCTCCATTACATTCAAATTTTTCCTCTCTGTTACACCCATATTCCATGTTTTAGACCCATATAATGCAGTCGGTACTACAGCACCCTCATATAGCCTTCTCTTTACATCCATTCTAAGCGAACGACATCTAAACACTTTTTCCATTCCTCCCAGCACCTTTCCTACTTCATTCATTCTAATCTTCAGTTCTGCATCTATTCTTCCATCCACAGCAACATGTGACCTTAAATACTTAAAATACTCTACCTCCTCAAGCAACTCACCATTCAAAACTATATTCATCCTCCTACCATCTACCGACCTCGTACACTTCAGCACTTATTCTCATTTACTTTCAATATCCTCCTTTCACACACCCTTCCAAACTCCTCTATCAACTGTCTCATTCTCTCCTCTGAATCAACCACCAGTGCAGTATCATCTGCAAACAGCAAATGCTTCAGATTCCACTCTCTACCATCAACATTCACCAAACACAGACCTCCACCTAAAACTCTTTCATTCACTTCCCTTACAACACCATCCATATAAATATTAAACAACCAAGATGACATCACACATCCCTGCCGCAATCTCACTCTCACGGGAAACTAATCACGCACAGTATTTCCCTCTTACACACGCTCTACTATTTACATAAAAATTTTTCAACCCTTTTAATAACCTACGATCAAGTCCATACAAACTTAAAACAGTCCACAAAGCCTCCCCATCAATTCTATCATATGCTTTCTCTAAATCCATGAATGCCCAAAACACATCCTTGCCTTTCGCTAAATACTTTTCACACATTTGTCTCACAGCAAACACCTGATCTATGCATCCCATCCCTCTCCTAAAGCCACACTGCTCATCTCACTCCCTCTGTACCCTCTCTAACTCCATTAATTAACACTCTACCATACACCTTACCTACAACACTCAACAGACTTATAACCCTAAAGCTAGTACATTCATACTTATCACCCATGCCTTTATACAACGGTACCACACAAGCACTTGCTCAGTCACTTGGCACCTTATCTTTCACAAAGCACACATTCAACAATCTTATCAACTAGTCAACAATAGTCGCTCAACCACTCTTCAGGCATTCCACAGCACTCCCATCCATACCTGCAGCTTTCCCTTTTTTCATCTTCATTACTGCCTCCTGCACTTCCTCCTTCGTGATCAAAGAATCATTCAACTCCCCCAAATTCCTTGCACCCTTCCATCCGCCACAATCTCAGCCACCCTTTCCTCCTCTACATTTAATAATCTTTCAAAATACTCTGCCCATCTCTTCCTTACTGCATGTATGGGAAAATTCAGAGTAGGAGAGAGGAATGACAGAGGTAAAATTGTGGTAAATGTTGCTGAAATGTATAAAATGAGAATAATGAACACATTCTTCCACAGAAGACAGGGAGAAAATAAACCTGGAGAAGCCCAGATGGAGAAACAAAGAACTAAATGAACTTCATTATAGCAGATAAGAACAACGCGATCACAAATGTCACAGTTAAAGTAAATATAGATAATGCCCATTGAACGATGGGTTACACAGCCTGATTCAGTTTCAGATGTGAAAGGTTGATTGATTGATTGATTGAAAATAATTAAAATCTGGCGGCGCAACTGCCAAGGTCATTTGCCGCCGGATGACAAAGTAAAAGACACGGTAAAATAAAAACTGCCTATTTAAAAAAAAAATAATATGTTAGTAGGAATAAAACACTAAAAAATAATAAAAGAATAGCTTATAAAAGAGCAATTACTTATAAAAGTGGAAGGAGGCCCGCCTCCTGAAGAAAACTAAAAACATGAGTAAAATCGCTAGAGGCCTCACCAAGCATAGAGGACAAACTGTAGGGACCATCTGCCCCCTTATGCCTATGGAGGAATCGCTGATGCAGGTCCCCCAGACTTGGACACTCGACCAGCAAATGACGGACAGTAAGGGGAACAAGGCAGTCATCACAGTACGGTTGAGTTTCATCACACATGAGGAACCCATGCGTAAGCCGAGAATGCCCAATGCGAAGCCTAGCAAGAGCCACCTCCAGTTGCCGGGACATAGAGGGAAGAACCCTTGGCACAACCACTTGCTGAAAGATTTCTTTTAGTTTATTCTGAGAAACACCTTCCCAGTGTCTCTGCCAACGCGTACGAATTGCGTACCGCAAGTACGGTTTTACATCAGAAACAGGAAGTGGGTAGTCATTTGGGGGCTGTTGAGATGACGCAGCTTTAGCTGATGCATCTGCCCTCTCATTGCCCACCACACCAACATGTGCAGGAACCCAACAGAAGTCTACACGGCGGCCATGACGGCCAAGAAGAAAAAGCCACTCTAAAATTGATAAAACCAATGGATGGGATGCATTAAAAGACTTTAGTGCAGACAAAGCTCTACGCGAGTCACTAAAAATCACAAAAACGGATTGGGGGAGAGTAAAAATGATTTTCTATCTATCTATAGCCCGACGCCCTAATACCGCAAAGGGTGGCTGCAGACAAAACGCCTCCAAGTCACTCTGTCACCCACCATTTGACTACCCTCCCCCCAACTCACCCCCCCCTCCCTCATATACCTCTCAACTCCATCCCTCCACCTCATCCTCGGTCTACCTCTCCCTCTCCCTCCCTCCACCTCACCTACATACACCCTCTTAGTCAGTCTTTCATTCCCATTCTCTTCACGCGTCCAAATTATTTTAACAGCATATAAAATTGCAGTCAGTTCTGCCGTATACACTGAAGTAATGCCAGGAAGGCTACCACCCCTACTAAAGGAAGGGAAGACAACACCAAATCCTACTCCAGTATCAGTCTTAGACCCGTCAGTATGGACGGGGACAGAACCCTCGTGAATGGAGGCATGTTCTAAAAAGAGAGAGAGGGACACCTGAGAGGGAAGCGAGCCCTTTTTTTCATCAACGGACATACAAAATGTCACGCGAGGGAGTAGCCAGGAACCCACCTTTGGGTTCCGATGTGGACAAATTGCCAGTCTCAGGACAGAGAGGGTAACATAACAGACTGGACCCTGTAACCAAATGGCTTTGGGAAATTAGGATGGGTGTCAAAAACATAAGATCGGGAATCCTTGGAGACAATGGCACAAGAAATTGAGTCTGGAGTGCGGTGAAGACGATACCAACACCTCATCATTAGCAACTAGCGTCATAAGTCCAAGGGGAGTACACCAGCATCCACCAACAAACTTGGAATCGGGGATGATCTGAATGCCCCGGTTGCAAGACGTACACCAGCATGATGCACAGAATTTAACAACCGAAGGCGGGCATCTGTTGCAGAGGAGTAGACCTCACACCCATATTCAAGTTTAGGAAGAATAAGAGACCTATGCAAGAGGAGGAGGGTCTGACGGTCAGCACCCCAAGAGGTATGAGCTAAAACCCTCAAAAGACTCAAAGCTTTAAGACAAGTCACCTTAACAGAACGAATATGAGGAACCCAGGTTAATCTTCTATCAAATAGAAGACCCAGAAACCGCGTTTCTTCCACACAAGATATTCTCCTACCATAGAGATACAAGTCAGGGTCTGGGTGAACCCCTCGAAGACAACAAAAATGTATAGCCACTGTTTTTGCTGAAGAAAAATGGAAACCGCGATTTCTGCCCAGTCAGAAATTCTGTTGAGAGCCAGCTGCAACTTCCTCTCCATCAGAGACATTCTAGACGCAGTGAAGGAAATCGAGAGGTCATCAACATATAGTGATCCTCGTACACCATCAGGAAGTACACTGATGACGCTGTTAATGGCTACAGTGAACAGAGCAACACTAAGGATACTCCCCTGTGGTACTCCACCTTCTAGTGTTCGGGCATTAGAAAGCATTCCTCCTACTCCCACCCTTAAAATTCGGTTACATAAAAACTGATGAATAAAAATAGGTAAGCGCCCACGAAGACCAAACTCATGAAGAGAGAGTAAAATACCATGACGCCAGGCAGTGTCATATGCCTTCTCCAGATCAAAGAAGACCGTGACCTGGTGTTGGTTAGTGGAGAAAGCCTAAGTGACAGAAGATTCCAAGGACAGTAGTGCATCAGAGGTAGATCGCATTTTTCGAAAACCATACTGGGCAGGGGATAAGAAGTCACCTCTCTCTAAAAACCACACAAGCCTAACATTGACCATCTTTTCCAAAACTTTACAATATGTAAAGTTTACATGTACAAGATGTCAAAGAAATAGGCCGATAATTTGTCGCCTGTAGGTGGTCCTTACCTGGTTTGGGGATGGGGATAACTACAGCAACACCCCAACAAGCCGGAAACTCCCCAGAACACCAGATTTTAATAAAGAGTGAAAGCAAAAACAACAGGGACTCATCAGACAGGTGGCGTAAAAAGGCATAAGGAATATCATCATAACCAGGAGAGGAATCATGGCACTGCGACAGAGCCGCCTGGAGTTCAGAAACTGAAAATGGAATATTGTAAGGCTCTCCTCCAGGAGAGGCAAAACTGAGATCACGAGACTCTAGGCACCGACGGTGGCAAGCCGAAGGAGTGTCTGCATCCTTCTTTGACACACTGGCAAAATGATCAGCAAGCAACTCTGCAACAGCAAATGGATCAGCCACAGGTCCACCTGCTGCAGATAAAACAGGAGGGGAGGAAACAGTAAATTTTCCCGAAATTTTTCTTACTCAGTTCCACACCCGGGTGATGGAAGTCCTCGAATTGATGGAGGAAACATAACCCTTCCAGGATGAACGCCTGGCCTCCTTTAAAACCCGCCTCATATGAGCTCGTGCCCTCTGATACGCCACCAAATACTGAGGATCCCCACGATGACAACGAAGGCGAGAGAAGGCGACTCGTTTGGCTCTCACTGCGGAACTGCACTCAAGACTTCCACCAAAGGACCGGACGCTTAGGAAACTGACCCTTCGTTTTTGGAGTAGATAACAGGGCTGCTGAGTGCAACTCGGTATTGAAATATGACACAACCTCAGTAAGACAGCCAAACTCGTTGACAGAAAGGGAAATGGAACTTAATTTCCTGAAACGTGGCCAGTCAGCCTTATCCAGAAGCCAGCGAGGAAAACATAGTTGAGGTCTACCAGCACTAGCAGTTAAAAGTAACGGAAAATGGTCACTGCCATACAGATCTGGCAACACATCCCAGGTAAAATCTAAAACAGCATCAGCTGAGCATAAAGACAAATCAATGGCAGTAAAAGTTCAAGTCTGACTATGGAAATAAGTCATTTTATTGGTACTGAAAATGCCTAACTCCTCCCTTTCCACTAAAGAGGCCAGCATTACACCCTGAGGGTTGGCCTCACTGCTTCCCCATAGTGGATGGTGACCATTCATATCTCCTAGTAACAGAAAGGGAGAAGGAAGGTCATGAATATGGCGTTCCAGATCTCCCCTTTCAACAGTAGCACTGGGAGGAAGATAAAGACTAAACTATATATTGCCAATGTAAAAACATCCGGACAGTAATAGCCTGCAGGGGAGTGGAGATATGCAGATGACTGTATGGAATATCCTTGCGAAGGAAGAGAGCAGCACCTCCATGATGACCTTGGCCCGGCACAGGATCAGAATAAATGGCATGGTAGCCAGAAGGACCAGAAGGAACAGTATCACCCACCACAGTTCCTCATAGTTGGCACGTAAACCCCGACAATTCCACTGGATGATAGAACCCATAATGGAGGAATGATGATTAAGTGCGGGACTGTACACCTGACGAGCGAGCAGGTTTGGATTGATGCTTATGAAGGCCCTTCACAGGAGCCTGCCCAGCACCAGAAACCCGCACCCTCTGTCTACCATCTAAATACAAACGTGAGGATGGGGAAGTAAATTTTACAACACTCCTTCTTGGAGTGGGCATACTAGTTTGTTTGGTAGGAGGCTTGGGGGCTGTCTTTGGAGATGTAGGACGGCCAGTGCACCCACCAGAAGCCCCAGAAGTGGAAGAAGAGCCCGCAGGTCTAGAGTCATTTGAGGAGGCCGTCCTATGCTTCAGATCAGAAGCACCAACAAGCGGTCCAACATCCCCAGGAGGGGACTGGACCTGAGCTGAACCATCAGCTTCAGGTGTCTCTTGGCTAGATCCCTCAGCCTGCTGGACAGAGGGAACAAGAGAGATGTCAACAGAAGGGTCAACAACACCTTAGAATGGCCGGTCGTCATGTTCAGAGGACTCTGATGAACAACGGTGACGTTTACCAGGAGCAGATGGAGCCTCGGGCATACGGGCTTCGACAGGAGAAGAGGTCCGGTCAATGTGGTAGTCTGCCACCATCACAGAAGTGTGCAAGGCATCAGCCACCGAAGTGGGGGCAGAAACAGTCAGAGTAATGGTCGGGCAAGCATAATTCTCACCAATAGTACTAGCCATGGAGACAGCATTCTGTATATCATGAGTTGAAGGAGTGTGTACTGGAGTGGGTCGAGGCTGCCTCTGAGATACAGGGCGATGCACTGGTGTTCTAGAAAGGACAGAAGCATAAGTAACTCCCGGTTGAAAGAAGAGTGTCTGGGCTCTTCTTTTTGCTTCAGGAAACGAAATCCTCTCACGTGTACGAATTGATAAGATCTCCTTTTCAAGGCAGTATCTCGGACAGTTTTTAGAAGAGACAGCATGAGGACCTCCACAATGATAACATTTAAGGGGTCCTGTACAGTCACTGGTATGGCTTGGTCCACTGCAGGAGACACAGACACCAGGAAGGCCAGCCTGTGCCCAACGGCAAAATCAGCTAACGTGACCATACTCCTGACAGTGGAAATGCCACTTAGGGGTAGGCACGAATGGCTTGACAGGTAGGGATAGCCAAGCTAGTTTAACTGATGTAGGCAGTGTTAGCCTGTCAAAAGTCAGGAACAAGGTGGGAGTCGGGGTCAGGACACCATCAATTTTCTTCTGCATTCTCTCTACATTTACCACACCAGAAGATCTTAATTCCTCCAACAACCGTGCCTCTGAGTATCGAAGGAGGTCACGGGAAAAAATCACACCTTTGCATTTGTTAAAAGCAGCATGAAGAACACATGTAACTTCCACACCAGAGACAGAAGTTAGAGCCTGTAATCGTGAGCTTTCTTCTGGGGAGGAAACCTCAATGAGGAGGCTTCCATCTCCCTGTGAGGAGATCTTAGGTTCTCTCCCACATGCAGACACAACGGCACGGTATAAATCAAAGATATCGATATCTAGCACTGACCTACCCAGAGGGGTTTTCAGCACTAGATATTTGGCATAAGATGCCGGCACAGTCTCTATCATGCCTAAACCCAGAGCCCCACCAGCCCGACATGACCGCCTCCCAGTCCCAGCTGAATGTTGGGGCAAAGGAGGATAGTCTCTAGGGGTCTGAAATGGCTCCAGAGTGGCGATTATGGCAGAATTCTTATTTACTCCCTCCATGTACTATCAAAACGACTTCATTCCCCCACCCCTCCACCCACCATGGAGCCCAACAAGGGGAAGTCATGTGCCAGGGATAACACCACTGGCGACTCTAGAGGTAGTGGGAGAGTATACACGGGTAACCACTGGGGGACCTGAGCAAGGGTGACTCCAGGACGATAGGAGCCACAAGGCCCCCCAGTGCCCACTTGACCCTAGCCAACGCATGACCAGCCGATTAACCTGGTCGGGCCCAACCAGGCCACCCGTCTAGCCAGAATAAGGGACCAAAGAGGTGTATTGCTAGCTGCTGGGTGCATCGTGCAGTATTGCTCAACCTCCAGGACTCCCGTCTCCCAGCATTACGGGACGCCACGCACGGCAAACACGTGGGGAGGTAACAGTCCCGCCGTAGGTAGCAAATGGCAGGGACTAACATCACCAGCAGACCTCCTCCACGAATGATGTAGGGGGTGCTTGGTCCACGAGGCCGACAAATGCCGAACCCTACAAAGGTAGGCATACCTCCAAGGTAGGTAGCACCGGCAACCACGCTTCAAGCCCCGCCATCACACCAAGGTGACCCCCTGCAGCAGGGAGATGTGAAAGGAAAACTCCTTAAAAATAAAAATGTATGCTTAATAAAAGTAAGCGAAAACAAAGCTGCCTTTCAGGTAGAAATAAAAACGATTTCAAGCTCTACGTTATACTGAGTCTGACACTGATGAGTTAAATGACTGACTATCAAAAGCGTTAAGCCTAAGGGAATCAGCGGAGGTAGCAGGGAATGCTAATACGACCACAACCAACAAATACTACGAAATGACCCCCGAAACTCATGACAAGAGGAGAGACGAAAGTAAAACAAAGAAAGATGAAACAGAAAGAACATAATTAAATAAGCTTATCAAAACCTGACAGAGAAGAAAAACGAAAGAGAAACATAGTTCAGATAAAAGAAAAAAAACATTAAAAAAGAAAAAAATGAATGAGATCCAAAGCAAAATGGCACTTGGAAAGCAAAACATTAAATCAATGAAAGACAAAAATGGTGAAATCAATAAATGAAGAGAGAAGGTGGTGAAAACTGAAGAATTGTACAAAGAACTGCATGCATCAAAGACAATAGCACCAACAACAAACATTACAGCTGGCATAAGTGAAACACCAGAGGCAACACCGGATGGAGTAAACTTTTCTCTTAAATGTGTGAGAAGAGGAAAGGCCCCAGAATAAGATGACGTAATAGAAGATTTACTGTAGGATGCAGGAGCAGAAGCTCAAAACCAGCTCGCCCACTTATTTACACTGTGTATGAAGACAAGAAGAAACTATCTTCATAGACCTGTGGCAAAACTATTGCAGCCAATTTTTAAAATTTTCTTTGAAACTCATAGAATATTAGACATTTTTTTTTTCATTACCTCCTTACTGTAGGGCCCAAATTGAAATTTGCTAAATAATGAGCTGATGATATAACTGATACAAAAGGTGGCATGTCAAATGAACTTAAACTTTCAAGTTCAACAACTTTGTATTTCATAAAGTTGCTGAAATGCTTCATTATGGTCGAAATTGTAAATCGTCTAATAGTCATCCTATGTGTCAGCTAACCTAAAAGCTGACATATAAATCAACTCAAAAATTTCAAGCTGAGCAACTTCGTATTTCATAAGAATATCGCTCGAGCTCTCCAAGAACAGATATTTGAATTTCCCTTGAAAGAGGGAGAAAAAGAAAAAAGATCCTCAGGTGTACCACTCACAGACCTGTCGCTTTGCTGCAGGTAAAAATTCCCCAAACATGGCGTAATGAAATAGTTATTTTAGTTTACAAAGTTAGTAATTGTCGACCTATTAGCTTATTATCAACTATTTACAAACTCTTCATTAATATCCCAACAAACAGACTAACAAGAAATTTGGAAGAAAATCAGCCTCATGAACAGGAGGGATTCCGAAGAAGGTAGCCTATTCAACTACTAATCATCTACACACACTGAAAAAAACTACAGATTATAATAAACCATTGTGCTAAGATTTTGTCGATTACGAAACGACTTTTGACTTAGTGGGGAAACAGCAATTGTAAATTCATTGCAGGAACAAGGAGTAAACGAGAATATTGTAAAACTGCTGGAAAACATAAACCAAGAGGTAACTGCTATAGTCAAGTTACATAAAGACAAGGAAAAAAAATAAGTCTGAGAAGGGAGACTGTCTGGGAGATACAATATCACCAAAAATATCTACAGCATCCCTTGAAAGGATCTCCAGAAAGCTAGACTGGGAAAACACTGGAGTAAAATTGATGGAGAGAGGTTAAACTATTTAAGATTTGCAGGTGACATTGTCCTAATCTGTGAAACAGCAGACACTGCAAGAAATGTTAAATGATGAAAACAAATAAAGTCTTAGAGTAGGGCAAAAGAAGAACCGGAGTTAAACTAATGCTTAATCTAAATAGGTTACACCAAAGAATGTCATCAACATAAATGATGAAACTTTTGATGGCGCTGAGGGGTTCAATATTCATGATCAATCAAGAAAGGCCAAACGCCATGGGGTGCATAGTTTCACTCATCCTCCGACTCCAACCACACGGGTCCCTCTGTGCAACCCTCCAGGCAGCAACTGTTCCCCCTCTAAGTATCTCCCGAAAGGAGTGATCGACCTGATCTAGCCATGAGTTACGTGGTCTTCCCCTTGGCCTCCTACTTCCTGGGTTAACTCGTTCAGAGATCACCCTGTGTGCATGATCAGCCTCAGGAAAGCAGGCCACGTGCCCATATAGATACAGTTGGCGTTGACGCATTATGTGAGTAATAAGCCTCAATTCAGTCTCACAGAGTAGTAGCTCATTATGCACACGGTTGCACCAGCGATGTCCCATGATCCTGCAAAGACATTTAGTACCAATAAGCCAATTCACTGCTTCAAGTCACTGTTTAATGTCCATGTCTCACAACCATAAAGTAAGACAGGGAGCACCAGCGGACTGAAGATGCAAACTTTCGTCCTTCTATACAAATAACGACAGTGCAAAATAATCAAAATGAGTGAATCCATATCCCCGTACGCCACACCAATGCGACGAGAGATCTCACTGTCTGATCTACCGTTGTTATGGGTCACACTACCAAGATAAGTGAATCTTTTCAAGATTTCTTTATTCTCACCACATGCTTAGGCAGACTGAACTGCTTCATCCAAAAACCCACCAAATGCCTGGACCTTGGTCTTGGCCCAAGAGATCTTTATTCCCAGTGGCTTTAGATTCTCATGAAATTCCTTGAGGACACTCGGAACTGTAGTGTCTCCAGCAATTGCACTAGGATAACTGCATCATCAGTAAAGTCAAGGTTTGTAACCCTGAAATTGCAGACTGATACCCGAAAGTGATTTCGACTCACAGTCCAGTCCAGTACCCAGTCCATACATGTGTTGAAAAATGTGGAAGCATGGCCACGTTCCTGTCTTACACCAGAACTTACTGGGAAGAAGTCGGATGTTGCCCCCCCCCCTCCTCCCCATAATTGACAGCACTCAGTGTTTGAGTAGAAGCCAGCAGTCAGTCGGATTATCCCTGCGGAGATCCCACAGAGTCACAGGAGTTTCTGTAGTACCTCCCTATTTACTGAGCCAAACCCTTTCTTGAGATCAACAAAGGCTACACGCAAACCTTGTCAAAACGCAAGGCAGCGTTCCACAAGAACTTGAAGAGTAGTACAAAGGAAACCAAACAGCAACAGACCTTATGGTCCTTTCAAGGCTGTTTGTTACAGAGTAGACTGTGGCTACAAGATCTGACTCTATATGCTGAAGGATAAGGATAGTAAAGCAAGAAAGCTCCCCCCGCCTCCAAACCCTCCAGTTAAAACTGGCAAGAAAAAGTGAGAAAAACCACCATGCAGCATGGAAAAACTGACATGGAAATTTCATAGGAAAGACTGAAAAGGAAAACTACATTCTATAATACATTATCTATAGGCTACCTGTATTAATAACCTGAAAGAGAAAGTATTAAAGTACAATGAATAATCGAATAAATAAATAACTAATGCATGTCGCTTTGTACGGGTACGTTAAGTTGACGGGGCGTCTGCGGACACAGTGTGGAAATTGCACAGTGCACAGTGTAGATATTCAGGGGTGGTGCGGCAGCCTTGCCTGACGCTATTAAGGTAGGCAGCAGTCAATCAGGCCCCAGCTCCATTCATTCCATTGAGACTAGGAACTTTCCCATGAGAGACAAGTAAACAAGTCACCTCCTGAAGCAGTGACCCATGGTAGATTTAAAAAAATCCCGATGGTGGCCACGTAACAAACAGGGACCCTCAGTGATCCACAGCCCATCACAGGTGGAAAGTATGAGTAGTGATCGTTAACTCAGGGCTATCTGTGCATATCTTAGTCTGTGCATAAACTATATTTGCATATAATTAGTTGATCCAGGCTCTAAAAAAACTAAAATAAAATTAAATAGAAAAATATACATATACAAGCGTTTTATTCAGGCGTAAACATATTAAGCTGGGGTTTGGATGCCAAATACTTATCCAGGCGACCTTTAAAGGTATGTAGTGTATTACAATTTATTACGTTGGAGGGCAATTTATTCCATATATTTACAACTCTAATGAAGAAGAAAAGCTTAACTTCATGCGACTGGAGTAGTTTGCCAATTATTTTATGCCCATTGCCTTTAGTGTAATTCGAGCGATCAACTGTGAAGTATTTATCAACAGCCATGTTATCATGTCCTTTGAATATCTTGAATACTTGAATTAAATCTCCTCGTATCCTCCGTTTTGTTAGGGTAAAGAGATTCAGGTCTTCTAAACGTTCCTCGTACGGTTTATTTCTCAATCTAGGTAGGAGTAGACTGTAGCACCAGTCGAGCAGGGCAGTACTCCCGAGGTGGATGGAAAGCTGATGACAGGGAGTGCTGGAGCTCCCGTTTCATCAGCCCTCAGGACTAGTTCCTGACCATCCCCCTTTGCTGAACTTTTTCAGCATCTCAGTTACACAGAGTAGGCTAGCATGCTCTCCAGTACAAATTTCTCTAACTCTCTACACCAAACTACATGCACAGTACACCCTACACTTCCTTTTCCAAAATTCAAAAAATTATGGCGTCTCATCACCAAATCTCGGAGTCCCCATGGGGGGGGGGACCATAAATGCCACCACCATCCGCCCCTCTCCCGGTGACGACTCGAGGTGCCTGGAACCACTATCTGACTCTCTTCTTCTTCATTTCTGCAACATGCGCGGCCTTTCCTCTAACTTTCGCTCTGTTGAGCACCACCTCTTCTCTAAACCTCACCTTCTTTTTCTAACTGAGACTCAGCTGTCTGACGCAACTGACAGCAAACCCTTTCCTGTATCCTCCTACTTTCTCTATACTCATTTCAAAGCCAAAGGTGGCTGTTGTGTATATATACGCAACGACTTATCTTGCTCTCATGTTCCTGAACTTGATTCTTCTGAATTCTCTATACTCTGGCTTCGGCTTTCCTGTCATTGTCTGACTAAATATATCTGTGCTGTTTACTTATCCCCTAATTCTACTGACTATCAAAAATTCTTTGACTATCTTACTTCTACGATGGAACACATTCTATCCATTTCTCCTTTCTCTGAAATCTCCATTCTAGGAGATTTCAATGTTCACCACCACCTTTGGCTCTCCTCTCCTTTCACTGATCCACCTGGTGAACAACCCTACATCTTTTCTACCCTTAATGACCTAGAGCAGCTTGTACAGCACCCTACCCGTATCCCTGACCGCCTTGGAGAGAGCTCCAACATACTTGACCTCTTCCTCACAACTAATCCTTCTGCTTACTCTGTTAATCTTTTCTCTCCGTTGGGCTCCTCCGATCACAACCTTATCACCTTAACCTGTCCTATCACTCCTGTACGGCCTGTGGACTCTCCAGGGAAACGTCGTCTGTGGCATTTTGGAGCCGTGGACTGGGAGGCCCTCAGGCAGTACTTCTTTGATTTTCCATGGAATGATTATTGCTTCCATGGCCGTGAGCCATCTGAGTGTGCCTCGCGCATTACGGAGATTATTCTCTCGGGCATGGAAGCATACATTCCTTTCTCATATCCTTTGACTAACGTAAGAAAGCCTTGGCTTAATCACGCTTGTTCTAATGCTATCCGCAACAAGGAGAGGGCCTACAAAAGGTACCGCAGCCAACCCACCCCTGAATCACATCATCTTTACGTTTCTGCCCGGAATTCTGCTAAGCCTGTTCTTCGCTCTGCTAAAAATAATTTCATCCGTACTAAATGCTCTCAACTCTCCAACTCGAATTCTTCCCGCTCCTTCTGGCACCTTCCCAAAAACCTTTCTAACAACTTTACCTCATCATCCTTCCCTCCTCTTTTCTACTCTGATGGTTCTGTAGCAATTTCTTCTACTGATAAAGCAGATCTCTTCGCACAGACTTTCTCCTCCAATTCCACCTTAGACGAATCCGGTACTGTTCCTCCATCACTTCCCCTCTCTGACTTCCTCATGGCTGACATTAAAATTTCTTCAGATGATGTATTTTCTGCCATCACTGGCCTCAGTACTAACAAGGCATATGGGCCTGATGGGGTCCCTCCTGTTGTTCTCAAGAACTGTGCTTCTGTGCTTACACCCTGCCTAGGCAAACTCTTTCGCCTTTGTCTGTCAACTTGTACCTTTCCTTCTTGCTGGAAGTTTGCTCTCATTCAGCTAGTCCCAAAGAAGGGTGACCACTCCCAACCCTCCAGCTATCGTCCAATTGCTTTAACGTCCTGTATTTCAAAAGTTTTTGAGTCAATTGTCAATAGAAAAATTTTAAAGTATCTTTCCTATCACAACCTTCTTTCTGATCGTCAGTACGGGTTCCGTCAGGGACACTCCACTGGCGATCTTCTCACCTACCTTTCAGACTCCTGGTCATCCTCCTTTTGGGACTTTGGCGAAAGCTTTGCCATTGCACTTGACATCTCAAAGGCTTTCGATCGAGTCTGGCATAAATCTTTAATTTCCAAACTGCCCTCCTACGGTTTCTATCCTTCTATCTGTGCCTTCATTGCTAGCTTCCTTTCTGGTAGTTCTATAGCCGCTGTTGTAGACGGCCATCGTTCTTCTCCAAGATCTATCAACAATGGTGTTCCTCAGGGCTCTGTCCTATCACCAACTCTCTTCCTTTTATTCATCAATGATCTTCTAAGCTGTACATCTAACCCTATCCACTCATACGCTGATGACTCCACCCTTCACCTTTCCATTCGGTTCCCGCAACGCCCATCTCAACAGTTACTTCAACAAACAAGGGATGAGGCTATGGCACACCTAATGTCTAACTTGGCTCATATCTCTGACTGGGGTAAAAATAATATGGTTGTTTTTAACGCATCCAAGACTCAACCCGACAAATCTTCCACAGGTATACCCACTAATGTTTAATAATATTCAGCTTAATCTTGCATCATCCTTGAACATGCTTGGGGTTTCATTTATTCGGGACTTATCTTGGAAAGATCATATTACATCTCTTGTAAAATCTGCTTCCAAGAGATTGGGTGTGCTAAGCCGACTCCGCTCTTTCTTCACCCATGCACAATTGTTGACTGTATACAGGGGTTTTATCCGCCCCTGTGTGGAGTACAACTCTCATGTGTGGGGAGGCTCCCCAGATACAGCTCTTCTCAATAGGGTGGAGTCAAAGGCTTTTCGTCTCATTAACTCTCCTCCTCTTACTGACTCCCTTCAACCTCTGTCTCTTCGCCGCACTGTTGCATCTTTATCTATTTTCTATCGCTACTTTAATGGTCACTGCTCCTCTGAACTGTCTGCTTGCATTCCTCCACCTCTACGACGGGCGCGTAGCACCCGTCTGGCAGCAAACTCTCATCCCTTTTCTGTCCAACTCTCTAATGCAAGAGTTAACCGTTACTCCCAGTCTTTCGTTTATGCAACAGGTCAACTCTGGAACTGTCTCCCTCTGTCTGTATTTCCTGCTGCCTATGATCTCCATTCTTTCAAACGCAGTGTGTCCAGGCATCTCAAAATGATCAGATCTTGAATTTGGCTCTCTATTGTATTTTGTTTTTCTCTTGGAGGGAACTGTTACTGCGGGCTCATGGCCTTTGGTTCCTTCTTCCTCGTTAAAAAAAAAAAAAAAATCTTTGTCATCCTTTGCTGCACTCTTTCAAGCTTTTCCATATCCTTTTTATAATACGGTGACCAAAACTGAACGCAATACGGTACGCCAAGTGTGGGCGTACTAAGGAATTATACAAAGTGAGGACGATATTATCGGATTTATATTGAAATGATCTGCCTATGAATCCAGTCAGTTTATTGGCTTTTTTCACAGCTTCAGTATATTGTTTGCTTCGTTTGTTATTATAACTCCTAAGTCTTATTCATGGTTTACCCTATCAAGTTGAACATTATTCATGCTATAACTTGCTCGTACATTTTTACTGCCAATGTTTAGCACTTCGCATTTATTAATATTGAAATCCATTTGCCAGACTTGGGCCCAGTTAAACAGTTGATCAAGATCTCTCTGAATTGCCTGTCTTTGCAGTGCTGTATCTGCTCTGTTACCTATTTTAGTAACATCAGCAAATTTTGAAATCTTACAACACAATCCATCGTCAATATCATTTACACATATTAAGAAAACAATAGGACCTAACACTGAACCCTGTGGCACTCCACTTGCAACGTTTATCCAGTCTGACTCTTTTCCATTTATTATAACTCTCTGTTTTTGTCCGGTGAGCCAATCTTCTACCCACCCGGGAACACTGCCGCTGAAACCATGAGCCACTAGCTTCTGAAGTAGTCTATTGTGGGGAACTTTGTCAAAAGCCTTTTGAAAATCGAGGTAGACCACTTCAACAGATTTAGTCTCGTCATACATGTTCAGTATATCATTGAAAAAGTCCAGAAGATTCGTGAGGCAAGAGCGATTATTACGAAAACCATGTTGCGAATCTTTTATGAGATTGTTTGTTTCTAAGTGTTTTACAAACTTGTCTCTGATAATGGTTTCAAGCAATTTGCAAACCACCGATGTTAAACTAACTGGGCGGTAGTTTTCTGGTTGGGCTCTGTTGCCTGTTTTTAATATTGGGGTTACATTAGCAAGCTTCCATTCATGTGGCACCTTACTGCTCTTAAGTGATAGGTTAAAAAGTTCAGCTAAAGGCTTTGATATTTAATTCTGTAGTTCCTTCAATACACGTGGCGATATTTTGTCCGGCCCTGGTGCTTTATTCTCTTTTAATTTGTTTACTGCAAGCAGTACGTCGCAATTGCTAACTGTAATGTCAGTGATTATGCTGCCCTCGTCTATAGGAATGGGAGCAACAGTAGCAATTGTATGTATATTTTCTGCTGGAAATACTGACGCGAAGAAAGTATTAAGAATTTTCGCCATCATAGTTTCATCATCAGTGTGCTCTCCGTTATCTGTGATTAAGGGACCAACTGATGGAGTTATTACCTTTTTGCTTCTTATGTAACTAAAAAATTCTTTGGGATTTGATTTACTGATACTTGCAATATGTGTCTCAAGGTTTTTCTTACCGCATTTAATTCATTTTTTGGCTTTTCTTCGAAGAGCATCGTATTTATTTTTATCACTGACTTTTTGTGGTATTATAATTCTTATATGCAAGATTTTTTGCTTCTAGACAATGTTTAATGTTGGAGTTCCACCATTTGGGTTTAGAATTTTTGGTGGGCCTTCTGTTGCGCATTGGAATACTTAATTTGATGGCACTGTTGAGAGTTTCTGTAAAGTAACTCCATGTGTCATTGATATCTAAAGTTTCGAAAATGGGATGCCAGTCAGCTGCACCTGCAATTGCCTTTAATTTCTTAAAATTTGCTCTCTTACAGTCGGGCACTTTCTCACAACTGGCCTTGACACTGTCTTCACTGAATCTGATGTTAAATGTAACCATGCAATGATCACTTGTACTAAATTCTTCTCCTACAATAACATTACTCACTACATTTTCTGATGTAGCTAAGACAAGATCTAGGATGTTAGCTCCACATGTTGGATAATTTACAAATTGATACAGAGAACTTTCCTGCAAGTTTGTATATAGGTCTAACCCTGTGTGTGAGGACAGGGCTTCTCCCCATTTTGGAACTGGTAAATTAAAGTCACCAAATATTACAGTGCTTTGCATACAAGATAGTTCGGCAATTTGATTGTAGAGCTAGGATACAGTCAACAGTAGACTTCTTGGGCATGAATCTGGATTGCTGAGGCCTCTGGACCTTTAGCAAATGGTCCCGGATATGTATCAGAAGAATGTGGGCAAAACTTTGCCTGGCACACTGAGCACTGTAATATCATGGTAGTTATTAGTCACACTGGTCTCCTTTTCCTTTCTAGATAGAGGTAACCAAACTCTTTGTCCAGTCAGGAGGAACAATACCAGTCTGCCAAACGTCTTCTATGACTGCATGTTACCCCCTGATCATGGCTTCGCTCTCAGCTTTGATCAATTATGCTGGCATGTCACAAACTCCAGCTGCTCTACCAATTTTCAACCTAGCCACTGCCTTTTTTATTTCATCTAGAGAAGACACGACTTCGTCAGTTGGTGGGACAACAATCTATGGTTGTGCACCAGCCGATAGAAGCTCTCCACTGGGAGGTTCAACCATATACAGCTGCTCAAAATACTCAGCCCAACGAGCTCTATGCTCACTTGCCCCTGACACGAGTCATCCATCTGCTGTCCAAACAGAGTTATCATGAGAGCTGGGTCTGGAGCGGAGCTTCTCAAGGGCACTGTAATCAAGTCGAAGGTCATTTGCATGAAAACAGCCTTCCATCTCTTCAGCAGTTTGCCTGACATACCTGCCTTTGTCCCTTCTCAGTGAAACTCATGCCTGTTGAGCCAGAAGTCTGTGCTGTTCCCAAACCCCAGCCAGTGTGGCAGCACGAGTCTCCTCAATTGTGGTCAGCGTCCCCTGCGAGACGAATGCCCTCCTTGATCTTGGGCAGTCTCCAATACACTCATCAGCTGTTGCCAAGGTAGCATGCTTAAAGGTATCCCATCGTTCAACTGGATCCTCAACAGTACTGAGCACTGCAAACCGATCTGAGACTACCACTGGATACTCATATGCACACTCCTCATCCCTGAATTTCTCAAGATGGAACAGTTTTTGGTGGCATCGTGTGAATCTCTCAGTTCTGATTTGTTTAGAGTAGCAACAACAAGTCTGTGATCAGTAGCAAAGAACTCCACACTACTAAACCCTGCAGTTTTGAAGGATCCTCCAGCGAGTACTAACAAGAATGTGATCAGTCTTCTAAGCAACCCCTCTGGTACTGGGATACCAAATCAAGGGATGAAGATTTGGCTGCTGGAACCAGGATCCAGCAGTTCTTACCTTAAGGGATTTTGCAAAATCCCCAAGGTTAGAACTATTGGAATTCTTGGTTCCCGAGCCATGGGGATCTACACAATCACTGTAGCCCTCCCTGTCAGTGAGAGTAACTACATGAAAGTCACCCAAGACCAGGAGTGTATCCCATGAGGGGCACTGTTCCACAACAGAATCAAGTTTGGTGTAGAATAGCTCTTTCTCTTCAAGATCATTCACCTCAGTTGGAGCAACCACTGCAATAGGAGAGATGAAGCTCAGGGAGTGCTTCAGTCTCACCACCATTATAAGATCATCAACCGGACTAACCCTGTCGACACGAGACAAAGTGAGCAGCAATTGCCACAGCGACACCTCTAAGATGGGCACCATCGTCACAGCCAGTCCAGTAGTATGTGTAACCATCACTACTGATCTCACCATACCCGGGTCACCTCACTTCGGAGAGTGCAGCTATGCTGACTCCCAACTGTGCTACAAAGGCAGACAACCATCTTTTGAAAGGCCCTCATCTGCATTACCTTACAAAGGTTAGACCTGCGCTTGGAACCTCGGGCTCACATGTCCTCTATTCCACCACAATGTGATCAAAAGAAGGGCCTAGGCTAGGGGGTCCCCCCCCCCATCATCCAGTTGTTTGGGTCCCACAGGCTTTACCCAGCAATCAGCATGGTGGGTGCCAGCATGACAAGGCCCAAAAAGCCCTGCCAGGCCGGCACCTGAGGGAGGACCTCCGGGGGAAAATTGGGTCAGGATCAGGCAACAAGCACTGACCCCTATCCCTCTTTCTTGTTAAGAGCGAGGTTGTTTTTTACAGGGAAGGGATGCAAACCCCACCCCAACCTTTCAAGTAAGGAGAGGGCTCACCACCAGCCCATGGGCAGGGGCATGGAATCCCTGAGTTTGCCTATCCAGGTTTTACCTCAGAGTTTTCCTTCTCCTAGGTGGATTGTCAAGCATGGATAACAAGGTCCACCTTCCCTACTTGATGGCCATTGGAATAAATTGCTCATAAATTGCTCATCCCCCCCTTTGGCAGGTTTTGTTTATCATCCTGTCAGGTGTCAGTCACACTCTGCACTAGCCTAGACCAGCGGGGGTGCCAGTTTAGTCGCCAACAATCTGACCATGAAGAAGGTAGTACTGGATTACATGGTACCAGTAGCAGAAGTGTCTGACCTGATTTGGAGCAAATACTACAACTACTGAAAGACCATGAAAACATAATAAAAAGATGTGTTACAACCGGATGAAAAGATTTTGATAAACATAAAGACATTGTGTGTCGGATATATTTTCCCCCAGAGCAGTTGCGCTTTCTACTTTTTTCATAGTTGCCCTTGGTTAAAGGCAGAGGAACTCTTGAGACCGTTGATAATTGTTCAAGCGGTTTTAATAACCCTGAAATTATGTTCTCTTTAATAATAATTCTTGTTATTGATAAATTAAATGCTACTGCGTTTAACCCCCGTGGACAACTATACATTGCAAATACATGTAATTATGTGGAATTTTCCACTGACCTAAACTGCGTCTGTGCGTTAGATGACGTGGCGAGGATGAAAAGGATCTTCGTGTAAAGCAGATTTGGAATTAAGAAATTACATAGTTAAAGGGAATATTTGGTTTAACTTTAGTTTAATTAAAACTAAGAATAATTTGTTAGATTCGCCCTGTACATATCATGATGTAATCTAACTGTATTTAGTACTGTAATTAATTAATAGTTGGCAACCCACAATTCCATGAGGAGCTGGGGCTTGCCGCGTTCACTCACTCTGTTCCTAGACATAGTTAAGCTAGCACGTTGTATATAAGCACCTACAGGACGCTTGATAGCTCAAGCAACTTACACTAAGCAGCCCATCGTCATAGGTTATCGATCACTCCCTCTTCACTAGCTAAGTAACCTTTACGAATTGGCCAATTCAAGGGGGGATTAGCTATGAGATAGAAAGGAAATAGTTATTGTAGGTGAGTTAAGGTTAAGTTACGTTTCACCTAACTCTATGAGACTTGTTTGAATTACTTAAGGACAACTTTATGGACGAGTAACGACCTACGAGTTATTAGGAAATACCAGAAATTTCTTACATAGCGGTGCCCCAGCAGGGATACTGACTTGTATACAGTACATTAAATATTTTTCACATTTTGGTGCCCAGAAAAAAGTCCCCGATTTGTTTGCCAGAACTATAAAAAAAAATTTCACATTTTTGGTGCCCCGAGTGAGGAGAGCCAATGTGTGCAGAGGCGCTGAATGTTTAAAGTTGCTTTTGTTGGGCATAGTTTACTACCACGTTCGGTTGAAGTGGAAGACGTGGACATACGTGTCTATAGAGCTCCGGGAGGAAAGGCAAGCTCTTTCTCTGAATGCCGTATTAGATTGGGAGCATGACCGTCTTGTCCTATTCCTTGGAGGAAATGACATCCATGAGGACGTGGAGGTCAATGATGTGGTGGAGAATAATTTAGCAGTGGTGGGAGCCATACAGGAGCTTGTAAATCTTCAGTAGCCATAACTCTCCTCGAGCCAAGGAACCTGCCATATGGCTCTCCAGTTTGTTATGGAACATATAAATTAATTAGCAGAGCTGTAAACCAGAAGTTGCAACGGATCAGGAAGGGAAGGGATTTCATACATTTTAATGCCAAGCCCTTCCAAGCAATGTTGACAGCTGATGGTATACAGTGGAACCGTCGTGGTAGGGAAGCGGTTCTGCAGAAATTTATAAATTATATAGAACATAAGAAAGGAGAGTTCTATGCTGTACAAACTATGGGTGGGCCTATGGAGTATTGAAGTAATTAATTCTGAGCTTGGGGAATATGGGTGTTTTGGCAATTGAGTGTGGGGATGAAACAGAACCCTAGAGGTTTAATAACCCTGGGGGATGGTTGAAATTATAGACTTAATCCCTACACTCCTCATAATTAAATGAATACTTAGCTGAGCTGTAATGAATATTTCGAATTTGAGAGAGAGGATAAATGCAACCTTAGAGGTTTAATAACCCAGGGGGATAGTTTGCACAAAGAGGACCTAATCCCTACCCTCTTCAAAATTTAAAATAATCAGATCATTACTAAGTTGGGGTAAATTTGTGATTGGAATTCATAATTAAATTACTGAATTAGAATTCAGTCAACATGTCTGTTTCTTTATTGCAAAGATCTTCTAGTAGTAAAGCAGGATGGGTAACGAGAGCCATAAATGACTAACCAGTCGTTGGACCAAATACCTCTGTCCAAGGAGAAAATAAATAGTCTCCTAAATATCCTGAAAGATCGACGGAATAAATATGAAGAGAGTTACATAACTTTAGAAGCGGCTATAGTAAAGGCTGAAAATAAGGAACTCTTAGAGTCAGAAACTACGAAGTTTGAAAGCAAATTAGAAGAATACTTAACTGTTGTAAAGACACTAGAGTCAAAATTAGCTGACACTGCCGCGGAAACACAAGTTGTGGCACAGCAGAGTAGAGCTGTTACCACAAATAACGCTTCCGGAGTTTGATGGGGAGCAGAACTGGAAATCCTTCTGGGATCAGTTCAAATATTTGGTACACGATAGAACAGATCTCCCTAAAGTCAGCAAACTTACGTATCTGTTAGGACAGGTCAGAGGAACACCATTTCAACTGATAAAAGAACTACCAGTAGAAGAAAATAATTATGAGGTTGCCTCGACCATCCTTAGCCAAACTACGAAGACAGGGAACAAGTTATTACTCAGTTACTGAAGGCTGTAATAGAATTACCCAAGCCTAGACACGATTTTGATTCCTTGCAAAAATTTAGAATTGCAATAGGTTGTAATTTAAAGGCCTTAGGTACTTACGAAGATATAAAGACATCAGATTGGGTGCTTTCAAGAATTGTGTCCTTAAAGCTTCCACCGAGAACCAAGGATGCTTTGTATGGTAGGTATCAAAAGGATAATTTCTCCTGCGAAGAGATTGAGGAAGGCTTGATGCAACTCTGTAAACATTTGCAGGAAACAGTAAAAACTACTGAGGTCAAACAGAAGACTGAAATAAAGAAAAAACCCACTAACCAACTGTTTGGGAAAGCTAAGTCAGAGAAGACTTAATATGTGCCTAAAGAAGAGATAGGTACTTTCCTTAGCTCCTTAAAGGCTGAGGATAAAGTATTAAAGACAAGGAATACACAAGCTGAAGAAATTAAGGAAGTAAAACCTTCCATGGTAAAGGACAGGAAAGTTTGTGTATTTTGTGGTGAGCAACATTCCAATGCATCTTGTCAACAGTATCCTGCTTATGCTTCTAGAGTAGGAAAGCTTCCGGAACTGGGGTGTTGTATAATCTGTATGAACTCCGAACATACTGCCGCGGACTGTGAGACAAAATTAAATTTTTGTTCTAAATGCAAAAAAGATCATCATCATATTGCTTTGTGCCCTAGGATGAAAATTGAGGTTCCTAAACCTGCAAGCGTCAATATGACAATTGCAAAAGGGAATGCTCCATTAGTAATGCCAGCTGCAGTTCCCATAGCCGATGTGAAGGTATTGTTAGAGAATAGAAACCTATTAGTATGTACCCTGTTTGATACGGGTGCTCAGAAAACCATCATTTCTGTAGACATTGTGAAGAAATTAAAGTTACCAGTTATCGGCAAGGTAAATCTAGCCATTACAGGATACTTAACAACTAAGAAAGCTCAGTCTTTTGATTTAGTTAGACCTGTAATACAATTAGGTAGATATAAATGCCGTATAACAGCAGCTGTACTGGATAATATGGAGATAAGTATATACATAAGGAGATTGAAGGAAACCTCTGATCATCTACAAAGATCAGGAATAAAGTTGGCTAAACGGAATGTGGAATCAGATACTGTAGGTCCCATAAAAATGATAATTGGTTCTGATTATTGTGGAAGATTCCTACATAGGACTTTCAAAAGGAATAAGGTACAGTTGTTCAAGAGTCCAGAAGGTAAGCTTATTATGGGTCAGTTGCCTTTTCCATAACAAGTTAGAGTGGCCGAACTAGTAGACTCAGTCTTTGTTACCCCCACACAGTCATTGATGGTAGCTAGAATAGGTGCAAAACTAGAACCTACTCAGATAAATGACTTGTTGGATGAAAATATTGAACCTGTACACAAACTGTGGGACCTAGACAGTGTAGGTATACACTCTGAGGAACCAACCCCTGAAGATAAAATAACCTTGGACTTATATAATCAGTCTGTGGAATTTGAGGATGGACACTATTGGATAGGTACCATGGAAACTAAACCATTCTGAGGTACCAACAAATTACCAAGCAGCTAAAGCTCAGTTAAATTCTCTTCTAAGAGATAAACCAGAACATCTGACCCTATATGATAATATTATACAGGATCAATCGAAGAACAAATTTATAGAAGAGGTAGAATACCCTGTTAACCACAAAGAAGGACACTACTTACCACATCATGCTGTAAGCAAGGATTCAGTAACTACTCCCATAAGGATAGTATTCAACTGTAGTAGTAAAGCGTCCAAGGGATCAGCTAGCTTGAACGATTGCCTATACTCTGGACCTACACTAACAGAGAAGTTAGGGAATATGTTACTAAGATTTAGAGAGAAACCTTACGCTTACACAGCAGACATTAGTAAGGCTTTTCTCAGAATAGGACTGAGAGAGGAGGATAGGAAATTTACAAAATTGCTCTGGCCTCATGATCCTCAAAATGAGGATAGTCCATTGAAAACTTAATGTTTCCGATCGGTGCTCTTTGGCTCTTGTGCTAGTCTTGTGCATGCAAATAGCAGGCCTCTCTCTCTCTCTCTCTCTCTCTCTCTCTCTCTCTCTCTCACAGAATTGTAGAGGTATCAACTATTAATTAATTACAATGCTAAGTACAGTTAGATTACATCATGATATATTCAGGGCAAATCTAACTAATTAATCTTAGTTTTAATTAAACTAAAGCCAAACCAAATATTCCCTTTATCTATGTAAATATATTAAACCCATATCTGCTTTTCATGAGAGGCTTCTCATCCTCTAGTCACGTCATCTAATGCGCAGACGCAGTTTAGGTCAATGGAACTTTCCAAATAATTACATGTATTTTCAAGATAGTTGTCCACGAGGGTTAGACGCAGTAACGTTTAATTTATCAATAATAAGAATTATTAATGAGAACGTAATTTCCGGGTTATAAAAACCGCTTGAATAGGTATTAACGATCTCAGGTTTTCTTCTGCTTTCTAACCAGGGACGACTATTTTAAAAGTAGAGAGTGCAACTGCTCTGGGGGAAAATATTTCCCATATATATATATATATATATATATATATATATACTGTATGGTATTCCTCCATCTCCTCCCTCCCCTGCCTTACTCATGACAGATATCAATCTTCAGGGGATGTACTTTCTGCTCTCAAATGTCTCAGTACTTTTAAAGCATACAGGCTTGATGGGGTCGACTTTGTCTGTGTCTTACCGTTCCTTCTTGCTGGAAGTCTGGTCTCATGTAACCCATCCCGAAGATATACATATTCTGTTTATATATATATATATATATATATATATATATATATATATATATATATATATATATATCACATTGGAGCCCAGTGTTCCTAGTACTGGACAGAATTGGGATTTTTTCCAGTCTTTATAAAGTAGGGAACCCCCGGGTAGGGACCTATGAGCTTCGTGACTATGAGCCGATAGGCGGAGGGCGGTACGCTTAGTACCCTCCCAGTGCCATGTCTCGCCCAGCACCCCTGGGATCCAATGGGATATATATATATATATATATATATATATATATATATATATATATATATATATATATATATATAGGGAGGTACAGTGGTAGAGTGTGTTTTTCGTACACGGGTGAACCAAGGTTCGCGCCCTGTCAAGGTAATAAACTTTTGAAGTATTCACCCGGCCACGTACTGCATTGGCGGACACAGGGGGTGCTGTGGTTGAACCAGTGTCGCTTACTATAAACTATGCTTGCACCCAGTCGGCTTGCGCAGACCGATTACACTTGGTTCACAGACTACACACACATCCAAAGCCACTCCAACACTACAGTTACACTTACAAGCATTTCTCACCCTACATACAATCTACCAGACAGCCTAAGCCACTTGATGGAGATACATTGGATGTATCGCATCGACTTCGGTCGGGATAGGTCGGTCCTGCAGTGGATACTCAAACGGCTGATGATGATGAGGATGATCTATCTATCTATCTATTGCCAGACGCTTGAATCCCGTTTGGGGTGGCCACAAACAAATCACCTCCACGTCGCCCTGTCCCCCGCCATTTCACTGCCCCGCTCCCAACTCACACACCCCTCTCTCATATACCTCTCCACCCCATCCCTCCATCTCATCCTCGGCCTCCCCCCTCCCTCTTCCCCCCTCCACCTCACTCATATACACTCTCTTCGTCAGTCTCTCACCCTCCATCCTCTCCACATGGCCAAACCACCTCAGTATGTTCCTCATAACGCTTCCTATCACATTCACATCCACACCACAACGCTCCTTTATATCCTCATTCGTCAGCCTGTCTCTCCATGTGACTCCACAGGCTCCTCTTAAATAACCCATTTCCACTGCTCGCACTCTTGACTTGTGTCCTTCCAACAACGTCCAAGCTTCACTTCCATACGTTAGAGTTGGTGTCACAATATTGTCATGTAGTAACTTTTTCACTTCCATGCTCACTTCCCTGTTTCTTATCACTGCTTTCAAAGAACCAGCAACCTTTCTTCCCTGCTGTACCCTTTCAAGCACTTCACCCTCCAAACCTCCATCCTTACTCATCACACTACCCAAGTACTTAAACGTACTCACATTTTCCAATTCCTCACCATCCAACCTCGCTGTACATTCACTGACTTCACCTCTCTCAAAGACCATCGCTTTACTCTTCCTTACATTCACCTTTAGATTCCGTTTCTTGCTCTCCCAAACTCATCCACCAAGCCTTGCAGCTCCCCTTCGTCTTCACTCAACAACACAGTATCATCTGCAAACAACAGTACAGGGAGTTTCCAAACACTATCCTCTCTCACCAAGGCCACTCCAACATCCACTACCCTACATTGTACCTCTTTTATTACCCCATCCATGTACAGATTGAACAACCATGGATACATGACACATCCCTGTTTCAACTCAATCTTCAAAGAGAAAAATTCACTTAGTTCACCATCCACATTCACTGCAGCCTTAGCACCATCATACATACTTTTCACAGCATTCAACAACTTCCCATCTACTCCATATATTCTTAATACATTCCACAATCCTTGTCTATCCACCCTGTCATATGCTTTCTCCAAATCCATGAAAGTCGCATACAACTTCTTTCCCTTCTCTAGAAACTTTTCCACTAAAGATCTAAGAATGAATATATGATCTACACAACCTCTTCCCTTCCTAAAGCCTCCCTGTTGTTCTCCAACTAATTCCTCTGTTCTTTCTCTAACTCTGTCAATAAGTATCCTACCATACACTTGTCCTATTATACTAAGAAGACAAATGCCCCTATGATTACCACACACTTCTTTTTCCCCTTTTCCTTTGTACAAGGGAATAATTATACCTGACCTCCAATCCTCCGGGACTCTACCTTCCTCCCAGGCCAATCTGCACATCTTCCACATCCATTCTACTACTATCTCTCCCCCATGCTTCAGCATTTCACCACACACTCCATCAATTCCTGGGGCTTTACCCAATTTCACTTTCTTCATTGCTTCCACAACTTCTATCCTACTGATTTCTTCCTGTCTTCTCACCTCCCTCCTTCTCCCAGCCATTCCCCAGCCACTTATTCTCGCATTACTTCCATCCTCTATGTTCAACAATTCCTTAAAGTGTTCTCTCCATCTGCTCACTTTTTCTCCCTTCTCCACTAGTAATCTACCATTTTTATCTTTCACTCCCCTGCTAACCTCACTTCCACCCTGTCTTACTGTCTTCACCTCTTTCCAGAACATTTTCTTACAGTCCCTCCACTTAACACTCAAATTCCTTCCAAATTCCTCATCCACTCTCTTCTTACTCTCTCTTACTAATCATTTCACCTCTCTCTTTCTTTCTACATATATCTCTCTCTTCCACCTCTCAACTTCTTCCACGCCCCTATTTCTCATCCATTCATGTATGCTTTCTTCTTTTGTGCCACAGCCTGTCTCACCTCTTCAGTCCACCACGCTGTTCCTTGCACCCCCTTCCGTCTTCTCTTCCTCCCACACACATCACATGCTGCATATATCTCTTCTGTAAATATCCCGCACACACCTTCCAAGTCCCCCATCTGCTCCAATTCATATTTGCCCAATCGTTTCTCCACTTCTCTCTTATACTCTGCCTTTTTCTCATCCTCTTGTAACCTTTCTACTCTCCTTGCAACTACTCCTTCCTCTCGTCTTTCCCTTCTTCTATTCCTCCATCTTACTTGGATGATGACATTTATATATATATATATATATATATATATATATATATATATATATATAGATAGATAGATAGATAGATAGATAGATAGATAGATAGAGATAGATAGATATAAATGTCATATCTTGATAGATACGCTGAAGGTTTCATTGTGATAGCTCAATCCGTTCATCATAATATAATGGGAACACACACACACACACACACACACACACACACACACACACACACACACACACACACACACACACACACACACTGACAGACAAGCAGAGGCAGTCAAAAACACCTTCTAAAGGCGACCGATAAAAATGTATTAATATACAATGCATCATTTACGTACTGTATAAAAATGGAAACTTAAGGACCCAGTTCCGATGGATTTTGTGAAAGAAAAGCATTCTGGAGCCGAACGCTAATCGCCCGCCAGAATATGCTGTTGGGCAAGTCCAAAATCTACGCCATTTCTTGATACCCTGAAGGTTTCATGCTGATAGCTCAAGAGATTCATGAGATGTAATGCTGCTAAAGGCCCCCCCCCAAAAAAAAAAAACTAGTTGGCATTGGCGGCCATCTTGGTGACCTTGACCACGATTGCCCATTTTCTAACCAGTCCAAGATTTTGGCCATCTCTCGATACCCTGAAGGTTCCATGTTGATAACTCAAGCCGTTTATGGGATATGCTTGGAACAGACACACACACACACACACACACACACACACACACACACACACACACACACACACACACACACACACACACACAGAGGCAGGCCAAAACATTATCGCTCCGCCTTCTAATGGCGGGCGATAATTATCAGAGTGAATGAGAACTTACGATTGCCTTCGGTGAAATACTTGACGAACTTGTCGAGAGGTCCATGGAAGCCGACCTCAGAGAAGAGACGTGAGTGGTGGTGGTAGGACACGGCGACGGCCTTGGGATTCCTCATCACGTACACCACCTTCAGGGGCACATGGACCAGGAAAGGTGGAGATAAGTCAAATGAAGAAAAAAAACTGAATATGGTGTGTCCTGACAGGGATGAGGAAATGTGAAAGAACCCGGGTCAAGTAAAAGCAGAACAGCATCAAAGTAGAGAGGACAGGATGTGGAAATGAGAGGAAAGAGGTCCAGACAGCAGTAACTCTGCATGCAATGCCAGGCCAGCCCATTTATTTCTCAGGATCTGTATATAATAAAGCATATGATGACTTGGCAAAACACGAAAATTTTTGCACATGTAGAAGAAGATAAACACTGAATGCCGCGGGATAATAAGATTTTATCATACAAGAAATAAAATCTCTCTCTCTCTCATATATATATATATATACAGTTTATCAATCTATCTGTATATCTATTTGTCTGTCAATCTTTCTATCTCTCTCTATCTATCGATCGATCCATCTATATCAGCTATTGCAAGTCCACTGGTAAACAAAGGTCTCCCCCAGCCTTCTCCCTGACTGAGTCAATCTCTGAATGTTGCCTGCAAACTTGTGCATCTTATCTCACAGCCTCCTGTCTGGCCTTTTTGTGCCACGTTTGCAGTCTCCTGGAATCTAGTTAGCCAACATCTTGTTTCACTGGTCATCCCTTACTCTTGCTACATGACCTGCTCACCTCCATTTCTTTTCACTGACAACTTGTATATTGTCTTTGAATTTAGTCTGCTCTCTCTCCCATGCTAATCTCTTCCTACCTGTCAAAGATATTCCCAACACTGATATTTCCATTGCTTTTTGGAAATAGATTAGAGTGTTTTCTATTGATTTTGTCAATTTCCAAATCTCAATCATGGCCTATAACGGGTTATACAAATGTTATATAATTTTCATAAATACTGGCAAGCATTTTTGGAGGGTATTTCAATGTTTACCGAAAGCTTTCCAATCCAACTGTAATGCTCATTTTTGACTCGTTTTCATAGTCTCGTTCGTTTTAGTATTTGTTCCAATTACTTGTACTCTTCAACTTTTCTAGAACTTCACTTATTTTTATGACACTCTTTGGTGTATTTGGACTAAACAATAGTTTTACTCCGTTCATCTTTAACCTTTCCTCCTGGGGAAGGGGGGATAGAATACTTCCCCAGTATTCCCTGCTTGTCGTAAGAGGCGACTAAAAGGGACACTTTTATCTACATTCTTTTTGCTCTCTTTCTTTCCCTTGTACTTTGTCTGTCCAAACCCTCTGCATTTTAGTTTCATTTAGTTAATTTCCTCTCTCCACTGTCTGGTTCCTGCGAGCCACTGGCATTGGCTCCAGGGTAAAATATTTTTCTGCCTAAGAAATCTTGAACTCTGGTGACGAAGCAATGACCCTCAGTTCCGTGTAGCCCTTAAGTGGGCAGGGGGTGCTAAGAATCCCACGGTGTAGGAATAAGTTTATACATCCAAAAAGATCCTTAAGAATAGGAAACTGGAATGTTCGAACTCTCAATCAGGCTGGTAAAATGGAAGCACTTATTTCAGTGTTCAAGGAATACAAGATGGATGGATATTTGTGCTCTTACAGAAACGAGGTTGCTTGGAGTTGATAAAATGAATTTGGAAGATGGTATTACTATGTTGGTTTCTGGCAGGAGTGATGGAAATCATTACCAAGGAGTAGGCTTAATGCAGAGTAGAGATGCTTGTAAGCCAGTATGTGAGTTTGAGCCAATTAATGAGCGCTTGCTTTATGCTCGTTTAAAATCTGACCATGGTAATATCAATATGGTTGTAGGGTACGCTCCGACAAATGAGGCTGCTGATGAAATGAAGGATGACTTTTATGAGAAGCTGCAGGATGTAATGAATAGAGCGGCAAGACTTGATGTGTTAGCTTGCATTGGTGATTTTAATGCGATTGTTGGCAGTAGTAGGGATGGCTTTGAAGATTGTATGGGTAAGGAGGGTGTTGGTATAAGAAACGAAAATGGGGTGCGATTTGGAAGCTTTTGTTTGGCAAATGACCTTATAATTGGTGAAACTATCTTTGAGCAGAGAAAAATACATAAGACTACTTGGATTTCACCATGTGGTAAATAATGTAACCAGATTGACCACATTGCAATTAGCAGAAGGCATAGGAGTTATTTGCAAGATGTTTGCGTAAGGATGGGGCAGATATAGGTAGTGATCATCAACTTGTTGTGTCAAAGATTAAAATAAAACTTAAGAGAAACGTTAATGGTAACTGTACAGGAGGTAATAATTATGATTTTGATGAGCTGAGAAGTGATGAGAGCACGAGGGAAAAGTTTCGGTGCGAATGTAGAAACAAGTTTCTAGTCCTGCAGACTTTGATGGAATCTGAAGACAATGATATTAATCAAATGTGGAGAGAGGTAAGAGGTTTTCCATGAGAGTGCTAAGGTTACTATTAAGAAAAAGGGAAAAACGAAAAGGAAAAAGTGGATGTCAGATGAAACATGGAATGCAATTCAGAAAAGGAAAGAGGCTAAGTTAAGAAATTAAGAACATGTTGATGGCCAGGTAGTTGAAGTACTTAGAGCAAAGTACTGGAGTTTACATTCTGAAGCAAAAAGACTCGTTAGACGTGATAAGAGGAGGCTATATGATGAAAAGG
This sequence comes from Coenobita brevimanus, assembly GCF_032717465.1. Classification (NCBI taxonomy): domain Eukaryota; kingdom Metazoa; phylum Arthropoda; class Malacostraca; order Decapoda; family Coenobitidae; genus Coenobita; species Coenobita brevimanus. The sequence continues at coordinate 25,015,561 of NC_137046.1, forward strand.
CAACAGAGACAGAAATTAAATTAAGTAAAAATGACGGTCAGAGCACAAGAGCAGCGTATCAGGCCATAAAGGAGTTAACTGGGACTGAAAAGAGAAGGAAGGAAATACCCGTACGAGATAGAAATGGTAATTTGATGACTAAAGATTTGGATATAAAAGGAAGGTGGAAAGAGCACTTTGACTCTGTTCTAAATAGACCAATCCCAGCTGAAGAGGACATTTTGCCAGCCGAGAGAGATTTGCAGATAGAAACAGGGGATATAACTTTGGAAGAGGTAGCAAAATCTATAAAGGAGTTTAAGAATTATAAGGCCCAAGGAGAGGATGGAATATTTCCTGAAATGCTTAAGGTGGAAAATGACGAGTTGATGAATGCCCTTTTGAAACTTTTTAATGTGGCTTGGGATAATGGTGGAATTCCAGAAGAGTGGAAAAATGGAGTAATTATAAAAATACCAAAAAAGGGAGATTTAAGTTTGTGTGGCAATTGGAGGGGGATAACTTTGACACCTGTAGTTGCAAAAGTCTTTTCCAAAATCTTGTTGAACAGAATAGAGCCAGTAATTGACAAAATTTTAAGAAAAGAACAAGCAGGATTTAGAAAGGGTCGAGGTTGTAATGATCAGATTTTTATTGTAAGGCATCTAATGCAACAAGCTAATGAGATGAAAATGCCACTTAGTATGTGTTTTGTGGATTTTGAAGAGGCGTTTGATAGTGTTTCACGTGGAGCTATTTTGAAAATTATGAGATTCTGTGGTATACCAGAAAAGTTTGTAAATATTATTAGAAGCCTGCACGAAGGTACTTTTTGTAAGGTAATGGTGGGTGGTTCTTTGAGTGATCCATTTCAAGTTAGGTCAGGAGTGATTCAAGGAGGAGCTCTTTCGCCATTGCTGTTTGTTTTGGTTATGGATTATGTTATGAAAAAGGTTGTAAGGAGAACAGGTGCAGGAATTAACTGGAAAGAAAATAAGAAGCTGATGGATTTGGACTATGCTGATGATATTGTACTGATTTGCGGAAGTATTTACGAGATGCAGAGGGTGCTTGATTGTCTGGTGGAGGAAGGAGAAAAAGTGGGATTGGTAATAAATTGTGGAAAGACTGAAATTATCAATATGAACGTGGAGAACCAAATCGATTGTGTAATTGGGAATAATGTGGTGAAGAACGTAGAAAACTTTAAATATCTGGGAGCGATTGTATCATAATATGGATCATTAAACAATGAAATTGAGGAGAGGATTAGACAGGCTTGGCAAGCTGTTGGAATGTTGAAATCTGTTTGGAATAATAATAATATGCTTTCGGTACATAATAAAGTGAAAATTTACAAGTCCATGGTTAGACCAATTTTAATTTATGGGCATAAGTCATGGTACAGTATTATTGCAACAGATCAGAAAGTATTAGGATTTGAGAATAAAATACTGAGAAGGATTCCTGGGGTAAAGTGGCAAGACAGAGTTACAAATGCAAGAATAAGGTATATTACGAGAGTGGAACCAGTTAATGAATATGTGAAACTGTCTCGCTGGAAGTGGCTCGGGCACATATACAGAAAAGAAGATAGTTTAATACAGGATGTGCCAGAGTGGACTACTAGAGGAAGAAGAGGTAGAGGTAGGCCGAGGGAAACCTGGTTGAGGACAATGAAAAATGAAGCAGGAGAGGAGTGTTGGTGGGACCTGAAGGAGATGGCAAGAGACAAATATTGGTGGAGAGAGTTCATCGAGGCCCTATGCATCCGGTGGGGTGCCACAGGAATTGATTGATTGATTGATTGATCTTTAACCTTACTTGAAGACTTTCTGAATGTAAGTTACTTTACATTTCCTGCAATATCTCTGCTGTTGCTGAGATTAGGAAAATATCATCTGCACATCTTAAATTGTTTAAGTTTTCTCCAGCCATGTTTATTCCTTTGTTTCCTCATTCTAACTCTCTGAAAATGCTTTCAAGGCATGCTGAAAATAATTTTGATGAAACCGATTCTCATTGACGTATGGCTTTTTTCAATCATAATTTTTTCTGTCTTTATGTAACTTACCTGTTGGAGTTCCTTCTGTGTTTATGTTTTCGAGCAGTTTTACACTGTTCTCTTTTACTTTTTATTCCCGCAATTAATTTCCATACCTATGTGCTTCACTGAGTCGAAAGCCTTTTCATAATCGACAAAACCCAAGCACAGTGGATTAGTATGTACTTTAGGGTTCTCAATTAGTTGATTCGTTGTGTGTTGCTGATCAGTCTTCGAATACCCGTTTAGGATTCCTGCCTACTCACAAAGTTGATTTTCTTTAAAATTTGTTATTATTCTGTTTGTAAGGACTTTCTTGAAGAGTTAGTAAATAAATAACAATATGCTGAAAAATCGATAGCTACTAAAATTTTTTGAGTCGCCTTCCTCGTAAAGCATAATATTTCTGAACTACACCATGCTTTGTGTATTTCTGCTTCCTTTTTCATTGGGCAAATAAGTGGGCGACCCAGATTTGAACTTGTACTCCTCCATCCGAGAGTACATCAGCTACTGTTCTATTTTCTCCTGGAGCCCTTCCTATTTTCATACTTTTAAGAGTAAAGTTTCCCTCATCTGGTGCTACCCCTGGTACATGAATTTCACCTGTGTCAGTTAAAAAGGTACCTGTTGGTAAGCTTGTCTCTGAAGCATACATTTCTTTATCAAATTTTTCAACTCTTTTCACCGTCTTCTCTCAGCACTTAATACCTTCACCATTTTTGCCTTTCAGTCATAGACGTTGTTGCTTGCTAGTGCCACTTTGCTTCTGACATGTGTCAGATCTTTTCCTGTGTTGATGGTTTCCTTGATCTCAACCATGCTTCTTTTAGTTTTCTTTTCTCTGCCTTTTAATCACAGAGTGATTAAGAAAGTAGTACCGGGGTAAAAGATAATAATGGCAAATTACTGGTGGAGAAAAGAGAAAGAGTGAGCAGATGGAGAAAACGATTTAAGGAATTGTTAAACATTGGGAATGAAAGTAATGCTAGTATCAAGTGCCTGGGGATTGACTGGGAGGAAGGAGCTGCGAAGGGAGGAAGAAGTCAGTAGGACACAAGTAGTGAAAGCAATGAAGAGAGTCGTGATGAGGAAAGCCCCAGGAACAGATGTAGTGTGTGGAGAAATGCTGAAGGACGGAGGAGCAGCAGCAGTAGAATGGATACGGAAGATGTGCAGATTGGACAGGGGTCCTTGAGGATTGGAAGTCAGACATAATTATTCCCCTCTACAAACGAAAAGGGGAATAAGTGTGTGGAAAACATAGGGACATTTGTCTTCTTGGTGTAATATGAAAAGTATATGGTAGGATACTTACTGACAAAGTTAAGGAAATAACAGAGGATTTAGTTAGAGAACAGGGAGGTTTCAGGTAGGGAAGAGGTTGTGAAGGTCAGATGATTATCCAAAGGCGTTTAGTGGAAAAGAGTATAGAGAAGGGAAAGAAGTTGTATGTCGCCTTCTTGGATTTGGGGAAAACATAGGACAGAATAGATAGACAAAGAACGTGGAAGAATATTAAAAATATACGGAGCAACTGGGAAGCTGTTGAATGCCGTGAAGAGTATGTAGGTTATGAGGATGCCAGGGCTGCAGTGCGTGTAGATTGTGAACTGATTGATATTTTCTGTCCAAATGTTGGATTGAAAAAGGGATATGTCATGTCTCCATGTTGTTTAATCTGTCTGTGGATGGAGTTATAAAAGAGATACAAGGTAGTGGCGGATGTTGGTGCGGCCGTAATGAGCGAGGGCAGCTTTGGAAACGTCCTGTCTTGATGTTTGCAGATTATACGGTATTGTTACTGTAAGCGAAGACGAAGGCGAGCTGCATAACTTGGTGAATGAATTTGGGAGACATTTATGAAACGAAATCTAAAGATGAATGTAGGGAACTGTACAGTTGTGGTCTTCGAGAGAGAATGCACAGTGAGGCTAGATAGTGAGAAAATGGATAATGTGAGTGCATTTAAGTACTTGGGCAGTACTTAAAAAAATAATAAGTCGACCGAGTTCCTGTGCCATTACAGAACATCGAGGGAAAACGGTAAGTAAAAAAAAAAAGGCAAAAATACAAGCTGTTGAGGACAATTTGGAAATTGTTGTAATGGAAAAAGTAAATACTATTCCATTTTCCCTGTTTGCTCTGACAAAAATTTCAAGTCAGACCTTTATAAGGAGATATGAGATTTACACGCTGTTATTATTACAGATTAGTAGCAAAGGCAAAAAAAGGCTGAAGGACTTTATTTGGACAAATCGAGGGGATACCAATGGTTTGTAGTATTTCTATAACTCTTCGTTCCAGTTTGTCCGTCTGTTTGTCTGTCTGTAGGACAAATTTAGCGGGTCATCATAGATAAATGGTTAAAGAGAGAGAGAGAGAGAGAGAGAGAGAGAGAGAGAGAGAGAGAGATCCAGCAGCAAATGTTTTTTAGGAAGTTTTCGCGTGTGCTGTAGGCCTCCTAAAATCAAGGAAAAGTTGACCGCGTGCCTGTGTCGTGTCAAAATAACCGTTGGCTGGAGCACCTGCACAAACGGCAAGATTTGTAAATAATACCCAAAAGCAGTAATTTTAAGGACCTTTCGGGGTGAGCTACTGGGCACAGAATTTGCCGGAAAGTCGGCTATGTACTTGTGTTATGCCAGAATAGCCATGAATATGTCACAGAGGGAAGAGGAAAACAACACATACACACATACATATTTTCATCTAATTCTACGATACCAAGATCGTTTCTATCTGTCGGTCTGCAGTGCGAACGCTGTGCAGAGAATCACGCAGAAAAAAAAAAAAGAGTAAAATATAATATTTTTGTTGTGTGCCATAAGTAAAAAAAGAAAGAAAAAAAGAACAAAAAAGAAGGAAGAAAAATCGACAGCGTTGCAGCATCGTGCCAGGATCACTGTTGTGACGAGCGTCGGGCACAGGCGGTAAGAGGCATCAACAGCTCTATGAGTCAAATTAGTTAAGGATCATTTGGAGTGAATCTTAGCCGTGCCGGAACAGCCGTGAATATCACATAGAGGAACAAGGCAAAAACTACATAAGTATATACTTACATCTAAATCTATAATCCTAAGCCTGTATATGTAAATCTGTCCTTTTATCTGTTTGTTTGCAATACAAATTTTGTGCGGAGCAGCACAAACTCAATAAGTAAATGTTGTTTAGTATCCTTTGAAGTAGACTTTAAACTAAAACGTTTGCGGAAAATATTACATTTTGCCTTCGAGCTGAGGTAAAAAAAAAAAAATGTAAGCAAAAGGTAGGAAATTTCAGCGCCCTTAGTAGTAAAGATCAAGGACAAAGCCAAAGAGTGGGTGAAGGTCTGTCCTTGGTGAAGCCTTAGAAAACCCGTAAGCCTCAGACACACACACACACACACACACACACACACACACACTCACACAATCTATCAATCTAACTATCTATGTCTATCTCTCTCTCTCTCTCTCTATCTATCTATCTATATATATATATATATATATATATATATATATATATATGTGTGTGTGTATGTGTGTGTGTGTGTGTGTGTGTGTGTGTGTGTGTATTAATTGTCCTCGCCATCTCCTTGGCTTTGCCAAAGAAAGGTCTTTAGCCTCGCTTTGACATCGCCATGGATCACTAACTACTATTAGGAGCGCTGAAATTTTCTGTCTTCGGGCTGTACGGGACTCCTTTTTTCATCACAGTTGGAAGGCAAATTGGTTAGTTTCTGTAAATCTTTTGGAGCAAAGTACACTACAAATTCTCCTTAAAGAGTTTTGGTTTGGAATTTGGTTGGTATCTCTTACCGATTTTTTGTGATGCTCCGCCAAAAGTTCACATTACAGGCAGACAGAAGGACAGGCGAGAACTTAGAATTACAGTATAGGATCAAATATAGGGATGCAATGTGCACGTTATGATTTCCGGTTGACACTGAGTTTCGGGATTTTTTCTTTTTTATTAGGCTTAAAGTACTCACGAAACGGTATTTAATAACTTTTGCTGTAGGATCTTACCGTCTTTGCATGCTGCTCCTCAGAAAGTTCGCATTACAGATAGATGTGTAGACGGACGGACATACAGATGTGAACTTAAAGGAATATTATTGAATTAGATGTATGTATGTATATACGTATGTAATATTTTGCCCTGCTCTTCTTGTCATATTTACGGGGATTTTGGTTCGAAACATTTTTTTTTTCTTAGGGCACACGCCAAAGGGTCTTCAATAAGTTATGTCTCTGAAGTCGACTTATATCTGTTACTGATTTTGATTGACGCTTTGTTCAAATCTTGCGCTGCAGACAGAGAGACAGGCGGACAGACAGAGAGATACGAACTTAGAATGAAAGAAATAGATGAAAGTATGTACGCATATTATGGAATGTACCGTCCTGTTCCTCTGTGTCATACTGACGATTACTCTGGGACAACGCAGGTATGCAGACAACCGCAATTTTAAGGGATTATTGGACACTCGAAAAGGGTTAGTAGCAGTTTATGCTGTTGGAGTTTCAAGATATCTTACTGTTTGTGCGCAATGTTCCGAAAACGGGTATTCTGGCTCGACGCAAGTACCAGGTCGTGTTTTTTTTTTTTTTTTTTTTTTCCCATATAGCGCATACCAAAAGGTCCGTAGCAACTTTTCCTTTGGAGACTGTTGATACCTCTCAATGTCCTTGTGCTGCTCCACGAAAAGTTGACAATACAAACAGACAGACATACGGACGTACCGTACATACAGACACAAAATAAGGATTATAGAAATTAATGAACTGCACGTATACTATACATGTATCTGAATTTTTGCCCTTCTCCTTTGTGTCATATTTATAGCTTCTCTGGCACGATGCTGGTATGCAGTTGACTTATTCGGAAAGTTTTGGCTTCAAGAAACTTAAAAGGGTCCTTCACAACTTCTGTTTTTGAAGTTTGTTCACCTGTCTAACTGTCTTTGCCTGAAGGGCCGCATAAAGTTCGCACAGAAGACAATCATACATACTTACATACATAGACAGACAGATAGACAGGCAGGCAGACTTGGAGGAAAGTATGTATATATGTATGTATGTATGTAATGTATCGCCTTGCCTCTCTCTGTCATGTTTACGACTATTCTGGCGCGACACAGGTACACGGACGACTTTCCAGGGAACTTTTTGGCCAATAGCTGACTACAATTGGTCCGTAACAAGTTTTGCTTCTGAGTTAGAGCATGATGATCTGCACAAAGGCTATTGTGACAAGATGGTTGTACGTGGTCGACTTTCTTGAAATTATCTGAGAAGCCGTGGCTCAGTGGGTTAGAGCGCTCTGCTCTGACCGAAGGGTCGGAGGATCGAATCCACCCAAGAGTCATTGGTAGACATCAGGAAGGGCATCCGGTCATAAAATGCTATACGCTCCAAACCAAAGTCCTCTACCCAGGGGCAACGCCTTAGCCCTTATCCAAAAAAAGAGGGACCTGGCGTAAAACACACACAAAAAAAAAAAAAAAAAAAAAAAAAAAATTCTCAACATTTTTTTTATAGTTTGGTCATATCAATTATCATTTATGGGTGATGCTCCACACAAAGTTCTCATTACTGACAGACAAACAGATGCAAACTTAAGATATTATATTTCTGTCTATCTGACTATCTATCTATATATCTATCTATATCTCTCTGGGCACATATAGATAGATAGACCTGCTCAGGGCGTCTGAAAACGCAGAATGGGCAGGTTCGTATGGCCGTGTGGAATGTGAGAGGCGTAATTGACAAGAGTAAGAGTTTGGAAGTGGTGAATGCCTCTAAGGGTGCTATATACCGTATAGTGTGCCTTGAGGGCACCGCGTGAAACGAAGACAGTGTGAACTGTAAAAGTAGATGGGCATGCAATACGCAAGGTCCTATATGAATGCGTGTGGAAGATGAATGGAAGGAGTTGCGTTGCCAGTGAGTGATGAGTGACAGAGGGGAATGAAAGATTACAGGTGTGTCAGCTCGAGATTTATGTATGTAAAGTTCCATTTCCAGAAGCAGAAAGTGGCAGTAATCACTGCGTATGAGCCTTGTGTTGGAGATGAGGCACAAAAAAATAGGTTCTACGAAGACAAGGAGTTATCTGGCGCTTGTGATGGGTGACATGAATGGGGTTGTGAGCACTGGTTCTGCAAGTGATGTAATGGGTCGTTATGGAGTACCAGAGAAGAACGATAATGGAAGACGACAGACGGGCATGTGTCAGGAGACGAGTTTGCACAATTATAATTCATATTTAACCCCTTGGCTGCTGCAAGCATCTGAGAAGGACGGGTCAACAGACTGCTACAAACCTCTCAGAAGGCTCTGAACGAATGCTAACGGAAAATAGCCACACCAGGGCATGGCTTAGCTCAAAGCTCTCAGCAGCCTAGGGGTTAAGCACAAAGATGCACGGAGAGTGCTGTATGGATCATGGCTGATTACGAACCTGTAGAGAAGACGGTGAGTGGGAATGTTATCGATGTGAGGACATTGAGAGGATTATGTGGAGATGATGCACTGGAAGTCGATCTGATCATATGCCTAGGGGTATGCAAAGTTATACTGAGAGAGAGAGAGAGAGAGAGAGAGAGAGAGAGAGAGAGAGAGAGAGAGAGAGAGAGAGAGAGAGAGAGAGAGAGAGAGAGCAAAGAACGAAAGACGAGAGTACAAAATCTGAGATACACAGTAACGGCAGATGATTACCAGGCTAAAGTAGAGGAGGAGTTGGAGTCACTGAACTGGAACCAAACTGATCTGACAATTTCTAGAGTGCATATGGGGAATGTTTAGGTAGGAATGCCAAAGTGGTGTGTGGTGTCGCTACGTGAGCAACTAAAAGGGAAAGTACAGCTTGGTGGAAGAGGTTGTAAGGATAGTGGAGGAAAAGAGGATGAAGCTACTAGATTAGATGTAGGAACGGGTTCATAATAAAGAAAACGAGTTCATTGAGAGTAAGAAGCATGTGAAGAGACGAGTAAAGAAAAAAAAGGAGGTAAATGTTAGTATTTAAAGGAAAATTAATGCAAACTACTCATGAAATATAAACATGTTCTGTAGAGAGGTGCAAAGCTATAGAATTAAAAGTGAAAAGAAAGGTGAAAGTGTAAAGGATGAAAGTGGATATGGAGTAGATGGAAACAATACTTTAAAAGAATGATGAATGGGATATGGTGGGTTCAGAGCAGCTGCAAACATTATTGGCTTTGGTAATGTGCAGAGAAACAGTGTAATTACCAGGAAACGTGACACTAACAGAAGTGGAGAATGCTGTGATGCGGGCGAAGATTGAAAGGCAGCAGGTGTTGATGAAGTGAATGCATAGATAATTAAGTTTGCTGGAAAGCGTGGTATGAAAACGAAGTGAAATTGTTGAAGATATATTAAAAAGCTTGGCTGAGCGAAACTGTGCCAGCTGAACAGGAAAGGTTGCGATTGTGCCCCTGTACACGAATAAAGGTGAGCGAAGTGTCACGAAATTAGTAGATAGTATTATTACTATGGCAATACATGGTATTGTATTATTATTATGGGAACGCTTGAACAATAATGAAACCCCATAGAACTTCGCCCAGTCAGTTAACCGCTTGTGTTTGCACTCAGATTTGAAACAGAGTTTTCAGAACATTCGTCACTCTGTCATTATCTGTTCTTATGCACGACATTAATGCTTCACTGAACAATATTTTTTTGTGTGTAATTATCGTTCCCACGCCTTGCCTCTCTAGCCGTTAAGTTAGCCACGCATATTTCTCACGCCCCTGTACCCGGCGTGAGATCATTAGTTAATGTTGAACTGTCACGGGAGGAAGAGGTCGTGAAAAGTGCAGAGAAGCAGGGCCCCATCTCGGTGGCTACAGTCTCTGGCAGTTCTGCCATTCCCTCATCTCCCCACCGAGTTGGTAATCGGCAGCAGTGGACGTCAGCAGTGCGAACTGCAGTGCCTCGACCAGGCAGCCACCCAGTCTGTTTCACAGCAACGACTCCATTTTTCTCCACTGATGAGTATTTTTGTTCCATGTTTTTCTAGGCTTACGGTTAATGAGTAGTTGGGTTCGTGAGTGAGTGTATTTGCTTTGACTTTTTTAATTTACTTAAGTTCCCTTGTAACGTAACTGTATTTGTTGTAATCAATAAAATTACAGTTCTTCGATTAAATGTAACAGTCTTGTTTGATTTCACCACATTGTGCTAACTTTAGTTTGTCACTCCTAGTTTGCACAAACTTCGTGCATCAGTCACGACAGGTAGTTAAGCTAGCTCTTTCATATTAATTCTTAAATCCGTTGTGCCAGCCAGGATTTAGCACCAGCAAGAGTCTGTTCATTATTGTTCGTATTCATTATCGGTTGTCAGCGGTCAGACCACTTTCTCGGAGGCCAACAGTACCAACACTTCAGCATTTGTGAGTGATTAGTTTCCGCTGTGTACTGTTGAGAAAGTTTATGAAAGTCTCGTCTTCAGAGAACGGCGAAGTAAGCCATGATAAAGTAAAATAAGTCGATTCCCTTGTGACAGCCGAGTATTTATTGCATTTCATTCTTATTTCCACTTCCCCCTTGACATCTGGCGACCTCATTCCAGGATACTAACTCCTAACATCAAAGTTATTAACGAAATAATACTCACTCAAAGCTAGTTATTAGTTAGCATTAAAGTTAATAGGCACTATCTTACTGGTGGGTATTAATTCTACTTTATTAATTTTATGTAAAACGTTTTCCCGGCCAGTAGCAATATTTTATTTCTTTCCTTACCAGTTTAACTGGATAAAACTGGTTACCACCAGCCTGTGTCTACATTCTTTATTTTCGATTATTAGCATTCGACTGCGAAACAGCAGTCAGTAAGTCAGTCTTTAGTTCACTTGGTCTGAGGTAGAATCATGGCTACTAGTTTATATACACAAGAAGCCAAGGATATGGGGCTTACCAGTCCCCAAGAAATTAAAGACTATAATTATTCACTTGCAGTACACATATGAACAGCAATGTGAGAATGATGCCCATGAAGAGCATAAAATTCAATGTGAAGAGGAGCGAGCACAGTGGAGGAACGAGAGAAATGGAGAAATGGAGTTCCCCCGAGCTAAGCCCTGTATTGGACTATAAAGCCCCGCTAGGGTTACAGGAGCGAGCTACCACTCCCAGCACGGCAGCCCGGGCGAGGCTCGAACTCGCAATCCCCCGATTACGAGTCCAACGCGCTACCACTGTCGGCTACCGCGCCCCCCGGAGGAACGAGAGAGAGAATGCGAAGAGGAGCGAGAACAGTGCGAGGAACGTGAGAGAGAGCGCGAGGAATGTGGGAGAGAACGTGAACACAAGCGTGCTGATTGTGTGGCAGGTGAGAAAAAAGTGCTTGAGGAGTCGAAGCTCAAGCGAGACTCCGTGGCTTCAGGCACATCTGGTGCACCCGACTCGAGCTCCATGAGTGCTCTCCCAGCACATGTTCTGGCAACCCTGCGCCTCAAGCTTCCTCCATACAAGGAAGGAAAGTGAATCGAGCCGTTCATACATCGCTTCGAAGACATGATGCAGCCATATCAGCTGGACGAGGCAGCTAAGCAGCTCCAATATCTTAGCTTATTTGAGGGCCTTGCCCTCGATATTCGAGTGGGGATGCATGGTCGTGGAGGACTTTTTGCATGGTCGTGGAGAGCATAGACGTATATTTGTTGTTCTCTCCTCTAGCGCTCTAGGGCTGCCTCACCGGCAATAGCTTTGTAAATACCCCAATAAAGGTTAGGTCAGCTAGTTCTAATATTCCTCCCTGGCCTTAGTAGATATAGTAGGTGTCTATATCTAATTACTGAGATCGCCTTTGCTTACTCACCTCTGGAGTGTACCCCCCACTGATCGCTCTAGGGCGTGAGTTACACACAGGCGCGTCCTCCCGAGAGTGGTTTGAGAGGGTAATCTCAGATTAGGTGTGTGTTCCCCGGGCAATTTCTCCCTTGGTCGTTTTTCTCTTTCTTCCCACTTCCCCCTCACGGGGGAAGTGGTAACTATGGCGAACGTCACTGCTGCCTCCCTGACCGACCCTCAACTGTCTCACATAGAGCTTCACTGAGCGATATTTTTTGTGTAGTTATAATTCCCAAGCCTTGCCTCTTTAGTCGTTATGCCACGCATATTTTTCACACCCCTGTACCGGCCATGAGAACATTAGTGTTGAACCGTCACGGAAGGAAGAGGTGAGCAGAGAAGCAGGGCCCCGTCTCAGCGGCTACAGTTTCTAGTAGTTCTGCGATTCCCACATCTCCCCACCGAGCTGGTGATTGGCAGCAGTGGACGTCACCAGTGCAAATAACAGTAGCTCGAGCAAGCAGCCACTAAGTCTATTTCGCAGCAACGACTCCGTTTTTCTCCCCTGACCAGCATTTTCGTTCCTTGTTTTTCTAGGCTTAAGTTTATTGAGTAATTAGGTGCTTGAGTGAGTGTATTTGCTTTGACTTTTTGAATTTACTTTAAGTTCCCTTGTAACGTAAATTTATTTGTTGTATTCAATAAATTTACAGTTCTTTTTGAGCTCGATTAAATGTAACAGTCTTGTTTTATTTCACCACATTGTGCTGACTTTAGTTTGCACTCCTAGTTTGCACATACTTCTTACATCAATCACGACTGGAAGGCGGTGGCTCAATCGGTAGAGAGGTGGCCTGCGGTCCTACCGGACCTAGGTTCAAATCCCCGCTGGGGCAGGGAACAGTTTAAGGATTTGAATTTCATACAAAGCAGACTTTACCGATCTACCAGAAGACCTGCCGACATGTCATAAAAATACCCCTGCTAATACCAATACACTAGTCCTGTATGAGACAGCCCCTAGCATGTATTCAATATGGACGGTGGGTGTTAGCGCCGAAGTGGTGACATGTAGAAGTGTATGGTGTGTAGGAGGATTACTGGGCCTCGGGAGCAGGCTGTGAAGCCTATCCCCAGAGTCGAAGAAAAAAAATATATATTTATAATAATTCTTATATCCGTTGTGCCAGCTAGGAGTTAACACCAGCAAGAGTCTGTATATTAGTGTTCGTATTCATCATCGATTGTCAGGGGTAAGGACACTCTCTCAGAGGCCAACAGTAAAAACAAATCAGCATTTGTTGAGTGATTAGTCTCTGCTGTGTATTGTTGAGAAAGTTTTATGAAATTCCAATCTTTAGAGAATCAACAAAGTAAGGCAGCACAGTGTAAAAACTTATTACTTGATTTCATAAGTATATTTCCTTGTGACAACCGACTATTTATTTGCATTTCATTCTTGTTTCCACTTCATCCCCAACAGTGAGTGCAAAAACAATCTTGGATTAAGTCCCTAGACTGTTGCTGGAAATGTATATGAAAGAGCTATCATAAACGAAGGGACATACTAGAAGGCTTGGTGAGTGACGAACAGGGTGGTTTTAGGAGTGGTAGAGGATGTGTGGATAAAATATTTGCAATGAAATAGCTCGTGGAGAAGGCTTGTGAGAAGGTGCTTAGGCATTTATTGATTTGGAAAAAGCGTAAGACAAGGTAAACAAAGAGGGACTACGCAAAGTTTTGCTTATGTATGATGTAGATGGTAAGTTGTTGCATGCCGTTGAGTTTTCATGACTACTAGAGCATGGGAAAGGGTAGGTGGGCATCTGAGTGGGGCTATGATAGGTAAAATCACGAGTCATGGAAAGAGAGAGAGAGAGAGAGAGAGAGAGAGAGAGAGAGAGAGAGAGAGAGAGAGGCGTTGATAATGAATGATGAAGGGTGGATTATCTTAAATCTTATGAGTTCAGATGATGCAGTGCTGCTTGCAAATAACAGACAAGAGCCAGGTCGACTGGTACAGAGTGTTGCAAATGTCTGTAAGCGTTGTGTCCTGAAAATTAATGTAAGTAAAACTAAACTGATGTTGCTGAGAGAGAAGTTGATTCCAGGAGTGACGTTACAATGAATAAACAAAGAGCTTTAACCAGTAAGAGAGTTTAAGTACCTGAGTGCCATTAGAGAAAAGAGAGGAAAATGTACAAACGAATAGGAAAGTAGAGTGGCATAAGGAAGTAAAGTGGCTAGTGCTATGATGGCCTTGATAAGAAGTAGATTTCTGAGTTTGGTGGCTCTGAGAAGCATGCATGAACAAGTTCTAGTGCGTACTTTAACATACGGGTGTTAGTCTATGATGTGGCGTGAAAATGAAAAGTCAAGAGTAAGATCAGTGGAGATGGGGCTGTTGAGGAATGTGAGTTGAGAAGAAAAATGGATAGGATAAAGAATAAGATGATTGGTGAGAGATATGGAGTAAGGAAGTCTGTGGACACGAGAGTAGAAGAGTGTGCTTAGATGGTATAGTTATGGGAAAAGAATGGGTATGAAGAGACTGGTGAAAAGGGTATTTCTGAGTGAGTTAGAAGGCGGGAGGAGTGGTACGTCAAGAACAAGGTGGATAGATATGATGGAGTGGGAAAAAGAAGGGGGCTAATGATGGCGATATATATATATATATATATATATATATATATATATATATATATATATATATATACCTAGGCTGCTTCCCCCAAGGAAAGGGAGGTAGCCGAGACAGGACGACACACTCCCCATTTACTCATCCATTCAAACACATTCATTCGCATCATAGCCCCAAAGGGGAAAACGGACAGATCCTCACCGCACCACACCACACAAGGGTCAACCGTGCAGTGCAATCAGTGACATCCGCAGCAAGGCATGACAGCAGAGATGGTTTACCCCTGCCACATCATAACAGACCCATCCCCTTACCCGCACATGACCTGACTAGCTGATCAGACCAAATGCGGGAGAATATCCCCTCAGGGCTGCGTCATCACTTATTTATTCACAATTTCTCTCCATTTATTTCTGTCACGCACAGCCACTCTTCCTTGCTCAACAGACATCTCCCTCTCGCATCCAGCGCTCTCTTCACACTGTCCATCCATCCTATTCGTGGTCTTCCTCTCAGCCATACACCTCTCACATCAGATCTAGTTATCTTTTTCGCCAATCGCTCATTATCCATTCTCTCCATATGCCCAAACCATCGCAACACCCTCTGCTCAACTCTACCAGCCATCTCCCGAACAACTCCAGTTCTCCATCGCACTTCATCATTTCGCACTTGATCCATACGCGTCACTCCACACATACTCCTCAGACACCTCATCTCCATTACATTCAAACTTTTCCTCTCTGCCACACCCATATTCCATGTTTCAGCCCCATATAACGCAGTCGGTACCACAACACCCTCATACAGCCTTCTCTTTACATTCATTCTAAGCGAACGACATCTAAACACTTTTTTCATTCCTCCCAGCACCTTTCCTACTTCATTTATTCTAAATTTCAGTTCAGCATCTATTCTTCCATCCACAGCAACATGTGACCCATGATATTTAAAACAGTCTACCTCCTCAAGCAACTCGCCATTCAGTCTACCTCCTCAAGCAACTCGCCATTCAAAACTATATTCATCCCCCTACCATATATATATATATATATATATATATATATATATATATATATATATATTTTTTGTATATATATATATATATATATATATATATATATATATATGTGTGTGTGTGTGTGTGTGTGTGTGTGTGTGTGTGTGTGTGTGTGTGAAGCTCATACAAGGAGGGTGGAAAGGTTATAAGAGGATGAAAAAAGGGCAGAATATAAAAGGGAAGTGGAGGAGCGATTAGGTAAATATGGATTGGAGCAGATGGGGGACGTGGAGGGTGTGTGCAAGATATTCACAGAAGAAATCTCTGCAGCATGTGAGGTGGTGTGTGGGGTGAACTGAAGACGAAAGGGGGTCCAGGGAACAGCATGTAGAATGAAAAGGTGAGAGAGGCTGTGGCACAAAAGAAGAAAGCATATGATGAGTGGATGAGAAAGAGGGCAATGGAAGAAGTTAAGATACAGAAGAGAGAGTTGTATGTAGAGAGGAAGAAAAAGGTGAAAAGGTTAGTAGGAGAGAGTAAGAAGTGAATGGATGAGGAATTTGGAAGGAATCTGAGTGTAAAGTGGAGGGAATGTAAAAATGTTCTGGAAAGAGGTAAAGAGAGTTAGACAGGGGAGTGAAAGATAAAAATGGAAGAATACTAGTGGAGAAGGTAGAAAAAGTGAGTAGATGCAGAAAACACTTTAACGAACTGTTAACATAGAAATTAATATAATGCGAGTATAAGTGGCTGGGGAATGGCTGGGAGACGGAGGGATGTGAGAAGAGAAGAAGAAATCAGTAGGATGGAAGTTGTGGAAGCGATGAAGAAAGATAAAATGGGGAAAGCCCCAGGAACTGATAGACTATGTGGTGAAATGCTGAAGCATGGGGGAAAGATGGTAGTAGAATGGATATGGAAGATGTGCAGATTGGCCAGGGAGAAGGGTAGAGTCCCGGAGGATTGGAAGTCAGGAAAAGGGGAAAAGAAGTATGTGGTAATACTAGGGGCATTTGCCTTCATATTTTAACAGGAAAAGTATATGGTATGATACTTATTGACAGTTAGGGAAATAACAGCGGAATTAATTGGAGAAGAACAGGGAGGTTTTAGGAAGGGAAGAGGTTGTGTAGATCAGATAATCATTCTTAGATCTTTAATGGAAAAGTTTCTAGAGAGGGGAAAGAAGTTGTATGCAGCCTTCATGGATTTGGAGAAAGCATATGACAGGGTGGATAGACAAGGACTGTGGAAAGTATTAAATATATATCTAGTAGATGGGAAGATTTTGAATGCCGTAAAGAGTATGTATGAGTGTGCTAAGGCTGCAGTGCGTGTGGATAGTGAACTGAGTGCATTTTTCTATTTGAAGGTTGGATTCAAACAAGGATGTGTCATGTCTCCATGGTTGCTCAGTGTACATGGATGGGGTTATAAAGAGATACAAGGTAGAGCAGTGGATATTAGAGAGGCACTAATGAGACAGGACAATGTTTGGAAACTCCCTGTACTGTTGTTTGCAGATGATACTGTGTTGTTAAGTGAAGGCGAATGGGAGCTGCAAGGATTGGTGGATGAGTTTGGAAGAGTATGTAAGAAACGGAATCCAAAGGCGAATGTAGGGAAGAGTAAAGTTATGGTCTTCGAGAGAGGTGAAGTCAGTGAATGTACAGAGAGATTGGATGAGGAGGAAATGGAAGATGTGAGTGCGTTTAAGTACTTGGATAGTGTGATGAGTAAGGATGGAAGTTTAGAGGGTTAAGTGCTTGAAAGGATAGAACAGGGAAGAAAGGTTGCTGGTTCCTTGAAAGCAGTGATAAGAAACAGGGAAGTGAGCATGGAAGTGAAAAAGTTACTACATGACAGTATTGTGATAACAACTTTAACGTATGGAAGTGAAGTTTGGAACTTGTTATAAGGACAGAAGCGAAGAGTGAGAGCTGTGGAATTGAGTTATTTGAAAGGAGCATGTAGAGTCACATTGAGAGACAGACTGACAAATGAGGAAGTGAAAGATTGTTGTGGTGTGGATGTGGATGTGATAGGAAGCGTTAGGAGAAACACACACAGATGGTTTGGCCATGTGGAGAGGATGGAGAGTGAGAGACTGACGAGGGGAATGTATGTGAGTAAGGTCGAGGGGGAGGAGAGGCAGGGGGAGACCAAGGATGAGACGGAGGTATGGAGTGGAGAGGTATATGAGAGAGGGGTCTGTGAGCTTGGAGCAGGGCAGTGAAATGGCGAGGGACAGGGCGACATGGAGGCGATTTGTTTGTAGCCACCCCTTGCGGGACTGGGGCATCTGGCAATAGATGTATGTATGTACGTGTGTGTGTGTGTGTGTGTGTGTGTGTGTGTGTGTGAATGAATACCACCTTGCAGTGGTGACCAGGGTTGAGTATGATTCGACCTAAGTGGGCCAGACTGGATATGTGCAACCAAGCAGGAGGTGCCTATCAGCAACAGTTAGACTTAATGCATTCCCACCTCTTGAGTTATAAGCCTGCTAGTATGAGTGTATTGATTGTTTTCCTCCCTCACTTCCTCCTTCAGGGGTAGGGGACAAGGGGGGCACACAGGAGGGTGGCAGAGGCCATCTCATCGTCCACCTCTCCCGAACCTCTTGAACAGGAGCCTGTGCCCAAGGAAAGATTACCTTTCGGAGGTCGGGGAGAGGAGTGTGAAAAGGAGGATGAAGGGGCCACCTCGACTCCCACCTCTCTTTAGACCCTTTTAAGTTTGTGGAGTGTTGCCATACAGTGGTGAGGAGGCTTGAGTGCTGCAATGTAGCAGTAGTCAGATTTAAAGCACTGTCCCATCCTGAGAGATTAAACATCCTGGCAGGGTAATATTTATTTTCTTCCCAAACGTTTGGGAGAGGCCATTGTCCTGCAGTGGACTGTGGACAATTACAGGCTGTGATTTGATCTGACCTGATTTGATCTATCTATCTACATCTATATCAATAACTATGTATATATCTACATCAATATCTGTATCTATCTACCTGTCCATCTATATATCTACATCTATATCTATATCTCTATCTACCTACCTATCTATCTGTCTATATGTATGTATATGACAGAAACTGCTCGTACCTTAACTGTGTCGAGAAGCGATGGGTGAAAGAGTGACAAGGACAGGTGTGTCTTGATGGTGCGAGGATCAGGCAGCGCCTCTGACAACTGTAGGTAGACGCCGTCCTTGGGGTCGGCGTCAGGACAGAGTTTACGGAACGCCGGGGACATAGACAGAAAGGGACTGTCTGCAGGAGCGTCTTCCGGGACGAATATATCGAAGCTGAGAACATAAATTAAATGTATCAGCAAGTGATTGGCTACGAGGCATCAGTTATGTACCTAAAAATTCCTGTGTTGTTTGTATGTCCGCAAGTTCTATATCCAATTAATGATGCATGGTGATATTTAAAAGCTGATTGTGAAGAACTAATAACCTGTTTCAAAATTCTTCCACAGAGATTTCGATAAGCAGGCCTAAAAGATTTTTTTTTTTAAGCATTGCTCATAATTTTTCTCCCTTCTGTTACTCCAAGTTAGCATTCTAGCACTTCGTCAGCCACACACTGTTAAGGCCATAGGCTGGATATGATTTAGGTGGCCCACTTTTTGTAGCGGTACTATATTTTAGGGCAGCTCCACACTGAGTGGCAAGCCAAACAATTTCCTATAATGGGAAATCATTTACAACGCTGGGTGGTAGCCTTAAAACCAACCAACATATGTTCCCTACGTGACAACAAGTGGTTTGGCGGAGGGTTAGTGCTCCTTCCCGGGAAAATAACTAAATAAAAATACAAACAAGAAGCATCGGACCAGGACTGAACAACAGGTGACGACTAATGACTGAACAAAGGAGTTGGTACGAATTGCGACATGAAATGTAAAGAGTGCGAATGATGAGGTGAAAGAGATTGTCCAGGTACTTGAGGGTGCAAAAGCCGAACGTGTGGAATAACTGAGACTAAATAGAAAGGTGAGAGTGTGAAATAGTGGAAGTATGGAAGGGGTATATGCACGGGAGTAGGTGAGAATGAAAGGGCAAAAGAAGGAGTATGTATTGATGTGTGCAAGAGACGGAAGGAGAATATTAGAGAATATAGATCAATTGGTTCAAGGATTGTGTGGGCAAGACTGAAAGTGAGACGCCAGATGTGGGAGATTGTCTGTAAGTATGCACTAACCCAAGTTCGTACAAGCAGAGTGAAAGAATGTGGAAGCGTACATGGAAGAGTTTGAAAGGAATGAAAGAGTGTATTTGATCGAAGATGTGAATGGAAAAGTAGGGAATGTGAAGGTGTATGTATTAGCTGGTGAGTGGGGTGTGCCTGCAGAAGTAGATAAGAAAGGCAGTGCTCCGGTGGACATTTGTGTGGGGAGGGGGTTGGTGATAGCCAATACCATCTATAGAAACACAATGATCCACTGGTGTATGTGGGGAGGGATGAGGAGGGTGGGTGGTGAACTGAACAAACAGAAGGCAGTGACTGATTATGTGTGTGTGTGCATGACAGAATGAGAAGGTGAGTAATCAATGCAAGAGCGTACAGAGGTTGTGGGAGTGGACTTTCTGACCACCATGTGGTGGTAGTGAAAGGCAAGGTTTAAGTGTAATGGAGGAATGGAAGGAAGGAAGAACAGGAAGACGTAGCCCATACAATGAAGGTAGAAAGGTTGCAAGATGATGGAGAAAAGGTAGAATGTAAGAGAGAACTGGATGACCGATTGGGTAAATATGATTTGGAGCAGATGGGGGACGTGGAAGGTGTGCGTAAGATATTCACAGAAGAAATCTGCAGCATGTGAGGTGGCGTGTCGGGTGAAGAGAAAACGAAAGGGGATACAGGGAACAGCATGGTGGAATAAGGAGGTGAGAATAGCTATGGCACAAAAAAAGAATGTATATAGTATGTGGATGGGAACCAGGGGTGTGAAGGAAGTTGAGAGACAGAAGAGAGAGGTATATGCAGAGGAAGAGAGAGGTGAAAAGATTAGTATGAGGGAGTAAGAAGAGCGTGAATGGAGAATTTGGAAGGAATTTGAGTGTAAAGTGGTCGGAATGTAAGAAAATGTTCTGGAAAGAGGTAAAGAGAGTTAGACAGGGTGATAAATAAGTTAGTCGGGGAGTGAAGGATGAAAATGGTAGATTGCTCGTGGAGAAGGGAAAAAAAGTGAGCAGATGGAGAGAACACTTTCAGGAACTGTTAAACATAGACAATGAAAGTGATGTGAGGATAAGTGGCTAGGGAATCATTGGGAGGAGGAGGGAGCTGAGAAGGGAGAAAGAAATTTGTAGGATGGAAGCAGTGGAAGAAATGAAGTAAGTCAAAATTGGGAAAGTCCCAGGAATTTATCGAGTGTATGATGAAATGCTGAAGAACGGGTGAGAGATAGTAGTAGTTTGGATATGGAAGATATGCAGATTGGCCTAGGAGGAAGGTAGAGTCCCGCAGGATTGGAAGTCAGGTATTAATATTCAAATGTACAGTGGAAAAATGGAAAAAGAAGTGTGTGTGGTAGTCATATGAGCATTTACCCTCTTAGCGTAATAAGAAAAGTGTATGGTAGGATACATATTGTCAGAGTTAGGAAAAAAACAGAGGAATTAGGTGGCGAAGAACAGGGAGGTTTTAGGAAGGGAAGAGTTTGCATAGATCAGATATGCATTTTTAGGTTTTTAGTGGAAAAGTTTCTGGAGAAGGTAAAGAAGTTGTTTGCGTCCTTCATGGATTTGGAGATAGCATGTGACAGGGTGGATAGACAAGGAATTTGGAAAATATTAAGAATATATGGAGTAAATGGAAAGTTGTTGAATACCGTGAGGAGTATGTATGAGGGGGCTAAAGCTGCAGTGTGTGTGGATAGTGGGCTGAGAGAATTTTTTCTATTTGAATGACGGATTCAAACAGGGATGTGTCATGTCTCCATGGTTGCTCAGTCTGTATATAGATGGGGTTATAAAAGTCATAAAAAGTAGGGCAGTGGATGATGGAGCAGCTTTAATGAGAGAGGGCAACGTTTAGAAACTCCCTATACCAGGGTTCCTCAACCACTTTCTATGAAGGTCCAGTCATACTATCTTCCGATGTGGCAGAGGTCCAGATGTAAAATCATGTTTTTAATATTAATAGTGGAATAAAATACTTGCATTTATTTTAGGATGAAGAGTAACTAGTTCTTTAAAATATACCGTAACTGTGCAGAAATTTAATACCCTGGGCAAAATTGAAATAGGCTTTAAAGTACATATTCTCTTTTTTTGTTAAGGTGGTTAAAATGTGACACAGAAATCTATTCTCCAGACTCCCACCCTCTTACAGAGACAAAACGACATTCTGTTGCCCACATTACAATTACCGTCCCTACATAAGCACAGTCACTTTAGCACCACCACCACTTCAGCACCATACCGTTCATCATTAACCAGTCTCAACCTTTATCAGTATCTTTCTGTCAGTTCATCAACTGAACAAGCCAATGACAACAATCTGTGGGTATAAGTAGCTACGTGCAGCGCTACTTGCTAAATACAGAATTCCTATGGCTAGGAATCCTGTTCTCATGTTACCAATATTTAGTGCTGACAAGATCACAGTGATGATATTTTATTCAGTATTATGAAACTCACGTTACTTTGATGTGAGCATCTAGAGTAGTTGGCAAAATCAGCAGCTTCTGTGTTGATCAGGTCACTCGTCTGCATTGTAGGCCTAACCATCAAGTGGACAGGTTGGTATTACAGCAGTACTTAAACATAACTGACAACCCGTTGAAATTATATTTATTTGAGCCGTACTGTGAACATAACTCATCCAGAGATGCCAAATACTGTTTCTTTCATTCGACGGCGATACTGTACATTGAATTATGGAAGTGGCTGGGGTCCGTACCCAAGCCCCTCACGGTCCGGATTTGGACCGCGGTCCGCCATTTGAGTACCACTGCCCTATACAATTAGTCCGTGGGCTAGATAGGCCCCTCGTGCACCCCCCCCCCACAACTTAACTTCATAGCATTTTTCTGAAGCCTTGTTATGTCCCCAACATGGAATGGACAACTAACAGTGAATAAACTGGGATACACTGGGTGATTTGAGCACATTTATACGTTTACCGTAAAACCCGGGATTTCGCGTCTCCCGCAGACCTCTGAGAATACATGTTTTTCCTAAGACTGTAAATCGCTCCTAATGATGTTTATAATGACATATTTGGTACCAAGGGAAAGGAAATTTTTTCTGCTATTCAGAAATCAATAATTGGTTATTGTATCTTCCACACAAAGCAGGATGCCTGACATTATTTTGCCATAACCAAATTATAACTAATTTTACAAGGATGCTTGGCTAACAATACTCTTTATAAGTACCTTTGAAGCTCCATTCCCTGATATCCGGTTCAGATCATCTGTTATCATAAAGCTTTAAAATGTTCTCTTCATCAAAGTCACATTTAACAATATATAAAGTAAGATTGAAGGTGTTTTAGGAGCATTTTGCAGTTTTGTGACCATGAAAATCATGAAACAGCTAGGTTAGTGACCTATTACATTTATGGTTTTCTTGGAGGTATATATTGCCCACATTCCCCTAACATATTCTCCTTATTTATAAAATATTCTCGGGTACTAATGCCTTATATTTTATACAGGAATGATAATATTAACATGTGAAGCATGGCCGAAGTCAAGGAACCATCAAAGAAAAAGAAGAGCGATGATTCAAAGACGTGCGTCACACATGTTAATGGACTGAAATATGGTGAAATAAAACTGTTTCCAGAAATAAAGAATCCTGAGGAACCTTTATTAGACTACAGAATGTCAAAGCTAGACGACAGACACAACCTCCTGGCCCTGTTCACAGGATGGATGATGACATGTATCCTCATCCCACAAGCCATCGAGCCTCATCATGGCTATCATACGGTATGTTACAATAGATTCACTGCCAATCTGGACCGTCTGAAGGATGAACACGCAGATCAAGAACCCTCTACTTCCTATAGACCTAAAAGATCTTATGATATGGGTTTATTCAAACCAGATTGCATATTTTGTGGGTCTGAGAACCCCAAGATAATGAAAAGAAAGCAATCGTGGACCACAGAAGGGCTCTGCTTTTTTGAGAGAGAAGGCTGGAAGAACATTCTTGAGGAAGCTGAAAGGAAAGGAGATGAAACTCTGTTAAGACGAATTCGTGGGCACGATCTCTTTGCTGTGATAGTTTATGGTGCTTTCATCTACAGTAATGGATAAAATCTCTTCTAACGGTAGTCAGTGTTCATTGTATAATATTATTTATTGTTATATTATTACATGACGTATATGAGTAGCAACTTCAGCTAGTACATCTCTGGACCCAAGTTCATAGGATCTTTTCATTGCTGTGTTGATGTCGATGTCCTTACTGTATATCAGATAAGACTTGAACATTCCTAGAGGAAAGACACCCAAGCAATTTTTGAATACTTCATGTTTGCATAGTTTGAGTCTAAGGTTTTCTCCTCTAAAATCGGGGTTTGGGAATTCTGTTTCAAATAGTCTTTCAATGTAGAGCTTTCGAAGGTCCTCTAACATCATAACTTGCATGTCTTGAATGATTTATTGTTGGATTTTCTCACATATATATTCAGATATTTTCCAATGCACTTCTTCCATTTTTTTCTGGTTTTGTCTCTTGTCATCGTTTACTCCAACACTTGGTTGGATCTAGGATATAACTGCAGCGACATGAACGGTGGTATTTTGCTTCCACAGCAAAGAGATCGTGCCCACGAATTCGCCTTAACAGAGTTTCATCTCCTTTCCTTTCAGCTTCCTCAAGAATGTTCTTCCAGCCTTCTATCTCAAAAATGCAGAGCCCTTCTGTGGTCCACGATTGCTTTCTCTTCATTATCTTGGGGTTCTCAGACCCACAAAATATGCAATCTGGTTTGAATAAACCCATATCATAAGATCTTTTAGGTCTATAGGAAGTAGAGGGTTCTTGATCTGCGTGTTCATCCTTCAGACGGTCCAGATTGGCAGTGAATCTATTGTAACATACCGTATGATAGCCATGATGAGGCTCGATGGCTTGTGGGATGAGGATACATGTCATCATCCATCCAGTGAACAGGGCCAGGAGGTTGTGTCTGTCGTCTAGCTTTGACATTCTGTAGTCTAATAAAGGTTCCTCAGGATTCTTTATTTCTGGAAACAGTTTTATTTCACCATATTTCAGTCCATTAACATGTGTGACGCACGTCTTTGAATCATCGCTCTTCTTTTTCTTTGGTGGTTCCTTGACTTCGGCCATGCTTCACATGTTAATATTATCATTCCTGTATAAAATATAAGGCATTAGTACCCGAGAATATTTTATAAATAAGGAGAATATGTTAGGGGAATGTGGGCAATATATACCTCCAAGAAAACCATAAATGTAATAGGTCACTAACCTAGCTGTTTCATGATTTTCATGGTCACAAAACTGCAAAATGCTCCTAAAACACCTTCAATCTTACTTTATAAATTGTTAAATGTGACTTTGATGAAGAGAACATTTTAAAGCTTTATGATAACAGATGATCTGAACCGGATATCAGGGAATGGAGCTTCAAAGGTACTTATAAAGAGTATTGTTAGCCAAGCATCCTTGTAAAATTTGTTACTGGTTATGGCAAAATAATGTCAGGCATCCTGCTTTGTGTGGAAGATACTATAACCAATTACTGATTTCTGAATAGCAGAAAAAATTTCCTTTCCCTTGGTACCAAATATGTCATTATAAACATCATTAGGAGCGATTTACAGTCTTAGGAAAAACATGTATACTCAGAGGTCTGCGGGAGACGCGAAATCCCGGGTTTTACGGTAAACGTATAAATGTGCTCAAATCACCCAGTGTATCCCAGTTTATTCACTGTTAGTTGTCCATTCCATGCTGGGGACATAACAAGGCTTCAGAAAAATGCTATGAAGTTAAGTTGTGGGGGGGGGGGGTGCACGAGGGGCCTATCTAGCCCACGGTGTAAATTGTTTGCAGATGATACTGTATTGTTAAGTGATGACGAAGGGGAACTACAAGGCTTCGTGAATGAGTTTGGAAAAATGTGTAAGAAACGGAATCTAAAATGAATGTAGGGAAGAATAAAGTTATGGTTTTTGAGAGAAATGAAGTCACAGGATGTATAGTGAGGTTCGATGATGGGGAAATGGAAAATGTGAGTGTGTTTAAGTAGGTAGTGTGATGAGTAAGGATGGAAGTTTAGAGGATGAAGAGCTTGAAAAGGTAAAATAACGAAGAGAGGCTGCTGGTTCTTTGAAAGCAAAAGAAACGGGGAAATGAGAATGGAAATAAAGAGGTTGCTGCACGACAGTATTGTGATACCAGCTCTAGCGTATGGAAGTGAAGCCTCGACGTTTTTGGAAGGACACAAATCAAGAGTGAGAGCAGTGGGTATGAGTTATCTGAGAGGAGCATGTGGAGTTACATGGAGAGACAGACTGACAAATGAGGAAGTGAAGGAACGTTATGGTGTGGATGTGGATGTGATAGAAATCATTTGGAGAAATACACTGAGGTGGTTTGGCCATGTGTATGGGGATGAACAGCGAGAGACTGACGAGGAGAGTCTTTGTGAGTGAGGTGAAGGGCGAGGCCGAGGATGATATGGAGGGACGGAGTGGAGAGGTATATAAGAGAAGGGGGTGTGAGCTGGGAGCAGGGCAGTGAAATGGCGGGAGATCGAGTGGCATGGAGGCGATTTGTTTGTGGCCACCCCTTACGGGATTAAGGCGTCTGGCAATAGATAGATAGATAGATCCACCTCCTCCTCCCTTCGCCCATCTTCATGCAAACGGAAAATAAATTAGTATTCGCAGCTTATTTTTACTTCCATTTATTATTATCTTAATAGGGTACGCGTTTTTGCAGTTTTCATTTATGAAGATAATTGTTAATAATATACTGCTTACATTGTGCTGTTATGGCATTGCATCCATCGTATGTTCTTTATTAGACATACAAATCAATTATCAATAAAAACAAAAATATAAAGTACCGGTAGGTTTTCTAAATGGATGACATTTCCTGTGATATATCAATAACCTTTCCAGCATTTTGAATCCTTAAATCTACTCGTATTGCCTATAAAAGCTAAATTACCAATATTTCCATCATGCCACTTCATGCACATGCTTTATGCTGATGACAGCAGTGGACTGTGGGTAGGTTTTGAAGAGCTTGAGTGAAGAGAAGCTCCTATTGTATATTTTACGAAAGGTGCAGTTACGTGGGAGGCATAGTTTTCTTGAATCAGGCAGTAAAGATTTAGATACAGAAAATGCTGCAGTGTCATGATCTGAGGTCTATCTATCTATCTATATACCTAGGCTGCTTCCCCCAAGGAATGGGAGGTAGCCGAGACAGGACGACACACTCCCAATTTCCTCATCCACTCAAACACATTCATTCGCATCTTAGCCCGAAAGGGGAGAAGGGACAGATCCGAACCGCACCACACCTCAAGAGGGTCAACTGCGCAATGCAATCAGTGACATCCACAGCAGGGCCCGACAGCAGAGCTGGTTTACCCCTGTCACATCATAATAGACCCATCCCCTTACCTGCACCTAACCTGATTAGCTGATCAGACCAAATGCGGGAGAATATCCCCTCAGGGCTGCATCGTCATTTATTCATTCACAATTTCTCTCCTTTTATTTCCGTTACGCACAGCCACTCTTCCTTGCTCAACAGACATCCCTTTTGCATCCAACGCTCTCTTCACACTGTCCATCCATCCTGTTTGTGGTCTCCCTCTCAGCCGTACACCTCTCACATCAGATCTAGTTATCTTTTTTACCAACCGCTCATTATCCATTCTCTCCATATGCCCACACAATCACAACATCCTCTGCTCAACTCGATAAACCATCTCTCGAACAACTCCAGTTCTCCATAGCACTTCATCATTTCTCACTCGATCCATACACATCACTCCACACATGCTTCTCAGACACCTCATCTCCATTACATTCAAACTTTTCCTCTCTGCTACACACATATTCCATGTTTCAGCCCCATATAACGCAGTCGGTACTACAACACCCTCATACAGCCTTCTCTTTACATCCATTCTAAGCGAACGACATCTAAACACTTTTTTCATTCCTCCCAGCACCTTTCCTACTTCATTTATTCTAAACTTCACTTCTGCATCTATTCTTCCATCCACAGCAACATGTGACCCTAAGTACTTAAAACACTCTACCTCCACAACAACTCACCATTCAAAACTATATTCATCCTCCCACCATTTACCGACCTCGTACACTTCATCACTTTACTCTTATTCTCATTTACTTTCAATTTCCTTCTTTTACACACCCTTCCAACTCCTCTACCAACTGTCTCAATCTCTCCTCTGAATCAGGCACCAATGCAGTATCATCTGCAAACAGCAGCTGCTTCAGATTCCACTCTCTACCATCAACATTTACCAGACTCAGACCACCTAAAACTCTTGCATTCACCTCCTTTAAAACACCATCCCATATAAATGTTAAACAACCAAGGCGACATCACACATCCCTGCCGCAGGAAACCAATCACTCACAGTATTTCCCAGTCTTACTCAAGCCCTACTATTTACATAAAAACTTTTCACCCCTTTTAGTAACCTACAATCAAGTCCATACAATCTTAAAACATTCCACAAAGCCTCTCTATCAATTCTATCATACGCTTTCCCTAAATCCATGAATGCCCAAAACACATCCTTGCTTTTCGCTAAATACTTTTCACACACTTGTCTCACAGCAAACACCTGATCCATGCATCCCATCCCTCTCATAAAGCCACACTGCTTATCACCAATCACTCCCTCTGTACCCTCTCTAACTCTCTTTATTAACACCCTACCATACACCTTACCTACAACACTCAACAGACTTATACCCTAAAGCTGGTACATCCATACCTATTACCCTTGCCTTTATACAACGGGACCACACAAGCACTTGCCCAGTCAATTGGCACCATACCTTTCACAAAGCACACATTCAACACTCATACTACCCAGTCAACAATAGTCGCTCCACCACCCTTCAGGCATTGCACAGCACACCCATCCTTACCTGCAGCTTTCCCTGTTTTCATCTCCTTTACTGCCTTCTCCACTTCCTCCTTCGTGATCAAAGAATCATTTAACTCTCCCAACACATTTATTCCTTGCACCCTTCCATCTGCCACAATTTCAGCCACCCTTTCCTCCTCTACATTTAACAATCTTTCAAAATACTCTGCCTATCTCTTCCTTACTGCATCCATCTCAATAAACACCCTTCCATCCTCTGCTTTTACTCATTCTTCCTTCCCAGACTCTCCCTTTCGCACCCTTTTCACCTCCTTCCAAAACATTTTCTTATTCTGTTAAAAATTCTCAGTCAACCGCCTACCCCACCTCTCATCTGCTGCCACTTTAGCATCACGCACAGCCCTTCTCGCCCTATTCCTCTTTTCCTTATATCTCTCATATGACACCTCATCCTTCCTCTGCAGCCACACTTCATGTGCACGTCTCTTCTCAGCCACGGTCATACTTACTTCCTCACACCACCATTCACTTCCTTTTCTTACACCACCACCCACACATCTCACACCATACACCTCTTCCACATGCCCCACCACAACACTCTTAAACATCAGCCATTCCTCCTCCACACTGCCATTTTCCTCATCTTTCACTGTGTTCCACTCATGTTTCAATTTCTCCTGATGCTCTATCATTTTCTCTCTTTTATCCAACTCACTCACTTTCAAAACCTCCCTGGCATACCTAACTCTCTTACCTACTCTTAACTTTCCCTCCACCAGGTAGTGGTCAGACATACCTCCACCCTCCCCTCTCAGAACTCTCACGTCCAACAATCTTCCTATTACATTCATGGACACAACCACATAGTCCATCTGTACCCCCTCCACAGTATGTCTACCCCCGATGTATATATGTCCCCCCCCCAATGCATACATGCCCCCACTAAACTTGCTTGGTCAGCACGCTTTCCCAGGGCCCAAGCCTGGGCAGACGGCGTTACTGCGTCAGTTCATAGCAGGCAGCCGAGACGGGCAGACTATTTTACTGTGAGCTTGTAATAAACTCCTTATCTAGCTGTTTGTAAACGAAGTTTCTATCGCCAAAGTATTGCAAGTTACATTTGGTAGCAGCGGTGTTTCGAACCATCAGATTCTGACCACCTCCACCGATTTAGTGACATCACAAGATACACGACGTCTCACATCTGCCAGCCTCGCCCCTCCTCAGTGCCTCTAGTGGTGTAATACCTGGCTGTGCTTTCCGAGTGTACAATTTTTCTCACCAGTGCTCACCTCTCAAACAACCCCACCCACACGCCTTGTTCCTGACCGCACGTGTCACCGTCGCCGACCTACGTACCTGTTGTACCTGTTCCCAGCACCTGTTCCGAACTCATCATAACTCCTGCCCCCACGGTGCCACTTATCACTGTCTGCCCACTGCCTGCCCACCACCATTCTCTGCGTTTGCAACTCAACAGCTCTACACCTGCCTTGCACCACCATCTGCCCTCACCACCCACCACTGGCCTCCGCCGTCACCCGCATCTGGTCTGCATTACGTAGCCTCCAAAGACCGCCACTCCCTGCCGGTGATTCATCGCGGCGTCTCTTCTCCTCTCTGCCCAGCTGTCTCTCCACCGCCACCGCCGCCCCGCCCCAGCCCAGCTACGCCCAGCCACCCCTGCAGGTCATACATCTCGACTCTCTACTGTGTAACTATAGTATATCTTTCCTTTCTATAGAGATTATCCTCGATTTTCTCTACAAATTGGTTATTGTAAATATTCCATTTCATTTCCATTACCCCGTTTTCATCTTCACCTACGTTATTTATACTCCATCTCATCCTTCGCCTTTTATTTAAACCATCCATCCCCGCACCTTCATTCATTTTCACACCTCGTGTATTCCATTCTCTCATTGTTATCTTATACATTTCCACCTACGTATCCATCTTCATCCTTTCATTTTCCATTGCTGCATTAAATGTCATACTTTCCACGTCAACCGCTTAACCCCAGCCCTCTCGACCCGGAAACATCACATGACCATACCCTGTCTGCCGACTCTAACACAATCACTCATTTACGAAGTGGCAAAGAGTACCACCGCCCTGTACCTGAGACTCCCGTTTCACTTCCTGCAGAATCACTTCCTACCCATCCTACACTCGTAAATCCAGATACCTTCTCCTCTACTCCTGCCTCTACACCCCCTTCTTCTTCCTCTACTCCTTCCCCTGTCGTTCCCTCTCCTGCCTCCCTTCATACCCCGTCTTGCTCGCCCTTAACTGCCACTACCTTCCCTCTCTCCCACTCCTCTCCTGCCACCACTTCTGCACTTCCAGCCATGGCCAACCCTCCACAGTCTATCTATCTCGATGATGCCAGTTGTCCCAAATTTACCAGCCAGGACCCAACTTGGTCTGTCTATGATTTCCTCAGAGAAGTCGAAACAGAAATACACAATAGACAAATAACCGATGAATCGCTCAAAGTAGCCTACCTCCTAGGTCGCTTGCACCACAGTAAATCGGAAATCGGATCCGCGATCCGTGCAGGACATTTCGATAGCATTCGTACCTTTGCTGATTTTCGTACGGAACTCATCAGCCTTTGTTGCCAGCATTCAAATACCGCGTCTCTCATGGGATTCATTAATCTCCTAAACCAACTAGATGAGGACTTGCGCGTCCCAGCGCAATATGCCAAGCTCCGCGAAGCTGCCGCCGCCATGAAAGCAACTAGTAGCGAGATGCTCCAATTACTGGTAGGCACGAAATGGTTAGAAGACAAGAATGGCGTTCCAATGCTTTCACTCACCAACTTTGCTGACTTAATTGGTTACCTCAGATTCCTTCACTGGCTTACTCCTAAACAGCGAGAGCTAGCCTTGGAAATTGGTTTCAATCCAGGAGATAAAATTATTCAGGTCACTAAAGCCATTCATGAAAGAACAGGTTCGAACTACACGCGTCAGGGCACCACTCAACCCTTGGCCTCTTCAGTCTGTCACACCTCCACTACCCCAGACCAATCTCTCTCCCGTCCCACCACACGCGGCAGACCTGCCACACATCGCTCTCCTACCGCAGGTCGTGATCAATCTAGCGCCCGACGGAACAGACCATCTTCGATTCTTTGCTGGTACTGTGGTCATCCTGGACATCGAGCATCCAGTTGCGACCGTACATACAGCCGTCCTCACTCCCAAACCAGACAGCGTACGCCTTCCTGCTCACATCGTCCACACTGCAAATACCACAAATCAAGCACGACTCACACCACTGAGGAATGTCGTTACCTCAACCGCCAACAGTCGGGGGAAGCGCCGCGCCCGTATCGGACCAATATCACGTAGAACCAGACACCCAACTCCCCATCCGCCATGTAGGTCCCGTAACATCCTCGGGTTTACTCATTCTCGGACGCAGTCATGACATACCAACGTCATTCTTCTTGGACACAGGATCTATAGTAAATCTCATCTCCGAAAATTCCTTACAAATTATTCATCGACATCACAACCACGTCAGTTTCCTAGAACCACCAGACATTCGCCTATGTGGTGTCGAAGGCTCAGAGTTTAAGGTTAAGGGAAGAGTCACCCTTGAAGTCAAACTCCACAGAGATTTGCCCCCTATCCCCATTGAATTTCATGTCACTAATGACTTGCAGTATCCCGCAGATGCCCTTATTGGTTTCTCCACCATGGCACAACACTCCATTGCATTATTACCGCTTGTGGCAGTATAGACATTTCTGGATTCCCGGTTTACACTATGAAATGTCCTCGTCCTGTTCTTACAATCAAATCAGTCCTTCAATTACCTCTGTCCCTATCACTACCAAAAAGTCCAACCCAGCCCAAACCACCACTATCATCATCTGAGAATACAGAGATCATTCCTTTACTGACTGCGAGCAAGGACATAAATTCCTCAATGTCGCCTGATACATCATCTCAGCCTTCGAACATGGCTCTTACCTCCTCTCCCGACAACACTATCGCTGACTCAGACATGTCTCAGTTACCTACCTCACACAGTCTGAATGATCTTCTCCAACACGCAGAGATGAAACGTCCAGTAACGAATACGTGCACAATTTTGTTACTGCATGAGTTCACCAAAGTCTCTGTTTGTGTTGCCGGTGCGAAAGAAGGAGTGGATGTACTAACCCTACCTGAGACGTGTTGTGTGAATGGCTTGACTTATGAGTCAGCATGGTGTACAGTCTTAGAGGACAGTTTATGCTACCTGTACTTGCTCAATGTCACAAATGCTCCACTAAAACTTAAAAGTGGTGTAAAGATTGGAGACTTCCTGGTATACCCAGCAGCCATAAAGGTGTGCCAGGATTCCTCAATTCCTACTGTTCAGACTGATGATAGTACGCCAATCGGTGTATGTACAATTAACTCTACGGGATCTGCGCCGACATATTCACCCGATATGCTCTCACATCTCACTTGCACAGATTTCCCAGAAAATACGCCTCAACTCCTCGACCTTCTGACCTCGTACAGAAAAGTGGTTGCCTTACCCGGTGAACCGATGGGTAGAACAAACCTTGTCAAACATACAATTGAACTACTACCAGGAACTCAGCCGATTTACATACCAGCGTATCGCTTTCCTCACAGCCAGAGAAAGCAGACAGATCAAATGGTACAGAACATGTTAGACCAAGACATTATTGAACCCTCCGTCAGTCCATGGAATAGCCCACTTTTCTTAGTACCAAAGAAGGACGGCAACTTTAGACCAGTAGTCGACTATCGTAAGGTCAATTCTGTCACCATTCCAGACCGTTTCCCGTTACCTGTCCTCCCTGATTTGCTAGAATCCCTTCGTGAAAATAACGTAGTCTTTTCATCTTTAGACCTCCTCGGCGGGTACTGGCAGGTCGAAATGGAAGAGTCCTCTCGCCCAGTTACAGCCTTTAGCACCCCTTCCGGACATTTTCAGTTTAAGAGACTCCCTTTTGGTGCGAGAAATGCTCCTTCCGTGTTCATGCGACTTATCCATTCAGTCTTCAGCGGTATGATGGGACACTTTCTTTTTGCTTACCTAGATGATATCATTGTTGTGAGTAAATCCATCCCTGATCATTTTACCAAACTCCAGCAAGTCTTTGAACGCCTCCAGCTCGCAGGCCTGAAAATCAATCTCAGTAAATGTGACTTCCTGCGAAAGAAAATCAAATTCCTAGGCCATGTCGTAGATGCACAAGGCATTCATACTAATGAGGATAAAACTAAGGCGATTATTAACTTCCCAGAACCTACCACTACCGAAGCTGTACGAAGTTTCCTGGGCCTCAGTGGCTATTATCGTCGCTTCATACGGGATTATGCAAAGATCGCCGCTCCTCTGACCCACTTACTCAAGCAGAATGTGCCCTTTGTTTGGACTAACGACCAGTCACAGGCTTTCCAAAAGCTAAAGACAGCTCTTGTAAATGCCCCTGTTCTAGCGTTCCCTAATTATACCACACCCTTCCTTCTCTGCACAGACGCCTCAGGCACTGGACTTGGTGCCGTTTTGATGCAACTCGATGAAGCATCAAGGAAGCGCGTAATAGCGTATGCTAGTCGCACCCTTACAACCGCTGAACGTAACTACAGTGTCACAGATCTCGAAGCGCTAGCGGTAGTCTGGTCCTTGAAACATTTCAGAGATATAGTC
Organism: Coenobita brevimanus; assembly: GCF_032717465.1. NCBI lineage: Eukaryota > Metazoa > Arthropoda > Malacostraca > Decapoda > Coenobitidae > Coenobita > Coenobita brevimanus. The sequence continues at coordinate 25,049,826 of NC_137046.1, forward strand.
TATGGTTATCCAGTGCATATCCAAACAGACCACCTTCCACTATGTGATTTGTTCAAGAATCGCATCCTAACAGGTAGACTAGCTAGATGGTCTGTCATCATCCAGGACTTTAATCCCACTTTTCAATATGTACCAGGCAAGTTGAATGTAGTCGCAGACGCACTCTCACGTCACGTAGCAGCAGCTATAACATCACTGCAGCCTGAAGTAACTGAAAACACTACACTAACGTCAGAAGTTGTTCGAAACTTTCAGCGCCAAGACCCCATGTGGTCCAAAGTCATTTATTTCCAAGAATCTGGCGATGCCTCGACCTTACCTACTCTGCCAGTATCACTAGATGAGTTCATGCTAGATGATGATCTCTTGTATAGGAAAACACTGCTAACAGGCAAAGATATGCCCAATCGCGAAGTACGCCAACCTGTTGTCCCCAGTGCCCTAATACCAAAGGTTCTTCATATTGTTCATAATACTCCTCAAGCTTCCCATCCAGGTAAAGACCGATGCTTGCGCCAAGCACGTCTCAAATACTATTGGCCAACCATGCGCTGCGATATCAATGCCCACTGTGACTCTTGCCTCTCCTGCCACCACCACAAAGGATCAACTGGCTTACCAGCACCTCTCTTACAATACCCAATCCCGTCACGAACATGGGAAACTGTCTCAATCGATCTCTTAAAACTCCCTCTCACAGCATCTGGTGCTGAGTACTTGTTCATAGCGGTCGACCACTTCTCCCGCTACTGTGTCCTCGTACCCCTCTCCGACAAGACCGCGAAGAGCGTTGCACGTGCCCTTGTAGATCACGTAATTTGCCCGTTCAGTACCCCTCATACCATTCTTACTGACAATGGTACGGAATTCAACAATAGCCTTCTCGATGAGATCTGTCGCCGCTTTCATATCAGTAAGTGCAATGTCGTGCCTAACCATCCGGCTTCCAATGGCCTTGTAGAACGCCACAACCGAAAAATCTTAGAGTGCCTCAGGCATCTAGGCTCCCATAGTTCGTCCTGGGATGACTGGATTCCCCAAGTGGCATCCTCAATCAATAGCTCCATCAATGCATCCATTGCTGAATCTCCCTTCTTCGTCCTCTTTGATTTTGACAAGGACCTCCCATACTCTCTCTTATCCTCAAAGCCAGAACCCATCTACAACATGGATGATTATGTTAAACTAAAATTGGCCAACTTCCAGACAATCTACCAGTATGTCCAATCCACTTTGGCTTCCTCTCAGGAGGACATGCTGCAGCACCAACATAAATCCACCTCTCCTATCACCATCAATGTAGGCGATCTTGTCTTTGCTCATTCCCATACACGTTCCTCTAAGCTGGATGACAAATTTACAGGGCCCCACCGGGTCCTCACTCAACAAGGCAACAAATTTCACCTCCAGGACCTGTCCACTAAGGACACCAGATGGGTCCACATCAATGACTTAAAGTGAGCACCCCATGGCCTCGTGTTGGAAGAGTCACTTACACAACCTCCTGCCCCCTCTTCCCCTCCTCCCATCCCTCAGTCTACCTTGTCTCCGCCTATCCCTCAGTCTCCTTCCTCTCCGCCTCCACCTGCTCTTTCATCAACCAATCAATATCAGTCCAAACTGCGCTCTGCCCATCAACCTCTTCATGACCTCCCTCATTAACTCTACCCTGATTTTCTAGGTACGATGTTAGCGATCTCCCTGCTGGCAGTGCTGACCCTCCTGGGGTCTGGGTCAGGTCAGGACGATGGTGGAGTACGTCCCGGGGCCTTGGTCGGCTCAGGAGGTGAGGTCTCCTTGCGCTATGATCTTGCGTCCCTGGCCGACATAGCCATTGCCCTACCTTCCTACGCGCACCAGCTCCACGGAATCAGGAACCATCTCACTGCCCTCATGGGGACACACAACCCGAATGATTATCTCTATAACCTTTTCCTCCCACTCTCCTGGCAATTACAATACCTAAGTAACAGATTCACTGAGCTCAATGACACATTTTCCATTCCGACATCCATTGGTCGTTCTCGTGTGAAACGAGGTATCTTCGACTTCGGTGGTGAGATTCTGAGTGGCTTGTTTGGCGTTGCTACAGCCCGTGACATTTCTGGCTTCAAATCTGATCTCACTCATTTAGCTTCAGCCCTAGAATCACAACGCCGAGTCATTAAAATCCAACACACTATGTTACAGAAGCTCACAACCCGACTCAATGAAGTCACGTCCACTCTAAACAATTTCACCGATATCTTACAACGCCACCTTTCAGATCTCAACGTTATCTCTCAGTTCTTCTACCTCCAACTCAATATGGATAATCTCCAACTGGCCATTGACTCTCTCCTGTCTCAAGTCTCTGCCTTGGTTCGTATCCTGGTCGATGCTATCAATGGACGTGTCACTGCCGACTTAGTTCCTGTCTCAGCTCTCCGTTCTGTCCTGGAATGGGCTCACTCCACCTTCGGTCTCTCCCCAGTCCTCCCCTACTCCTCCCTTGAATATTATTATCCTGTTCTCGAAGCCACTCTTCTCACCACATACGTCGTCGTCCGTTTCCTCTCCGTTCTGCCATAACCTTTAACCTTTTCCACATCATTCCCTTCCCTTTCCACCTCAACAACTCCTTGTTACAGGTATCTGTTCCTTCAGAATATTTCCTCCTCTCCCATGATCATCTTTCCGTTGCCTTCCTTTCTTCCACAGACCTCCAGCACTGTTCCTCCCTTACTCCGACCTCTCGTCTCTGTGCTGCCCACCTTTTCGCTATCTTCCCTAGCAGTGCTACACCCTGTGAGTCTGCTTTAGTTCACAACCATTCCATCTACTCGGCCTGTTCTTTTGTCCCAGCTCCTGATGCTCACCTCAACGATGTCCAGTACTTCTTCTTTGCTGTTCCCATCTCTGTCACAATCCTGTGTCCTGGTTCTTCGGTTTGATCCGTCCCCGCTAGTGGTCTCTACAAAGCACCTGACTATTGTACCGTCAAATCAGAGTCCGTCATCACTTACGCCACTCGCTATCACCAAGCTGTCCGTAATCACTCCTATGACATCTTTCAACCACTCGACATGCTTTCAACCCTACCATCTGCCAACATTACCATCACCTCCCCTAACTTGCGCATGCTCACCTTCCTCAATGACAGTGATTTCATTATGGATCAATTTTCTCTGGCCTTCAGCCGTTCATGGGTTCATCCAACAGTTGTGTTTCCCCCTGTGGTTATCGCTTTCATGGGTTTTCTACTCATCATATGTGCAGTGAATTGTTGTGTCAGAAAAATGGAACGTCGACTCCAGGAAATCAGAATCGCTACAGGCATAGTACGCCCTACACACGACGTAGAAACTCCCCGTACTTAGTGCCCTCACATTCAGTGCCTACCAATGCCATCTGACAATTAACCAACCTGTGAACAGAACTCTGCCTACTAGAAAATGATGGTATTTCTTTAATGCATTACTGAGTGCCAGTGTATCCTACAGAAAATACAAAAAAAAAAAAATGAAGGAAGAACAACAATAGAACTCTCATATCTACTCCTTGTTTATCATGTACCAAACTATTATTGTGTAATTCCCATTATGTCAATCCTTGTATATCTTATATGTATATATCCTTCTAATTCCCTCCCCTCAACATGGCCCTGTCTCCCCTACTGCCCCTGTATCATACTTATCCCTTGTACACACCTCCCGGTCCTGCCTTACTTCTATAATCAAACACCATTTAACTCCTGGTGTCAGGAGACACCATCTCAGCTACCCGGGGGAGTAGTGTACCCCCTCCACAATATGTCTACCCTCGATGTATATATGTCCCCCCCCCCAATGCATACATGCCCCCACTAAACTTGCTAGGTCAGCACGCTTTCCCAGGGCCCAAGCCTGGGCAGATGGCGTTACTGCGTCAGTTCATAGCAGGCAGCCGAGATGGGCAGACTATTTTACTGTGAGCTTGTAATAAACTCCTTATCTAGCTGTTTGTACATGGAGTTTCTATCACCAAAGTATTGCAAGTTACACATCAATGCTCTATCAACAACCGTTCCATTCTCCTGTCTCACCCATGTATACTTATAAATATCTTTCTTCTCAAACAGGGTATTTCCAATCACCATCTCTCGCTCAACACACATCCCCATCATTCGTTCCCCATTTTCATTTCTTTCAGGTACACCATGCATACCAACTACACCTTCAACTACTACATTTCCCACTCTAGCATTCAGATCTTCCATCATTACCACATTCACATTCGTTCCAAAACTCTGCAGACACTCATCAACATCATTCCAGAAAGACCCACTCTTCTTCATCCCTTTAACTACCAGACCCATATGCACTCACAAACACCCACAACTCACATTCAAATTTCATTTTCTCCCACATCAGTGTCGATGACACCTCCTTCCATTCAATCACACACTGCTGTACTTCCGGACTCACTAAGAAGGCCACATCTTCTCTTGCTCTTCTTCTGTGAACACCTGACAATCTTCCATTCACACTTCCAAACATAGACTCACCCTTCCCTTTCATCTTCGTTTCACTCAGAGCTAACACATCCAACTTTCTTCTCACAAACATTCTCCCAATGTCTTCCCTTTTAGCCTCAATCGTACTACATCCACGCACATTCATAGACCCAATCTTCAGGGTACGAGGATAACTCCATCCCCCATCCCTTTCTCTGGCCTTTCTCTTTTTAGGAACTAAAAAACAGAGGAGGGGGTCCCTAGTCCCCTCACCCCGCCCCTTATAGTCGCCTTTTGTGACACGCAGGGAATACAGTGGCAGTATTCTTCCTAACACAACCTGGCCGCGGAGTAGTAGTACCACCCCATAGTGCGGCCAGACTGTGTCCCCCCCCGCCATAGGGGGGATCTGAGGTAAAGCTGTAATATAATTAATTCTCTTCGCTATAATTTTCACACTATAGTATTTTATAAATGAATACGACAGACGATTTTTAACAGCTTAAAGAATGATAATAAGGATTAAGGTGCCCAAGGATATGATACAAGAAGGGAAGTCATGTTGTTGAACCTCAAAGGATTATTATAATTACACTGGTCAACAACAATTTTGTTCCATCGGTATTGATGGATATTCTGTGTATATTTTTGTATGCTGAATACAAATATGATATAAGATTTTTCCTATCTAGCTTAGTTTTCTCCTGACGCTATGTTCATATGTGCACCATTTAGCATAATCATGGGCAACAAAATTAACAAGAAGCAGTGTCATTTTAGTGCTGACATGTAAACACAACAGGATATCTAGCCAAAGATGTCACATATCAGATTTGAAGTGAATCGCTTGAAAATTGACGATTCTATGCCCATTGAAATTTTAGGCTTGACCCACCTGACACTGAACCCCCTACCGCTAATTGTGGGGGGTGACCCCCTTGATGTAATGGGGCATGTTATAGGATGTACTGTAGATATGAAAGATGCTCCTTTAGGTTTTGATTTCAAGTCGATATGACATTTAAATAGTTATGGCAAAAAAACTTTTTTTTTTTTTCATTTTATTGGCCTATAGCCAAAGCCTTGGTCCAATTTGGTCCAAAATTTAATGAGGTGATCAGGTCATAGCTCCTCATCACAGTAATTTTAGTCAAAACTGCACCACTAGTTTTCGTGTAAAGTCGTTAAGAGACAGACAGACAGACTGAGAAACAGACAGACAAACGAAGAAACAAAACACGAGTGAAAACAATACCCGTCCCCGAGCCCTTCCAGGACGGGGAAGAGTAATAATATATTGATTTGTTAACATTAAGCAGAAGTGTTTCTGTAAAATTAATACGGTCTATTCCTTTGGGGAATTATGAGATTCTGTGGTATACAGAAAAGTTTGTAAATATTATTAGAAGCCTACATGAATGTACTTTTTGTAAGGTAATGGTGGGTGGTTCTTTGAGTGATCCATTTGTAGTTAGGTCAGGAGTGATTCAAGAGGAGTTCTTTTGCCATTGCTGTTTGTTTTGGTTATGGATTTATGTTATGAGAAAGATTGTATGGAGAACAGGTGCAGGAATTAATTGGAAAGAAAATAAGAGCGATGGATTTGGACTATGCTGACGAAATTATACTGATCTGCGGAAGTATTTACGAGATGCAGAGGGTGCTTGATTGTCTGGTGGAGGAAGGAGAAAAAGTAGGATTGGTAATAAATTGTGGAAAGACTGAAATTTTTAATATGAACGTGGAGAACCAAATTGATTGTGTAATTGGGAATAATGTGGTGAAGAATGTAGAAAATTTTAAATATCTAGGAACGATTGTATCATCTAATGCAGGGGTGGGAAACCTTTCTCCTATTAACCCCTTAATCGCGGGGCATCACTTTCGTGATGCTCGGGGGCAATGGATCATACTGCAGGCTTCACTTTTGTGATTCTGTGTTATTTTGAATTTTCCTGGTCTTACAAATGGTGGCTTGTATCATCTATCAGTACTGCCAGTGTCCAACACTAATCAGCACTCCAAATCTCATCTGTACTCCCATCCATTGTTGACAATTTAGCCATTTTTCCCTGTTCCTGACTCCCCTCCCTACCTCCCCCCCATTACCCTGTCCTCTTGCCTCCCCGGCCGCGCTGCGCTAAAGGAAATTTCCCCTGGAATTATCCACTGATTTCATCCATTGAAATAAGCCCTAAGCCCAATTCTTATACAAAATAATATATACCAAAAAGAAATAAGGTAAGTGATAGTGCTATACACCTTGATTTGCCTAATTATCACCTGACAACACCTCACGTGCACTCGTTCGCTAATTTCCCACGGAAATTTCCCCTTTGAAATATGCCGTATAATCTATTCTCGTAATAAAAATATATATAAGAAAGGAAGGGAGAAGCCTAAGTGACATTTACATTCACCTGGAATTACGTATTTTTTTCTGTATTTTTGAGATTTCCTACTAATCATTTTTTAGCATGTACTGCTACTGTCCACCAATAGTCAGCACTCCTAATCTCATCTGTACTCCCATCCATTGGTGACAATTTAGCCATTTTCCCCCGTTCTTGACTCCCCTCCCTACCTTCCCTCCAGTACCCTCTCACTCCTCCCTACCTCACCTCCTTTACCCTTTCCTATCGCCTGCCCTGCCGCACTGCGCTAATACAAATCTACCCCGGATTTTTCCACTCATTTCATCCATTGAAATAAGCCCTATGCCCTATACTTATACAAAATAATATATACCAAAAAGAAATAAGGTAAGTGATAGTAGTATACACCTGGAATTGGCTAACTATCACCTGACAACACCTCACGTGCACTCGTTCGCTAAATTGCCACGGTAATTTCCCCTTTGAATTATGCCTTGTAATCTATTTCCGTAATAAAAATATATATAAGAAAGGAAGGGAGAAGCCTAAGTGACATTTACATTCATCTGGAACTACCTATTTCTTTATATATTGCTGAGATTTCCTACCAATAATTTTTTAGCATGTAAGTTAGCAGCTGTCAGCCCCATTGTCACTGTCAACCCTTGCCTTCTCAGATAAGCCGCAGGGTTCAGTTCCTTGTCCTCCTCTGTGGTCAAAGTATGTCGCACTCGCGCCCCGCCATTTCCGCCATTTCTGCACCCATTGCAAAGGGCCCCGTGACCTCTACCCCCAGAAAAACTCGTGTGGGAAGCAGGAGAAGACTAAGTGACTCTGCAGTGGAATGTGAACTAGCCGAATTATCAATGATAATGATGGGTAGTGACTATGATCCTTCGGGTGATTCGTGTGATGAGCCGGGTGAGGAAATCGTGCCAGAAACTCCTAGTACGAGTGCTTCAGTGTCTCAAGCTATCCCAAGCTCCAAAGGAAAGGAGCCCTTAGTGCAGCAAGGAAAGGAATTTGGGAAGGGAGTGAAAAGGCGGCGGGTTAGCCCCAGAACAATGGCCCTGTGTGACCCAGCCCACCATGAGTCCTGAGGTGAATCACCTCCCCGTTCCCCAAGCCCCATTTCACTCATTTCTTCCTCTTCTTCTGCTGAATTTTCTCCGGAGTCTTCGTCGTCGGAGTCGCCACCAGCATCAACAGTGAAGGCAGGCCATAGAGGAAGAGGTAAATCCCTGACCCGTAAAAGTAGAGTTGCCAGTAGAGTAAGGGCTGTTAGTGGTGTACGGCAACCCAGGGTCAGTGCGAGAGACCTTGAACCGGATAAATTTGCCTCACAGCCACCCTCCACCCTCACCCATCCTACACCGCCACGACAGGGAATCCTGGACGTCTTCGCGTGGACGGAAGGGTCCGATTTTGTCCCAGAACATCTTGATTTCAACGAGAGTTCCTCAGGGATACAGCTTGCCTTCAATCTTGACGAGGATGCTGAGTGTGTTGACTTCCTTTTGACCTTCTTCGATGACGAAGTCATGCAGCATATATGTGATGAGACCAACAGGTATGAATCACAACGTGCTGCAAGTGGTACAGGTGCAGCCTAGATGCAACAGTGGTCCATGCTGGGAGTGCAGGAGCTGTATGTGTTCTTCGCCCTCATGCTTCTCATGCCACACTCAAAGAAGCATGAGTTGGAAGAATACTGGTCCATGGACCCCTTACTACCCTCACCCACCTTCAGTAACTACATGGCCAGAGATCGCTTCCAGAACATCAAAGGAAACCTGCACTTTGCCAACAACGATGTACCTTCCCAAACCGACCCACTCTGGAAGATCCGAGAGATTCTGAGCAGAATGAAGGCTAAGTTTATGACATTCTTCCACCCCTTTCAGAAGGTTGTCATTGACGAATCTTTGGTTTTGTTCAGAGGACGTCTTAGGTTTGTGCAGTACATTCCAAGCAAACGCCATTGCTTTGGAATAAAGTTCTTTGTACTGTGCGACTGTAAGACGGGGTACATCCTTGACTTCGTCATTTATTCAACCAGCACTGTTGATCTTGATAAAACACACCCCCTTGGCTTCTCACGCTGTGTAGTGAAAGTGCTCCTTGAAAGGTATTTTGGTGGGAATCATGTGCTGTATACAGACAACTATTTTACAGCACAGAAACTTGCCAAATACCTTTCAGAGCACGGCATTGGCTGCTGCGGCACTGTCAAGAGTAATTGTGCCCACTTCCCTAAATTCCCAGAGGCAGGAACGTCGCAGTGAGGAGACGTGCACCTACTCAAGTCTGAGAAGATGCTGGCAATACAGTGGCAAGACAAGAGGGTCGTGCACATGCCCACCACCGTACACAAGGGGGAACTGAAAGACAGTGGGAAGGTCGACCATAGGACAGGCGAACCTGTGAGGAAATCTGATGCTGTCATAGACTACAATATCAATATGCGGCTGCTGGACAAGTCCGACATAATGATCGGAGAGATTGACTGCCTCAGGAAGAACACTAGGTGGTACAGGAAAGTTTTTCTGCATCTCATAGACATGACGATGCTGAACGCCTTCATCCTGTACAAGATGAAGGTCAAGCCACCCAAGTCCTTCTCCCTGAGGTTGTTCGCCAGAACTTGTGTTCAGCAGCTGCTTGAAAGATATGGTAAGGTGACAGCAGCAGCTCCAAGGCGCCATGCAGTATGACTTCCCAACAGACTTGAGCAGAGGGCGTACATGGATCGGGACAGACTGGTGCAAATGCCTGCCACAACCAAGAGGAAGGCTGTGATCCACAGGTGCCAGGTGTGTGCACATACCACCCGACGCACACTTGAGCACAAACGCACCTCTTGGCATTGCGCTGAGTGCCAGGTTCCCCTCTGTGTTACCTGCTTCTTTGATTACCACAGCCAGAAGCAGTTCTAAAAGTGCAAGTGGGAAATGAAAATAATGTGTAAATAGCAAGTGAAAGCAATGGATGTACATATGACTGAACAGTGTAATATAGTTTTATGTTATTGCAAGTGACAGTGAATAACATAGTGTAAGTAAAATAGAAGAGTAAATATTGAAAATACATTAGAAAATGTAAAAAGAAATGTAAATAATTAGTAATATAAGAATATGAGTACAAATACTTGAGGTTATAACAGTGAAAGTGAATCCGTGGCTCTCTACGTATTTTACTGAATGAAAAATTGAATGACTACAGTGACAATAAACTAATACTACTGAAGGAAACTTATGGATAAAGACTGCCGATATATATAAGTGTTATATAATAATAGGAATATAAAGGGTGAGTGTTTGTTTGAATAATAAATGACAGAATACCAGCGGCAAACTAGCGCAAATGGGAAGGTCATATGCGCTCATAATTTTCATTGCTTTCACAGTGGTTTTTTTTTTTTTGGAATATGGATTCCAAACTACTTTATAATCATAGAATAGTGTTTCTAGTGATAATATCTGGCTGTGGTAATCATATTACGGGTTATCGGGAAGTGTAAAGTGGAGACTTCGTTACCCAACTTCAGAGGTCTCCACAAGTCCTATGGTACTCGACAAAGGCTCAACAAACATCCCAGGAGCAAGCTGAAGGTATGTGCCATAAGCATATGTAATTTTGATATTCTAGGACTAATAACTGATTTTTGGCAAATACTTTTTGAGAGTCTGTCGGAGCCCAAATATGCCCACGGGACACGCAAGACAGAGCAAAACAAGCCCGCGGTTAAGGGTTAAGGGCCATTAGGATATTTTTAACATCATTCGCAGGCCATACAAAATTATCAACTTAAAATCAACTGCAGCCCAGTACATTATATATATATATATATATATATATATATATATATATATATATATTTATATATATATATATATATATATATATAATATATACTATATATACATATATATATATATATATATATATATATATGTATATATATATATATATATATATATATATATATATATATATATATATATATATATATATATATATATATATTCGTTCATGAGTTTATGAAATTGTATTTATGAATTGCCTCGCGGGCCAGATGAAATGGTCTTGCGGGCCTTATACGGCCCGGAAACCGGACATTCCCCACCCCTGATCTAATGGACCATTAAACAATGAAATTGAGAAGAGGACTAGACAGGCTTGGCGAGCTGTTGGAATGTTGAAATCTGGTTGGAATAATAATATGCTTTCGGTACATACTAACGTAAAAATTTACAAGTCCATGGTTAAACCAATTTTAATTTATGGGCATGAGTCATGGTACAGTACAATTGTAACAGATCAGAAAATATTAGGATTTGAGAATATAATACTGAAAAGGATTCTTGGGGTAAAGTGGCAAGACAGAGTTACAAATGAAAGAGTAAGGGATATTACGAAAGTGGAACTAGTTGATGAATATGTGAGACTGTCTCACTGGAAATGGTTGGGGCACATATATAGAAAAGAAGGCAGTTTAATACAGGATGTGCCACAGTGGACTGCTAGAGGAAGAAGAGGCAGAGCTAGGCCGAGGGAAACCTGGTTGAGGACAATGAAAAGAGAAGCGGTAAAGATGTGTTTGTGGGACTTGAAAGAGATGGCAAGAGACAAATATTGGAGGAGTGAGTTCATCGAGGCCCGGTGCATCCTGTGCGGTGCCACAGGAAATGACCGATTGATTGATTGATTCCTTCGGGGAGAAAGATATGATAATGCTGGCAGGATAAATTTGGTCAGAGCACCAGACTGTGCAGGTTGAAACATGTTTAGACCTGTTCAGACATGAACATAGCTTCTTTGTGTAAAGCAGCTCCAAGTCAGTCTGGTTGTAGGTGGCACAGTGTTTACAGCTAGTGCATGTTGCTCCTTTGATAAGAATTATTTTTTAATTTTACACCAGTGTTGTGTTTATCTAGATGCTTGTCATGCTGGGGAATTATCTTAATAATTCCAGTTCCTTCTGCTATGTACTGTATATATTGAGCTAGCTTTTAAATTCCAGAAATGATATTGTACACTATTAGTAATAAAATGCTATAAACTTTATTTTGGTAGAGCACCTAACTCGAGACTGAAGAGTCGGGAGTTTGGGCCGCGCCCAGGTAAGCTGCCTTGCTGGAAGAGGTAGCGCTCTCCTGTCACCTAGGTGGTTGTTGCAGCCGTGGTTCAGTGGGTTAGAGCATCTAACTCGAGACCGAAGAGTCGTGGATTCGCGCCACGCCCATGTAAGCTACCTTGGCAGGAGAGATAGAGCTCTCCTGTCACCCAGGCGGTTGTAGCAGCCGTGGTTCAGTGGGTCAGAGCGCTCTGACCAAAGGGTCGGAGGTTTGAGTCTACCCAAGGGTCATTGGTAGACATCAGGAAGGGCATCCGGTGGTAAAGTGCTACAAGCTCCAAAGCTGAAGTCCTCTACCCAGGGGCAATTCCTTAGCCCAGTGGTTTCCAACCTGTGGGGCGCGGCCTCCTAGGGGGGCACGAAGGGCTGCCTGGGGGGGGGGGCGCAAAGGCTTGATGAAGAGGGTAATTATATTTGAAAATATGAATTATGATGGAATTCAGTAATTTCTAAATATGGAGAATATATTTAAGATATGAATAAGAAATCTAGTTATCTGAATATATAAACAATTTCAAAGATTAAGAATATAATTACCCCCTGGGAGTAGGGGGGTTTCAAGAATACTCTCCCAGTATCCCTGCTTGTCGTAAGAGGCGACTAAAAGGGTTGGTTGTGGGTTAGTGCCCCACCCCGTAAAAAAACTAACTAAAAAAGCAAATAAAGCGCCTCGGACCCGGACGGACCATACGTTGACGACTAAGGAACGGACAAAGGACGTTCTTAGGGTGGGAACATGGAATGTAAGAGGAGTGAATGATGAAGTGAAAGAGAGAGAGATTGTTCAGGTGCTTGAGGATGCAAAAGTGGATATATGTGAATTGACTGAAACTAAATGAGAAGGTGAAAGGGTGAGAGAATGGGAATATGGTATAGGTATATGTGCGGGAGTTAATGAGAATGAGAGGGCAAGAGAGGGAGTATGTCTGATGATAAGTAAAAAGTGGAAGGAGAATATAAGAGAGTATGGAACAGTGGGTGCAAGGATTGTATGGGTGAGGATGAAAGTAGGTATACAAGCGGGGGCGATTGTATGTGTGTATGCCCCGACAGAGGACCGAGTGGCAAGAGTGAAAGATGAGTTTTGGGCGAGAGTAGAAGCGTGTATGGACAAGTTTGAGAGGAGCAAGAGAGTGCTTTTGATTGGAGACATGAATGGCAAAGTTGGGAATGTACGAGTGGATGGAGTAGGGTGTGCCAGCTGAAGTAGATGGGAATGGTAGTGCTTTGGTGGACATCTGTGCTTGTAAGGGGTTGGCAATAGCCAACACCTACTTTCGCCATAAGATGATCCACAGGTATACATGGAGAGTAATGGGGAGGATGGATGATGAACTTGTTGAACGAAAGGCAATGATAGACTACGTGTGTGTGGATGAGCGAATGAGAAGACAAGTGTTGGATGCAAGAGTGTGGAGAGGGTGGGGGAATGGAGTCTCGGACCATCACTTAGTGATGGCCAAGGTAAAGCTGCAAAGAAAATGGTTGAGGAGACGAAGGGGAAGACAGGAGGAAACATCTCCTGTCAGAAGAGTGGAGAAATTGCAAGATAGTGAGGAAATGACAGAGTATAAGAGCATAGTGGAAGAAAGATTGGGAAGGTATGAGCTAGAGCTGATGGAAGGGGTGGAAGACGTATGCAAGATATTCACGGAAGAGATAGGCGCAGCGTGTGAGGCGGTTTGTGGAGTGAGGAGGAGATGCAAGGGTGTGCTTGGTGGAATGATGAGGTGAAACGAGCTGTGGAACAAAAGAAGAAGGCATATAGTGAATGGTTAGTGAGTAGAGGAAGGGGAGAAGATGAGAGAGAGAAGAGAGAGGTATATGTGAGCAGGAGAAGGGAGGTTAAGAGACTGGTGAAGGAGAGTAAGAAGAAAGTGGATGAAGAGTTTGGGAGGAATCTGAGTGTGAAATGGAGGGAGAGTAAGAAATTGTTTTGAAAGGAGGCAAAGAAAGTAAGGCAGTGTGAAAGGGGATATAGTAGGGGAGTGAAAGATAGGAATAATAGATTGTTGGTGGAGAAGAGAGAGAAACTGAGGAGATGGAAGGAGCACTTTGAGGATTTGTTGAATGTAGAGAGTGAGAGCAGTGCGAATATAAGTGGTTGGGGAATGGCTGGGAGAAGAAGAGTTGAGAGGAGGGAGGAAGAGATCAGTAGGGCAGAAGTAGTGGAAACGATGAAGAAGATTAAGTTGCGAAAGGCCCCAGGAATTGATGGAGTGTGTGGTCAAATGCATAGGTATGGGGGTGAGATTGTTGTGGAGTGGATATGGAAGTTGTGTAGATTGGCTTGGGAAGAGGGAAGGGTTCCAGAGGACTGGAAATCAGGTATAATTGTTCCTTTATACAAAGGAAAAGGGGAGAGGGAAGTATGTGGTAACCATAGGGGTATGTGCCTTCTTAGTGGGACTGGTGAAATATATGGTAGAATACTCATTGATAGGGTTAGGCATATGACAGAGGAGCTAGTTGGAGAAGAACAAGGGGGATTTAGGAAGGGAAAAGGGTGTGTAGATCAGATATTTGTTCTAAGATGTTTAGTGGAGAAGTATCTAGAGAAGGGAAGGAAAGTGTATGCCGCCTTCATGGACTTGGAGAAAGCTTATGACAGAATAGATAGGCAAGGTATGTGGAAGATATTAAGAATATATGGAGTGGAGGGGAAATTGTTGAGTGCTGTGAAGAGTATGTACGAGGGAGCTAGGGCTACGGTGCGAGTGGATGGTGAGCTGGGTGAGTTCTTTGATCTCAATGTAGGACTGAAACAGGGTTGTGTGATGTCTCCATGGCTGTTTAATATATACATGGATGGGGTTGTAAAGGAGGTGCAAGGTAGGGCAGTGGATGTGTGGGTGGCTCTAATGAATGAGGGTGAGATTTGGAAAATTCCGGTGCTGCAGTTTGCTGATGATACAATATTGTTGAGTGAAGATGAATGGGAGTTGCAAGGTTTGGTGAATGAATTTGGGACAGTGTGTAGGAGGAGGAAGCTGAAAGTTAATGTAAACAAAAGTAAAGTTATAATGTTTGAGAGGAATGAAGTCACAGAGTGTACAGTGAGGTTGGATGGTGAGGATATGGAGAATATGAGCGCATTCAAGTACTTGGGTAGTGTGATGAGTAAGGATGGAACTTTGGGGGATGAAGTGCGTGAAAGGGTACAGTAGGGAAGGAAGGTCGTTGGTTCACTGAAAGCAGTGATGAGAAATAGGGAGGTGAGTATGGAAGTTAAGAAGTCACTGTATGATAGTATTGTGATCCCTACCTTGACGTATGGAAGCGAGGCGTGGACCTTGCAAGAGGGGAACATGTCAAGTGTGAGAGCAGTGGAAATGAGTTACTTGAGAGGAGCATGTGTAGTGACATGGAGGGACAGGTTGCCAAATGAAGAAGTGAAGGAACGTTGTGGAGTGGATGTGGATGTGGTTGGGAAGATTAGGAGAAATACACTGAAGTGGTTTGGACATGTGAAGAGAATGGAGAGTGAAAGACTGACTAAGAGGGTGTATGTAGGTGAGGTGGAGGGAGGGAGAGGGGGGGGGTAGACCGAGGATGTGGTGGAGGGATGGAGTTGAGAGGTATGTGAGGGAGGGGGGGGTGAGTTGGGGGGAGGGTAGTCAAATGGTGGGTGACAGAGCGACTTGGAGGCATTTTGTCTGCGGCCACCCTTTGCGGGATTAGGGCGTCGGGCTATAGATAGATAGAAGAATATGTGATATTTATTGACATATGCCAACTATGCCAGTAAAATACACTATATGAGGATGCAGGGCGCAGGGCACGTGTCATTCAGTGAGGGGGGGAGGGCGAGAATTAGAAAAGGTTGGAAACCACTGCCTTAGCCTTTGCCGTAAAAAGAAAAAAAAGAGTGGTCTAGACGCGAGTTAGGCCCCTCACAGTCGTTGTGTGGCGTATGCAAGACTACTTACAGGATAACGAAACGGTTCAGATCACAAGACATTTGCAGTTCCACTGATTTGGCGGGAACCCAAAGATCACACAACAGACTTCTATTTCTTCCTAGTAAATACAAAACTGATGACTTTAAAACAAAGTGCAAAGTGAAACACTCTAATCTACCTTGTGCAAGAAGACCAGTTCCGGACAGTGCTGAGCTTTTAGTACCAAATCCTCCAGAGCATGTAACTTTATTTGATGAGGAATCAAACAAATATTGGAGCATGTCATGAGGAAAATGGTGAAAAGAAAATTTTATCCAACATTCCAGGCTACTTGTTCTTCTAGTGAACCACGTTTACTCTCACAAGGAAATGTGAAGGACCTTTTTTGTGATTTGAATTTATCAAAGAAGTAGGGTGTTCTTTTTGGCTCAAGATCAAAGGGTTGGAATCTACTGCTGCATGATACTAAAGTTTGGTTTTTCTGTAGCCACCATGATGATTTCAAAGAATGCTTTTCTCAGGAGGATAAGCTTTTTTTTTTTTTTTTAAATTGTGAAATCAGTCATAGGTGACTCTTGGTCATGAAGACAATGTGGACGAGTGGCGCTTGTTCATTGACTCCACTGGTCAGCTTGAAAGCTGACCTTAATCATAATAGAAAATTAATAAATTTCCTTCTGTACCTATTGCACATGCTGCAAACGTGAAAGACTTATACGACAGAATGATATTGCCTTTAGAAAAAGTTCAGTCTCAGAAATATAAGTGGAATATCCGTGGAGATCGAAGGGTCATTGCACTCTTGGTTGTGTTAGAGCTTGGTTACACAAAATTGATTTTTTTTTTTTTTTTTATGTGAGTGGGACAGTAGGGACATGCAAAAATACTACATTAAGAAGGATTGGCCAAAACATGCCTCACTTGTTCCAGGTAAGAAAAATGTTTTAAACAGCCCACTTGCTGACCCTGAGAAAGTATACCTCCTTCCTTTGCACATCAAGCTTGGACTTACGAATATCTTTGATAAGCCATGGATAAATTGCAAATTGAACTCACATACTTGGGAAATAAGTTTCCCCGGATACCGAAAATGATGTCATATTTAAAGAAGGTATTTTTGTCGGCCCCCAGATCAGATAATTGTTATGAGAAGAGAGATTTGAAGGTGAGTTGATGAGAGTTGACAATGCTGCGTGGTAGTTTCAAAAGTGTCTGCACAATTTTTTTGAGGAATTACAGAGCCGAAAACTATCCTGCAATAGTGGGTGACCTTCTTAAGTCTAACCAAGCAATGGAAACAGAATGATCACCTATAACGTGATAATTTTGTCTCCACTAATTTCGTGTCTTAGGGAAAGTAGCATTATGGAAAACACAGAGCCTATGGGTAAGAGGAATTTGGTTTGAATATCCTCCATTGTCACCCCCATTGACTTCCTGCAACCTGCCCTAACCTTCCTCTGATTAGTCTTAAAATTACCAAACATTTATAAGAAAGTCAAACAACACATTGAGAACCACATCCATAAACACGCTTATTGTACTATACTTACTGCACTTCAGATGAAGCGTTATGGCAGATGAGCTTGGTGTGGGAGGAGTGAGGTAGCAGGGTGTGCATTTTTTAATTCAGTCATTTACCTTTTGCAGTGGAACTGAGGGTCCCGCAAAGGTACAAAATGCCATATTTGGGCAGACTGCTGCCAGCATCTCGCATTATGTGCATTCTGCTCGTGTTATACAAACTTTTCGTAACTGATCAACAGAAAATCACGTCATACACGAATCATATAATAAAAATACACCTAATGGACGATCATTCATTACTATCGAATGATGCCAACCACGACAAAGTTCTTTCATCCTCACTGTCTAGCCTTTACCTCTACGACCTGCCAATCCATTCTCATTCAGCCAGAGTACTGAGTTACGCTGATGGCCTGGCAGTAGCTTCACAACATTCCCAAAATTCACCAGACAACTGGCCAGATCCATTAGAAAGCTATCAACATTCACGAAAGAAACAAAATGGCTTAGATAAAACAGATGATTGTTTCACCAACTAAATCAACCATTACATTTATCAGTCGAGACAAACATGAATTATAAGCACTCCCTCTGATCTCCCTCTTTAACAACTATTGCCACCGGGACGATACTCTTATATTCTAGAATTTACTTTCGACATATGATCTTTCCTCATCATAAAAGTAATATCACTGCAAAGGTATCTTGCAAACTTGATAGCTTTAAAAAGCTCACAACAGAGTCCCGAAAAGGGTCTATAAATAGGCCATTGGAGCAACAGTGGCTTATGGTAACCAAATAACCACCACTAACATAAAAAAAGACAAACCAAAGCCTTAAGAACGATAATAAGATGCACTAAAACCACAAATACAGATCACCTACATCAAAAAGTAATCATATTTCCAATTAAGAATAATATGCATATGGCATGTATAAAGTTCATCGCTTCGTCTCATGAACCATCCCACCCATGTAACTTTATGCTGTATCGTAGCCATTAAAGAAAAAAAAATAGAGTGCCTCAGTAAAATCATCCCTCTTCCACCCAAGACTACACTTGACAGGCACATACATATACATATAGCCACCACAGCCACCCAAAACCTTTACTTAAATAACGTCATTTACGAACCACCGCCACACATCCACCTGTCAAAAAAAAAAAAAAAACTCTCTCCAGAGAGACACGAATACAATGCAGCCAACATCCTTCCCGGCTATAGTTCTAACGTAATGCAAGTCACTGTACCCACACTGTTATGCAGCCCCCTACAATACAAGATATTTCTCATCTCATGCACTACTCTATCACAATATAGACAGTCCTTCAACATAACCTCAACAAAAGATCTCTTGGAGTGACCGGTTGAACTGGCTGGTTGTCTGCAGTCCACCGGGTTCACTCCCAGATGAACCTGATGCTGCAACACCACCACCACCACCAACAACAACAACAACAACAACGATGCATGTATGATTTCATCGCTGACTCCTGGCTTCATCATATTGCTTTGAAATATTCTGCATGCATTCAAGGAACGTAAAAAGAATGCGAAGACCTATGTTTATAACATCTAGGGATTATTCCATGCGATATGTCTAAATAGAAACAACAAATTATTTTACATACTGGGAGAAGTGATTGTTTTTGCAGAACTGGAATGCATTGGTGTATTCTGGTGGTACACGAAATACGTCAGAAAACAGTGATATAAGCAGTACTTTATCGTGTTATTGTGCTGTGAACAAAACAACAGCTTTAACGTCATGTTTGCGTTGTTCAAAGCTTTGAAACAAAGCCACAGCATTAACGTCATGTTTGTTTTGTTCAAAGTTTTGGTGCAAAATAGCATTAAGGTCATGTGTGTTTTGTTCATAGTTTTGGTATGATATTACATGCAAGGCAGACTACTGGAAAATTCACATCCAAGTTCACAAATTCTGAGCATTATTCCAGAACGTGACATCAGCGGTTCCTTGATGGATTCAGGCTCTAGGCCGTCGCATAGTCCACCTATGCCTTGGGCCGGCCCTGAAATCACTCCATTCTTCCATCAACGGTGTTTCTACACACCCTTTTACACTTTTCGTGTACAACATGTCCAGACCACCTCAGTCCATCCTTCTTTTTCATGTCTATAACTAAGGTTATCCCCACACCTAGTTGTCTTAATATTGTTACATCCCCATCCCACACTGCCACAGGCTCCAACAGCAGTAGTACAGTACAGGAAGGACGTTGCCCAGTGAGGGCGTCGTAAGTAAACACTGGCTTCTTAAGTTCACTGTCTTTATTTTCCAACTAATTACACTTAATGCTTTCCAGCTTCACTGTTTTCACAAGCACTGGAGTTATACAAACTTTACTACCTGCAGTTACACTTAATGCTTGACAACAATACTTCTCTGTTTGCCAGCGAGTACCGAAAATATACAAACTGCACTGCACTGACAATGCTTGCCAACAACACTTTACTATTTCCACAAGCACTGCACTGACACTGAACTACACTCAAACTGAACTGAAAACGAACTGAACTCGAACTAGTCTCTCCCCCATCCTTATTTAAGCTTCCTTGCCACTCCAACATTCTAGGACGTGCTAGTCCTGTACCTGCCCCTAGCAACAACAGTTACCAACTTGGAGACAACCAAAACATGCCAGTTTTCTTACAGTACATAACATTATAAATTATTTTGCATACACACGTAAACTGAATTACACAGTTTAACAATCACAGAAATAAAACATCATAGAAAAAAGAGCACAAAAATTAATGAACAACTTACGAAATAACTATGATCATTAACAGCAAGCAAACAGGCAACTCTGACTGGTACCGGAACCAGCTACCGTAAACATCGAGAAACGTCAAGAAGCTACAAGACCACCCAACTACCAAATCTCGCTTCTTAACACTACCCCCTCCTCAGTCCCTTGTCGTCCCAACAAAACTACACAATATATACAAATATAAACCTTAATTCTAATGAAACATATAACTAAACACAAAATAATCCTTCAACTTATCAGGTCTTCTATGCCACTTCCGACGATGTCCTTGCTCCTCCACACAGTCCATTCCTCCTGGAATGTCTTGATCCTTTTCCTGATTCATTTCTTCCCTCGGGAAACTGTCACCACCCTCTTGCACTTCAGCTCTGTGGTCCTCCACAACATCTTCGGTGTGGGAGGGCACGATTTCTCGGAGGCGTCCCACCTGTACTGTCCTGGCCCATGGTACTGCCACAGACCATTCACATGTAGCACCTTCGGACGAGACTTCATGCCTCCCCAAATCCGATACTTTACGTCTGATAGGCGATCCAACACAGTGTAAGGCCCGTCCCATGGGCTCTGCAGCTTCAATGACTGTCCGTACTTTCGCTGAGGATTGTATAACCAAACTTGGTCATCATCCTTGAAGCTCACCTCACTTGGCTTGGCATCATACTTGCTCTTCATCACCTCTCCTGAAAACTTGAGGGCTCCTCACACTTGATGATGTACCTCGGCCAGCCTTTCCTGAAGGAGCTTTGCATAGCAGGTTGTGTCTATGGGCAGCTCGTCAGCAGGTGGTCTCCCTATTAACAAGTCAACAGGTAAGTGTAACTCGTGGCCCAACATCAATTTTGTAGGGGTGTAGCCAGTAAACTCATAAGATGCAGACCGATATGCCATCAACAACGCAGGTAATTTCTGGCCCCATTCTGTTTGTCCCTCTATGCACTACATGGCCAGTTCTTGTTCCAGGGTCCAGTTGAATTTCTCCACCATCCCATCTGACTGTGGCCTTAGTGGGGTTGTCTGGTCATGTTGATCCCCAGCAACTTGCAGCACTTACGAAACATAGAGGACTCGAAGTTTATACCCTGGTCTGAATGTAGCTCTTGTGGCATCCCAAAATTACAGAAAAACTGGTCACCCAACACCTACGCAACAGTTGCAGCCTCTTGATTGGAGATAGCATAGGCTTCTGGCCACTTTGTGAAATAGTCCATGGCAACACATATATACTGGTTCCCTCTTTCAGTGAGTGGCAGAGGTCTGGCAATGTCCACCGCAACTCTTACCATCGGTGAACCTGCTTGATACAGCTGAAGAGGAACATAACCACGTTTCTTGGGTCCCTTCTTGGCAAAAGACACATCACAGGCCCAACACCACTCTTCAAGATCCTGACGCATGCCTGTCCAGTAGAACCTTTGTCGCAACCAGCTTAGAGTTTTCTTCTCTCCCAGGTGCCCACTAGTGATCTGGTTATAGGACTAATCCAAGATCTCAGACCTCATCTTCTTTAGAACCACTAGTTGCCAATACTTGCTGAGGCCATCGGGTGTCTCCCATTGACGCTCCAGCAGTCCATTGTTCAAACAAAGAAGGTCCCACTAACACCAGTAGCTCTTTGTAGCAGGGCTTAACCTAGAAATTCCTTCGAAAGATGGTCGCATGTATTCCGCTGCAGCCAGTCTAGCACTGGTTATATATCTGCATCCTCCATCTGCGTCCTTTCCTCTACTGACATCTGGCCCGGAATTTCCACTGCAGCACCCTTGAGGCTAGTAGCAAGCTGCACTGCCCTCTCATACTTCTGCTTCTCTAAATTGGCATCTATTTCCTCCTTAAGTTGTTGCTGTTCTTCCTTCATTTCTCCAATGGAAGCTGTCCTTGCATCCTCAGTTGTAATTCCCTCTGTTGCTCCTCTGATGCCTCTTGAGGTTGTTCATCTCGTTCTTTTTGTTCTTCACGTTGTACCTGTAGTTCTTCAATCTGTGCTTGCAGTTGTTCCTTGAGATATTTCTGTCCTTCTTTCTGTGCTTGTAATTGTCCTTTTTTTTCTGTCCTTCATTCTGTACCAGTAATGGTTCACTGAGTTCTTTCTGTCCTTCATTCTGTGCCTGTAATTATTCTTTGAGTTCTTTATTTTGTGTCTGTAATAGTTCCTTGAGTTCTTTCTGTCCTTCCTTCTGTGCCTGAAATAGTTCTTTGAGTTCTTTCTGTCCTTCCTTCTGTGCCTGTATTAGTTCTTTGAGTTCTTTCTGTCCTTCCTTCTGTGCCTGTATTTGTCCTTGTAATAGCTTCATAACTGCAGCCAAAGACACCTTTTCCTCCTGCTCAGCTCGGGATCTTGTCTGCACACCCCCTTGCTCCATGTCGAAGGTTAGACTCACTGCAGTCTGTAAATTATCCCACTCCTGACACCAGTGTTATGTCCCCACCCCACACTGACACAGGCTCCAACAGCAGTAGTACAGTACAGGAAGGACGTTGCCAGTGATTTGTTTTTCCTATGGTCAGCCTTTAAGTGTACAGTACACAGGATCAGCTCAGGCATCGTAACTAAACACTGGCTTCTTAAGTTCAATGTCTTTATTTTCCAACTAATTACACTTAATGCTTTCCAACTTCACTTCACTGTTTTCACAAGCACTGGAGTTATACAAACATTACTACCTGCAGTTACACTTAATGCTTGACAACAGTACTACTCTGCTTGCCAACAAGTATGGAAAATATACAAACAGCACTGTACTGACACTTTATGCTTGCCAAACTCCTTGCGTAAAATATATATATATATATATATATATATATATATATATATATATATATATATATATATATATATATATATATATTTTCACAAGCACTGCACTGACACTGAACTACACTCAAACTGAACTGAAAACGAACTGAACTCGAATTAGTCTCTTCCCCATCCTTATATAAGCATCCTTGCCACTCCAACATTCTAGGACGTGCTAGTCCTGTACCTGCCCCTAGCAACAACAGTTACCAACTTGGAGACAACCAAAACATGCCAGTACATAACACTATAAATTATTTAGCATACAAACTTACACTGAATTATACAATTTAACAATCACATAAATAAAACATCACTGAGAAAGAGCACAAATTAACGCACAGCTTACGAAATAACTACGCTCACTAACAGCAAGCAAACTGGCAACTCTGACTCGTACCGGAACCAGCTACCGTAAACATAAACATCAAGAAGCTACAAGACTACCTAACTACCAAATCTTGCTTCTTAACAATATTCATTCAATCGTTCACTTATCCACCTAGCTATCGCCTTAAGCATTTCTCAGATAAATACCGTTATAGGTTGGCTTTCGTGCCATCTGTCTTATCGATGGCTAACTTCAAAGATGGCGTATCCACATTGTCGTGGAAGGAACTTTTCTCCTCCAAACTCACACTCCTACCTCCTCTGACTGCCTTTAGATTCATTGTCATATTTCCACGTTGATGAAGCGTCTCCACACTCTCGTGTTCATCCTACCATCCTTACGATGTACACTTTACAGATATTTAAATTTACCCAGTTTAGCCTCAGTCTTTTAGGAGCTGCCTAGCATGGACCAGCTGGCCTACTGCACTTATCCTCTCATCTTATGTTCTTTCTAGTAGGAGAACCCAGTGTTGTTAGGATAAAACCCTATGATTCTGCATAATTGCAATGCCTAGAACTTTGGATGGCCACTCCCCTTGTGGAAAAAACCAACAGGGTCCAATTTTACCCACTGAACCGATGTTCCTCCTGGGGCCCATTTCTCCGAGGATATATTCCCTATGGACTTATTTCCCCACTACCCACCCACTCACCAACCCTCCCCACTCACCCATCCCTACCAACCCACTCACCCACCTATCCTAACCATCCACCCAACCACCTTGCCATGTACATTGTGGCCAGTGTTGCAGTTCGTTATAGGTCCGTGCACCACACACACAAATGTTGCAGACCTCATCTACTGTGTTAACATGGATCTGGATTGGCCAGTTGCTTTACTGGACCTCTGCACAAACAAGGCTAGACTACGCAATTTTCATAGCAACACCACACCACCGAAATGCTTCTGTAACAGTGAATACTAGCCTGGTACTATCCTTGCAATTTCATGACAGACAATGGTCACACATGTTTATCAGTCATAGGACAAATGGCAGCAAGATCTAAAATATCATGATCTGTAATGTGTATCAGGCACTGTGGTGGTGGTGACTGTAGATGGGAAACGAAACGCCGTCATAGTATGGTTGTTTAAAGTCATCATATGAGATTCATAATCACCTGAAGTTCGACAATATATTTTGATATTACAGATATTCGTTATGCCGTGTCCCATGACGCTGGACATTGAAAACTATATTCCCAAGGCAATTAGAAATAGAATAAATTTTTTTGGAGGTCACGGGGGACTTGAGGATAGGTTGGTCAGTGGGACGGGATATAAGGAGAGGAGGGAAATGATGCAGCAATAGACAAGGTAGGAGAGCTTGACCACCCTGCATGGTGGCAAGGTGTGTGTGTAGGCGGACTGGTGTGGAGTAGGAACGAGTGAGGAGGGGGGCAGGTGGGAGTCATCACCAAGATATGTGAACTCTGGTATTGGTAAGGGAAATGTTGTTCCCTCTGGATGAACAGTGTCTGAGTGTGAACATACGATTAAATAGTATAATGTGTCTGGACCTATGGAGGGCATGAATGTTTGATACTTGTATGAACACTAACGTATGAATATTTTGAAAAGAATATAATAAATGATGATCATTGTTGGTGGATGTTGTGTTACAACCATCCAAACTAATGAAATAGCACCTCGAAGTAAACGACATCATTTGTGGACTGACTTTTATGCATGGTCGTGGAGGGTGCAGACGTTCTTTTCGTTGTGCTCCTCTCTAGCTTTGTAGGGCTCCCTCACTGGCATTAGCTTTTTTTTTTTATTTTTTCACCCTTCCGGTGACGCCTAGGATTAGCTAGTCCTCTCACCAAGCCTCGGAGTCCCCAGGGGGGGGGACCATAAATGCCACCACCATCCGCCCCTCTCCCGGTGACGACTCGAGGTGCCTGGAACCACTGTCTGACTCACTTCTTCTTCATTTCTGAAACATTCGTGGCCTTTCCTCTAACTTTCGCTCTGTTGAGCACCACCTCTCCTCCTCTAAACCTCACCTTCTTTTTCTAACTGAGACTCAGCTGTCTGAGGCAACTGACAGCAAACCCTTTTCTGTATCCTCCTACTTTCTCTATACTCATTTCAAAGCCAAAGGTGGCTGTTGTGTATATATACGCAACGACTTATCTTGCTCTCGTGTTCCTGAACTCAATTCTTCTGAATTTTCTACACTCTGGCTTCGGCTTTCCTGTCATTCTCTGACTAAATATATCTATGCTGTTTACTTATCCCCTAATTCTGCTGACTATCAAAAATTCTTTGACTATCTTACTTATACGATGGAACACATTCTATCCATTTTTCCTTTCTCTGAAATCTCCATTCTAGGAGATTTCAATGTTCACCACCACCTTTGGCTCTCCTCTCCTTGCACTGATCCACCTGGTGAACATGCCTACATCTTTTCTATCCTTAATGACCTAGAGCAGCTTGTACAGCACCCTACCCGTATCCCTGACCGCCTTGGAGAGAGCTCCAACATACTTGACCTCTTCCTCACAACTAATCCTTCTGCTTACTCTGTTAATCTTTTCTCTCCGTTGGGCTCCTCCGATCACAACCTTATCACCTTAACCTGTCCTATCACTCCTGTACGGCCTGTGGACCCTCCAGGGAAACGTCGTCTGTGGCATTTTGGAGCCGCGGACTGGGAGGCCCTCAGGCAGTACTTCTTTGATTTTCCCTGGAATGATTATTGCTTCCTTGGCCGTGAGCCATTTGAGTGTGCCTTGCGCATTACAGAGGTTATTCTCTCGGGCATGGAAGCATACATTCCTTTCTCATATACTTTGACTAACGCAAGAAAGCCTTGGTTTAATCACGCTTGTTCTAATGCTGTCTGCAACAAGGAGAGGGCCTACAAGAGGTACCGGAGCCAACCCACCCCTGAATCACATCATCTTTACGTTTCTGCCCGGAATCGTGCTAAGTCTGTTCTTCGCTCTGCTAAAAATAATTTCATCCATACTAAATGCTCTCAACTCTCCAACTCGAATTCTTGCCGCTCCTTCTGGCACCTTGCCAAAAACCTTTCTAACATACTTCCCTCCTCTTTTCTGCTCTGATGGTTCTGTAGCTATTTCTTCTACTGATAAAGCAGATCCCTTCGCACAGACTTTCTCCTCCAGTTCCACCTTAGACGATTCCGATGCTGTTCCTCCATCACTTCCCCCCTCTGACTTCCTCATGGCTGACATTAAAATTTCTTCAGCTGATGTATTTTCTGCCATTACTGGCCTCAGTACTAACAAGGCATATGGGCCTGATGGGGTCCCTCCTGTTGTTCTCAATAACTGTGCTTCTGTGCTTACACCCTGAATAGGCAAACTCTTTCGCCTTTGTCTGTCAACTTGTACCTTTCCTTCTTGCCGGAAGTTTGCTCTCATTCAGCCAGTCCCAAAGAAGGGTGACCACTCCCAACCCTCTAACTATCGTCCAATTGCTTTAACGTCCTGTATTTCAAAAGTTTTCGAGTTAATTCTTAATAGAAAAATTTTAAGGCATCTTTCCTATCACAACCTTCTTTCCGATCGTCAGTACGGGTTCCGTCAGGGATGCTCCACTGGCGATCTTCTCACCTACCTTTTAGACTCCTGGTCATCCTCCTTTCGGGACTTTGGCGAAAGCTTTGCCATTGCGCTTGACATCTCAAAGGCTTTCGATCGAGTCTGGCATAAATCTTTAATTTCCAAACTGCCCTCTTACGGTTTCTATCCTTCTATCTGTGCCTTCATCAATAGCTTCCTTTCTGGTCATTCTATAGCCGCTGTTGTAGACGGCCATCGTTCTTCTAGATCTATCAACAGTGATGTTCCTCAGGGCTCTGTCCTATCACCAACTCTCTTCCTTTTATTCATCAATGATCTTCTAAGCTGTACATCTAACCCTATCCACTCATACGCTGATGACTCCACCCTTCACCTTTCCTTTCGGTTCCTGCAATGCCCATCTCAACAGTTACTTCAACAAACAAGGGATGAGGCTATGGCACACCTAATGTTTGACTTGGCTCTTATCTCTGACTGGGGTAAATATAATATGGTTGTTTTAATGCATCTAAGACTCAGTTCTTACACCTATCAACCCGACAAAATCTTCCACAGGTATACCCACTAATGTTTAATAATATTCAGCTTAATCCTGCATCATCCTTGAACATGCTTGGGGTTTCATTTACTCGGGACTTATCTTGGAAAGATCATATTACATCTCTTGTAAAATCTGCTTCCAAGAGATTGGGTGTGCTAAACCGACTCCGCTCTTTCTTTACCCCTGCACAATTGTTGACTCTATACAGGGGTTTTATCTGCCCCTGTGTGGAGTACAACTCTAATGTGTGGGGAGGCTCCCCACATACAGCTCTTCTCAATAGGGTGGAGTCAAAGGCTTTTCGTCTCATTAACTCTCCTCCTCTTGCTGACTCCCTTCAACCTCTGTCTCTTCGCCACACTGTTGCATCTTTATCTCTTTTCTATCGCTACTTTAATGGTCACTGCTCCTCTGAACTGTCTGCTTGCATTCCTCCACCTCTACGATGGGCGTGTAGCACCCATCTGGCAGCAAACTCTCATCGCTTTTCTGTCCAACTCTCTAATGCAAGAGTTAACCGTTACTCCCAGTCTTTCGTTTATGCAACAGGTCAACTCTGGAACTGTCTCCCTTTGTCTGTATTTCCTGATGCCTGTGATCTCCAGTCTTTCAAACGCAGTGTGTCCAGGCATCTCAAAATGATCGGATCTTGAATTTGGCTCTCTATTGTATTTTGTTTTTCTCTTGGAGGGAACTGTTACTGCGGGCTCATGGCCTTTGGTTCTTTCTTCCTTGCATAAAAAAAAAAAAGTTACCTCCCTTCCCTGTTAGTTTGGAACAGTAGGTGTCTGTTTCGATATACTATGATTACCTTTGCTTGCTGCCCACGGAGGGTCCCCTCCACTGATCGCTCTGGGGCGTGAATTAACATGGTTGGGCCTCCCTGGATGGTTTGAGAGGACAATTTCAGCCTTAGGTGTCTGGTCCGAGGTTGTTTGTCCCTTGCTCATCTTTTTTCCTTCTTCTCACTCCCCCCATTGGGGGGGTTACTATGGCGGATGCCCCTGCTGCCTCCCCCCCCCCTCAGGGAGGGAGGTGGTCCTGACGACAACCAGACTGATACGGACTGACTGCCCCTGGACAGAAAGGCCCCAGACACACATCCTGCTGGACGTTCCTGTTAATAATGCACAGTTCATTATCTTACATGCTCTTGGTTCCACTCCCTTGAGCAGTCTCAATCCTTTCATCATTAAGAAAGTGATTGATCACTGGGCTGGGGAGGTGGAACAGGTGAAAAAACTTGGTAATGGAGACCTCCTGGTAGAAACTGTCAACTCCTCCTAGGTAAAAGACTTGATGAAACTGTGTAAGTTCCATGATTATGATGTCGAGCCAAAGATCCCGCACGCCATGAATTCCTGCAAAGGTGTCATCACCTGCAGGGATCTCATGGTTATGGAAGAGGACGAGATCATACGGGAACTTGCTCAACAGGACGTAATTGATGCCCGGTTCATTACTAGATTTTCCGAAGGCATGAGGACGAAGACGGCCACTATTGTTTTGACTTTTGGCAAAGTTTCACTCCTGGCACATGTCAAAGTTGGCTATGAAATTGTTAATGTAAGGCCATATATCCCCAACCCACTCCATTGCTTAAAGTGTCAGCTATATAGGCATGGCACTAAGACTTGTCGGGGTTCACAGTCAGTGTGTGGCAAATGTGCAACACAGGGTCACGATGCTGAGCAGTGCACAACAGAGACTATCTGTTGCTTTCACTGTAAGGGTGCTCACTCCACTTCCTCTAGGGACTGTCCCAAGTGGAAGGAGGAGAAAGAGGTCTGCACAGTGAAGGCGACTGAGGGTATCTCCTACTACGAAGCAAGGAAAAAAGTGAAGGAGTTGCCTGCAACTCCTATGCCGAATAGGTCCTATGCTTTGACGGTAATGTCCCGTCAAGTGATGTGTTCTGCTGCAACACAGACTGACCCTGAACCGGTTCCTCTTGCCACACATTCTACCTCCCTATCTCAGCCTTCTGTCCAATCCACCTCTCAAATTGACACCCCTGTTGCAACTTCCTACTCTCAGGCTGCTGCTGCCTCTCAGTCAGTCAAGCCTAAACAGAAGCCTGACAACTCTAGTAAGAGTAATATGACCACCCTTACCAAGTCATGACTTCATGTACTTCCTA
Source organism: Coenobita brevimanus (assembly GCF_032717465.1). NCBI lineage: Eukaryota > Metazoa > Arthropoda > Malacostraca > Decapoda > Coenobitidae > Coenobita > Coenobita brevimanus. The sequence continues at coordinate 25,079,464 of NC_137046.1, forward strand.
CACCTGTCCCAGCGAGGGAGAAAAAGGATAGCTCTTCCTCAGTGGAATCTGGGACCTTCGTTATTGACGAAAAAATGGAGGTTTCCACCAGCAAGCACCGGGATAGGTCCCTCGGTAGTCACTCGCCTGTTGGCGGGCAGCGTAAAAGAACTAAGAGCACTGGCCACCCTCATAAATCTTAAACTGCTGCATTTACTATATTACAGTGGAATTGTAGAGGTGTTGGGAATAAATTACAAAATATAGCAACCTTGCTTTCAATACACAGGCCAGACGTTGTTTATTTACAGGAGACACGCCTGAAGAATCATCCTGATCCTCCACACTTCAACCACTACCACTCGTATAAAAGAAATGAAGGTCACGAAGTTGCCATATATACACACAAATCACACCCACAAACAGAAATGATTCTAAATTCTGCTCTGGAAGCTGTCGCGTGCAGAGTAAAATTTAATAATATGTATCTGTCTATTTGCTCTCTGTACTGTCCTCCACATGGCCTCATTGATAGTGATGCCTTGAATGCACTGTTTGAACATCTTCCTGGGAATAAGTTAGTGTAGGACGACTTTAACGCCCATCACTATCAATGGGGTAGCTTAAGGATCGATGGTCGTGGGGAGCAAGTAGCCAATATAATATTACAGTCCAACCTCTGTCTTCTAAATAATGGTAGAGCGACTCATGCAGATGATCGTACTGGTAACTTTTCGGCCACTGACTTATCTTTGGCCTCCCCTGGTATACATCATGATTTCTTATGGGACCCATATGACGACTAATTGGGAAGTGATCATTTACCCATCTGTCTTTCTTATACACGCGACATCGTTTCGGACCCTCCACCTCCAAAATTTAACTATAAGAAAGCAGATTGGGGATCCTTCTCAAGGATCGCCAATTTAGATATATCTGGGGAGACCATAGATGTTAAGGTCGAAAATTTAACCAAATCCATATTACACGCAGCTGAGGCCACTATTTCCAATACTTCTACAGTTCATGCAAAGCATAGAGCACATCAGTGGACGTCGGATTGCTGACAAGCATTAAGGAGATACAGGATTTTTGATAGTCAACCCACTGAGGAAAGTTTTATTGCACACAAACAGGCACGGGCTGAGGCAAGGAGAATAATATGAAGGGCCAAACGTGACTCCTGGCAGTCCTTTGTGTTCGCAGTGAATCGATCGACCTCACTCAGTAAGTCTGGTCCACTATTAAAATATTAGAAAATAAAGGCCCATACATACCTGTGACCACCCAGCAGGTTAATAACAACATCTATGATGATCCGTGGACGTTGCTAACATCCTTGCCAGGAGTTTTTCTCGTGTAAGTAGCTCAGCCAATTACGACCCATATTTTCAACAACATAAATGCATTTCTCAGCTACAGATAATAGACTTTGCCACAGAAGATGTAGACTCCTCGTACAACCAAGAGTTTATGCTAGACGAACTGTTCCTTGCCCTTAAATCCTGTAAAGACACCAGCCCTGGACCAGACACCATCACGTATGGTATGATCCAGCATCTTAATCAGGACAGCCTGATTAAGATGTTAGTATTGTACAATGAGATTTGGGCATCTCGAACGTTCCCAAACTCATGGCACTTTGCGCACGTCACACCGATACCCAAAGAGGCTGGTCGTCTTATGAATCTCACTTCATTTCGTCCTATTGTGTTGACTTCTTGTCTGAGTAAGGTCATGGAACTATGGTTAATAATAGGCTTCTTTCTGTTTTAGAGTCGAAGAATTTGTTAAATGATCAACAATGTGGCTTCTGTAAATAAAGATGTTCACTAGATCATTTAATGAATTTGGAACATTGTATTGCAGAGGCATTTGCCAATAAAGAATTCATGATAGGGGTGTTCTTGGACATCCATAATGCCTATGACATGACATGGCGACACGATATATTAATGAAGCTCTATGCTTATGGTAATTTGCCTATTTTTACATCTAACGTCATGAGGGACAGGACTTTCTCTGTCAAATTGCCCCATAACATAACATCGGATATATTTATCCAGGAAAACGGGGTGCCACAGGGAAGTGTGCTAAGCCCCACTTTATTTAGCATTATGATCGATGATTTTCTGTCATCAGCTCCCATCCCGATGAATCTTAAATACTCACTTTATGCTGACGATTGTGCAATATGGCACCCTTCCCATAATGCAAAATTTTCGGCTGGGCGGATTCAAGCAGCCCTTGATTCCGTCAACCAATGGGCCTTGCAGTGGGGATTTAAGTTTTCCGTCCCTAAGTGTGCCGCTGTAGTTTTTACGACTCGTACCATACCTATTTTGTGTTTAACTTGGATAATCAGGTGGTACCTTTTCAAAATTCTGAAAAGTTTTGGGGAATACATTGTGATCGTTGTTTGAACTTCAAAATTTAAGTTAATACACTGTAATTTGCTTGCTCCTTGTGGTAAACCATTAAATGTCCTCAAGTACCTAGCGGGTACTTCATGGGGTGCCGACAGAAAATTTTTATTAATGGTGTTTTAGTCCCTTATTCATTCAAAGCTAGACTATGGCACACAGGTGTATGGCTCGGCATCCGATGCCACGCTGAAAGGATTGGATGTGTTGCAGAATACATGTTTGCGAATATGTCTTGGAGCCGTCCGGTGTACCCGTTTAGCTCATATGAAAGTGGAGGCAAATGTGCCTCCCCTCCGTATTCACCATGACCACCTGGCATTATCCTATGACATACAAACATCAAGGAAAACTGATATCGGCAATGTGGCCTGTACCTCTCTGCGTCAATACCACAATCTTATGCGGGGTGTGTGTGTTGGCCACTTGCCATTCGCCTCCACTTACTAACCCAGGAGCTTGGTGTGGACCTCAGTGACTGTGACAAGTTAGTGACTAAAATTATAGCGCCTTGGGAGCCACCTGGCTTCACTGTTGATGTATCACGGCTCCCTGCACCAAAGACCAAGGTCCCGGAGGCGGAGGTCCACCACTTTTTTTGTAACATCATCGTTCGTCACTTGGGGTCCCACCAATTGTACACCGACGGCTCCAAGTCGAGTGAATGTGTGGGTGCTAGTGTGTGGTAGACTGAATGTGCACTTAGGTATCGTTTACCGACTCATACATCTATGTTTACCTCCGAACTTTTTGCTATTAACAAAGCCATAGACTATGTTCCCACTTCTCGGCATGACTCATTTGTCATATTTTCAGATTCAAAATCAGCCCTTCAGGCAATCGCTTCTTGTACTACGGACTCTAATGAGATCCAGGGCCGCATTATTAATATATTGCATTCGTGTGACAAGTCCTTCACACTGATCTGGGTGCCTGGTCATTGTCGTATTTACGGCAATGAGCAGGCCGACTTGCAAAGTCGGCTGTAGAGCTCAAGGAGACTTGGGACGTTTCTCGTGATCTACGGTCGAGTCTCTTTCTCGGAAAGAAATCAATAAATCTGTGGTAAGTTCAGCGGACCAGGCTTAATATTCCAACTTGTAAGCCGTACCTGGGCGACTGGGATACTAGCAACCGTCCCAGTCGCCTTGAGGAAAAAGTATTGGCAAGATTACGGCTTAATGTCACTGTTTTAACTCATATGAAACCGTATACGGAAAGACGCTTCCCACCGCACTGTGACATCTGTGATACGGTGTTATGTCAGTCATATCATCCTGCGTTGTCAGCGATTTATTCGTGAACGTGCTTCACTTATAAATTACTGCGGCAAAGCAGACGTCCCCTTCACCCTTTCTACCATCCTGGGTGATGGGGATATTGTTATGACTGATAAATTGATGGCTTTCTTGAGAGAGACCGGACTGATCAGAGTGATGTGACTATTTTACTATATGGTTTTGGTTTTTATCGACTAAATATGTAAATATTGTACTATTAATTAGGATTGACAGTTGACATATTTGAAATAGTTCCTTCCTACATCATACCTATTTCTAATATAAATGTCCCCTACATTAAACCAGTTCATCGCCTAACAGTCACCAGCTGATGAGTGCAAGAGTGCAATATATAGAAAGGTACTGGGCATTTGCAGTCGATAGTGGTCTGTTGGGTGAGGTTCTTCACTTATTGTACATACCATGTAAATACATTATACCATCTTGTTTAAGTTGTCCTAATTAGGGCCGACACCTGACCTATATGGAAATGTTCCTGACTCGTCTGGTTCTCTTTCATATACTGATGTCCCCTATATTAGGTTGTGCCTCGACTGAGAGTCATCAGGTGATGAGTGCAGGTATGTAATGTAGAAAGGCATTACATATCTGCAGTCCATGGAGTTCTGTTGGTCGAGATATTTTTATCATCAGTGTAGGTCTAGCTATTTGTCTCTTTAGGATTAAGTATAGGTTGGCGATTTGTCTGTTAGGTGATTAGTTTTAGGGTCTTTAGATTAGGTTTTTCTTTATAAGTAATTCAAGGGCTAAAAATATAAAACCAAGAAAAAAATTTAAAAATTAATAATACAAAAAAATAAATAAAAAAAAAATATATATATATATATATATATATATATATATATATATATATACACAGTACGTTTGCATGAAAGTGTGTCTGTATATATGCATGAAAGTGTGTGTGTGTGTGTGTGTGTGTGTGTGTGTGTATATACATATATACCGTATATACATATATGGCCTTAATGACCAGGGGCTTTGGCCCCAATGGTCGATAGGCAAAAAAAAAAAAAAAAAATGTGGACTGGACACCCATAGCACCATTATTTCAATTATCATTGTACCAGATATGCATTCATTACGCAAATACAGTATCTCATTACCTCCCAGTGATCCATCAGTATGAAGACTGCACGACATTTTTGCACAACAAGCCATAGTTGTCCAACACTCACAGTACCTATAATCCTACGCAACAGGACATCTACTTATACCATGGTTTGAGAATATAATGACTGCTTTTCCTCACAATAAAACAGACTGGATGATGCACAACATGGCATGACCGTTGTGTCACATCCATAATCATGAATCATTATTGGCCACCCTAGTTCATCCACAAAAATATTACAGCATATGACTCGCTCACTCACTAGACTCAGGTGAACCACATTTCGAGACACCAAACATCTCATCTTCTAACATTTATGCTCAGCTACAGTTGTTTACTACACTGTATGACGAACATTAAGACTTCAGCATTCATCAAATACACGTTACTGCATACGAGATTACACGTCACCACAGAACATCTGCATAATACAACATGCATCTCTCTTAACGAGACACGACAAAGTTTCGATACATGTGCCCCCACCACCCGTCCCCCCTCCCCTCCGTTCCACCTCGCCTCACAGTCACCTCCAGTCAGAGAAACAATGGGTGCCAAGGGCATTACTATTTGTTTTTTCTCTCTACCTTCCACTATACCAACATGGCAAACACTTGTATTTGCAGACAGAGTATGTCTTGACAGAACATTGTTTCTGTGGGTACTAGATGCTGTAGTGAAGGGGAAGCTGGCCGGGTCTGCCCGTTCACGTACTATTAGTACGATGAAAACAAACACAATGGTGCCACATTTCACCAAACACACCACCCGTTGTACTCTTTAGAAATGGAGGTAACTTTACACCCATTCAACTTCTCGTCAGTAACCCTGAAGTCTGTGCAATCTTTCCAGAGTGCTAATAACAGTCAGTGGGGTGCTTGAGGCTCAGAAAAATCCCTGACATAAGCATTTGTTTTGGGTTGTTCTTCATTCAGCATCTTATTCAGGAGGAATCTGATGCCATGAGGGGTCCTGTATGTGGTTTGTGGGGAACTTAACCGATCTATCCTCCAGTGGAAAGCACTGTGGAGCCCTTAGTAGCGAGTTTAAGGGATTCAGAATTAGGGGGAAACTTCGCAGGAGATCAGCTGAGTTGTTGTCAAAGATAATTATGACAACGAGCAAAGACGTAAAAAGCAGACTTCAGTAGCTGCTATCAGAGTCTGAAAAAATTCATAAGATAAGGGGAAAAAAATGAGTTCGAGAAGAAAGCAAGATGATAAGATCTTCACAGATAGACCACAGCGATGGAAAAGATTTAGAGAGGGATAATAGGGAAGGTGAAAGTTTTAGGAATTTATGAATAGACATACTGGCCTGAAAATGGACCAAAGAATGGGAGAAGGGAAAAGAATATTAGGGGCGCTGAGAAGCATGTGGAAGGAAAGATCGGTGACTGTTTAGGCTGAGACACTTATGCATGAAGTCATAATGGTGCTTAATTATCCGAAAAGAGGCGAGGCATTGATTGTAATGCAAGGGACCTGAAAAGTGAGAAGTTTTTGAAGAAGCTGTATAATCTCTCCCTCTCTCTCTCTCTCTCTCTCTCTCTCTCTCTCTCTCTCTCTCTCTCTCTCTCTCTCTCTCTCTCAGTGTATACCTATATATCCGCAGTATATATATATATATATATTTATATATATATATATATATATATATATATATATATATATGTGATTGTACAGGAGGTAATAATTATGATTTTGATGGGCTGAGAAGTGATGAGATCACGAGGGAAAAGTTTCGGTGGGAATGTAGGAACAGGTTCTAGTCCTGCAGACTTTGATGGAATCTGAAGACAATGATATTAATCAAATGTGGAGAGAGATAAAAGAGGTTTTGCATGAGAGTGCTAAGGTTACTATTAAGAAAAAGGGAAAAGCGAGAAGGAAAAAGTGGATGTCAGATGAAACATGGAATGCAATTCAGAAAAGGAAAGAGGCTAAGTTAAGAAGTGAAGAACAACATGTTGATAGCCAGATAGTTGAAGTACTTAGAGCAAAGTACTGGAGTTTACATTCTGAAGTAAAAAGACTCGTTAGACGTGATAAGAGGAGGCTATATGATGAAAAGGCAACAGAGACAGAAATTAAATTAAGTAAAAATGACGGTCAGAGCACAAGAGCAGCGTATCAGGCCATAAAGGAGTTAACTGGGACTGAAAAGAGAAGGAAGGAAATACCCGTACGAGATAGAAATGGTAATTTGATGACTAAAGATTTGGATATAAAAGGAAGGTGGAAAGAGCACTTTGACTCTGTTCTAAATAGACCAATCTCAGCTGAAGAGGACATTTTGCCAGCCGAGAGAGATTTGCAGATAGAAACAGGGGATATAAATTTGGAAGAGGTAGCAAAATCTATAAAGGAGTTTAAGAATTTTAAGGCCCCAGGAGAGGATGGAATATTTCCTGAAATGCTTAAGGTGGAAAATGACGAGTTGATGAATGCGCTTTTGAAACTTTTTACTGTGGCTTGGGATAATGGTGGAATTCCAGAAGAGTGGAAAAATTGAGTGATTATAAAAATACCAAAAAAAGGGAAATTTAAGTGTGTGTGGCAATTGGAGGGGGATAACTTTGACACCTGTAGTTGCAAAAGTCTTTTCCAAAATCTTGTTGAACAGAAAAGAGCCAGTAATTGATAAAATTTTAAGAGAAGAACAAGCGGAATTTAGAAAGGGTCGAGGTTGTAATGATCAGATTTTTATTGTAAGGCATCTAATGCAACAAGCTAATGAGATGAAAATGCCACTTAGTATGTGTTTTGTGGATTTTGAAGAGGCGTTTGATAGTGTTTCACGTGGAGCTATTTTGAAAATTATGAGATTCTGTGGTATACCAGAAAAGTTTGTAAATATTATTAGAAGCCTGCACGAAGGTACTTTTTGTAAGGTAGTGGTGGGTGGTTCTTTGAGTGATCCATTTCAAGTTAGGTCAGGAGTGATTCAAGGAGGAGCTCTTTCGCCATTGCTGTTTGTTTTGGTTATGGATTATGTTATGAAAAAGGTTGTAAGAAGAACAGGTGCAGGAATTAACTGGAAAGAAAATAAGAAGCTGATGGATTTGGACTATGATGATGATATTGTACTGATTTGCGGAAGTATTTACGAGATGCAGAGGGTACTTGATTGTCTGGTGGAGGAAGGAGAAAAAGTGGGATTGGTAATAAATTGTGGAAAGACTGAAATTATTAATATGAACATGGAGAACCAAATCGATTGTGTAATTGGGAATAATGTGGTGAAGAACGTAGAAAACTTTAAATATCTGGGAACGATTGTATCATCTAATGGACCATTAAACAATGAAATTGAGGAGAGGATTAGACAGGCTTGGCAAGCTGTTGGAATGCTGAAATCTGTTTGGAATAATAATATGCTTTCGGTACATACTAAAGTGAAAATTTACAAGTCCATGGTTAGACCAATTTTAATTTGTGGGCATGAGTCATGGTACAGTACAATCGCAACAGATCAGAAAGTATTAGGATTTGAGAATAAAATACTGAGAAGGATTCTTGGGGTAAAGTGGCAAGACAGAGTTAGAAATGCAAGAGAAAGGGATATTACGAGAGTGGAACTAGTTAATGAATATGTGAGACCGTCTCGCTGGAAGTGGTTGGGCCACAAATACAGAAAAGAAGGTAGTTTAATACTGGATGTGCCAGAGTGGACTGCTAGAGGAAGAAGAGGTAGAGGTAGGCCGAGGGAAACCTGGTTGAGGACAATGAAAAAAGAAGCAGGAGAGGAGTGTTGGTGGGACCTGAAGGAGATGGCAAGAGACAAATATTGGTGGAGAGATTTCATCGAGGCCCTATGCATCCCATGGGGTGTCACAGGATAATATATATATATATATATATATATATATATATATATATATATATATATATATATATATATATTTGTGCTTGTATGTATAATGCGTGCATGTCGCTAGGTGTGTGTGTTTGCATTGATGCTGTGTGTGCAGTAGCATCTACGCACATGCACTCGCTTCATGTTGTTGCCTGTTCGGTGCATACATATTCATAAAGTCTTAGTTTTTTTTATCACGCAGTCCTCCTACATACCATACACCTCTACATGTCACCACTTCGGCGCTAACACCCACTGTCCATATTGAATACATGCTAGGGCTGTCTCATACAGGACTGGTGTACTGATATTAGCGGGGGTATTTTTACGACATGTCGGCGGGTCTTCTGGCAGATCAGTAAAGCCTGATTTAATGAAATTCAAATTCTTAAACTGTTCCCTGCCCCAGCGGAGATTTGAACCTGGGTCCTTTAGAACGGCAGGCCACCTCTCTACCGATTGAGCCTCCCCAGTTCTGTTTGCACTCCCGACGCGGGTGTGACTCATTTGTTTTTAATATCGGTGACTTGTGGTGGAGCTAAAACTGGCGACATGAAGATTTGTATTCACCAGCAATAGTTATAACGTGTGGAGTATGGGGGAGAGATTAATTTGCCTGGCTCTTTCTGGTATATTGCTCGTCTGGCCTCCAGCTATATGTTGACGCGTGCACGCAGTCGGAGGGTATATAAGGGGGAGAATTTTGAATGAAGACTGAGTTTTTGTGGGATTGGCGTCGAATTTGGATTGGAGATCAGAGAGGGAGAGAAGCAGTATTTGGTGTTGTATATATTTCTGAACATCTTTTCACTTCATATTACCATCCAATCGAAAGTATTATTATTATTACTGTATTGTTATTGTGACAAGTGAGTGCAGTTTAGTTATCTCTTCTTTTGTATGATGTTATTTCTTTTGTTTGGCAAGTTTGTTCCCAGACTTGTGTGATTATTCATGGTATTATGAGGTTACTTGTTTTTCTCATTCTTTTGTGTTTCATTATCTCATTGCAAATATTGTAAATATTATTAGCTTGTATTATATTAGGTATTTTTCATGGTTTATTTTGCCTTGCTAATGTCAGTTAATTTTATGTACTTTCGGACCTGTGTTGTGAGATCGGAGTTGTTGTTTTTATTGTTTTTCATCACTTAACTATTTGTTTAGTTCCCTTTTCACTCTCCTTTTCTCAGTTTTTACGCAGTCAGAATTAATTATCTTGTGTTGTCTACTCCCATCTCGTAACATATAAATTGGCTACCTCGCCTGGATAATACCCTGATACAGTGTTTATTATTGTAATATTGTGATTGTGTGTCATCATGGAGAGTAGAACTTGTGATGTTACTGTGGCGACCCGACATACTGTGAGTCAGCAAGATGCATTTGACTTCATCAACTCACGACCAATGGAGAATAAGGTTAGGATGTTGCAGAGGCAGGAGTTAACCTTAGTTGTTCAAGCTCTTGATATTCAGAGTGAGTCAGGTAATGCCGTCCTGTTAACTAACTTAATCTGCCACCGACTGTTTGGCACAGACCCATATGAACTACTAGGATCCTTGCCAGACCTTGAATCAGATTCTAGATTAGTTCATTCATTCTATGATAGTTTAACTGAGGTCACTGTCATCCAGCAGATAGAATTTATTGATGTACAGCAGGCTAAGCGCGATCATGAGTGTAGGATGTCACAGCTTAAACTACAGGGGGAGAAACTAAAACTGGAGCAGATGAAGCATAAATATGAAATGCGTATGAATTGACAAAGTGACCCAACCAATTTTCCCCATTGTTTTTTTTCAGAATTTAGAGCCGTTGAACCCACTAAATTAGGCCCCCCCCCCCCCCATTCGATGAGTGCTTAGTCCTGGAGTTCTTTGACCAATTTGAGAAGATTGCTATAGGTAACAAGTGGCCAAGAGACAGCTGGTCAGCTCTAGTTCAGACAGTAATCAGAGGCATTGAAGGCCTCTGACAGTCTTAGCCACCAAGAATCACAAGATTACGAGGTATTAAAGAAAGCCATACTGCATGCATACGAGATGAGACCTGAAGCTTACAGACAGACGTTTAGGAATTGTAGGAAGTGTCCTCATGACACTTTTGTAGATTTCAATAGGCAGATAACTGATGCATTTAATCAATGGATGGGAAGTGAGGATGTCTCAGAATCTTATGACAAGCTTAAGGAACTTGTTATCCTCGAGAACTTCCTTGATAAGATTGATACAGATTTAAGAACTTACCTTGCTGTTTAGAAAGTTAAGAATGCTGCTGAAGCTGCAGTTTATGTAGATGATTATTTATTGTTTAAGAATTTGAATAAGGGTAAGCAAGTTCCAGGAGAGTTCCTCAAAAGTGTTACCCCTCTCAACTCCCCAAACAACCATCTCAGAAGCCCAACTCCACGAATTACTCCACACCCAAACCTGATACACCTCACATTTCCCCCAAACCTACATGCCACCCATTTACTTGTTCATATTTCAAGAGGCCAGGTCACACTGTAGATAGATGCTGGTGAAAGTCAGGTGTTGTGAAGCCAGTGAGCTTTGTTTCTTGTGGAGCTCCCATGGTTACCCCTTCAGTTGGTTCCCCAGTTGTTAGTCAGGGAAACTCTGATGTTTTACCCCCTTCTAGGGTTGATGTTGTTCCGGAAGGTGGGAAGGAGGCCACAGTTGTGTCAGAGCCACTGTTTCAGGAGGTGTGGTACAGGTGGTGACGAGCAGTGTTGCCCCTGCTTCTTCGTATGCCCCCTACCTGTATTCTGGTTCGGTGAAAGTGAATGGCATGCAGCATCCAGTACGCATTCTTCATGACACTAGTTCTTCGATTTCTTTGTAGGTAAGGCCAAATAATGAAGTTTTTGATGTTGCATGAGGAGAGTTTGTTCCCATTAGGGGAGTACCAGTTGCACAGACTGAGCTGCTTGTTTCTTGTGAGATTAAACGTCAGTTGTTTGATGGATCGGAATGATTGGGTGTTGTAGATTATTTAACAGAGAATGGTGTTGATTTGATACTTGGCAATGACCTAGTGAGAGGTGAGGAGATTACCACTCCAGTTTTGTCAGAGGTGCCAGTGCCTGAAGTTCCCTTGCAGGTTGATCCCAATGATGCAGAGATATTCCCAGTTTGTGCAGTGACTAGGTCCATGTTATGTGCAGAGAGGAGTCGACAGGAGAAGGTTGCTTGTAGTGTCCCTCCGCCATCTTACCAGAGACAAAAGTTAGTCCTACATCTGAGGACACCAAACAATCGGACAGTGAGATATCTTTGCCAGATACGTTTATGGGTTCTTTGGATGATATTCCACCTGTTCCGTTGGAGGAGGTGAACATTGAGAAGGTAAAGAAGTTGCAATCTGGAGACCAGGAGATTGGGAGGTTGAAGTTGTGTATAGTGGATGATTTTGAGGAGAGAAGGGTGGATGTTTTTATGTGAATAATGAGATATTGTGGAGACAGTGGAGACCTCCACGTGTGAATGGGATGTGGGACTACCATCAGATCGTAGTACCCAATGTATGTAGGCAGGAGTTAATTCAACTGGCTCATTCTACTCCATTTGCAGGTTAAATGTGTGTAAGGAAGACCATGGAGAGGCTGCATGCAGAATTCTACTGGCCTCGCATGGCAGCAGATGTGGCTAAGTTTGTCAAACATTGTCATACTTGTCAAGCAGTGTGTAGGCTGAATCAGTCTGTCCCTAAGGCCCCTCTTGTTCCCATTCCTGCCATTGATCCCCCTTTTTCCAGGTTAATCATTGATATGGTGGGACCCTTGCCCCCCACCTTCTAGCGGTAACTCATATCTGCTCACTATCATTAACCCCTCCACGAGGTACTCTGAGACGATACCTCTACGTTCTATCAAAGCTAAGGCAGTGGTTAGAGTTTTGCTAGATTTCTTTACAAAGTTGGTTTGCCCTGGGAGGTTCAGTCAGATAGAGGGTCTAATTTCCTTTCCAGCATCTTTCAGCAGTCATTAGCTCAACCTGGCATCACACACATCAAGAGCAGTACCTACCATCCGGAGACTCAAGGTGCCTTCGAGTGTTACCACTAGACTCTCAAGAATATGCTCTGCAAGAACTGTCTGGAGCAGTCTAAGGACTGGGACCGTGGTGTGTCATTCCTTCTGTTTGCTAAGAGGGAAGTACCCCAGGAGAGTTTGAGTTTCTTTCCTAACGAGCTCGTGTTTGCCCATCGAGTTTGGGGTCCTCTGAGCTTGGTTAAGGAGACTTGGAGCAGTAACCTCGCCGAGAGCCAGAGCTTACTCTGTTATGTGCAGGACTTCAAGACTTGTATGAGTGAGACTCTGGAGCTGGCCAAGGAAAATCTCAAGCAGTCACAGGAAAACATGAAGGTGTGGCACAATCGAAAGGCCAAGCTGAGGTTGGCGACAAGGTTTTGGTGTTGCTGCCATTGCAGGGTCAGCCGCTGGCCACTAAGTATAATGGTCCTTACCCTGTAGTGCGGTGTATTGGAGACACTGACTACCTGGTGGAGACCCCTGACAGAAGGAAGAAGCACCAACTGTGCCATGTGAACATACTGAAGCCATGCCATCGTGCACCAGATTCTCCGGCTCCCGTACAACTTGTCTCCTCCACTGCTGCTGCTGCTGAGGACAGAGTTGATAGCGGCTTGATTGACGTGGACTGCGAGTTTCCAGATTGTAGCTGGGTGACGAATGATGAGGCAGAGTCCACTCTCAACTCCAAGTTAGCACATCTGCCACGAGACCAAGCATCTCAGTTGGTTGCCCTCTTGTCAACTTACAAGGCAGTATTCACCAGCACCCCTGGGAAGACCAATGGATTCAGCATGACGTGGATGTGGGTGATGCCATTCCTGTGAAGTTGCCCCCTTACCAAGTCAGTCCTCAGCATGTTAGTGTGCTGCGTCAGAAGCTCAATTATATGTTGGACCTCGGGCTTATCTCCCTCTGCATTAGCCCCTGGAGTTCCCCTGTGACGTTGCAGCCTAAACCAGACGGCACAACAAGATTTTGCATAGACTACAGATGGGTGAATGCGCTAACCAAGACTGATACATACCCATTGGCCCGGCTTGAGGACTGCATTGATCGCATCAGCTCGTCTTGTTATATTGCCAAGTTAGATCTCAAGAAAGGCTTCTGGCAACTGCGTTGAGCAAATGGGCTAAGGAAGTCTTTTGTGTTGTGGCAGATAGTCAAACATATCATTGTAATCTGATGCCATATGGTATGACAAATGCCCCGACAACATTCAGTGATTAACCCCTTAACTGCGGGGCGTCACTTTCATGACGCTCGGGTGCAATGGATCATATTGTGGGGCGTCACTTTTGCAATTCTGTGTTATTTTGAATTTGCCCAGGCTTTCAAGTGGTTGCTTGTATTATCTGTCAGTACTGCCAGTGTCCAACAATAGTCAGTGCTGCTAATGTCATCTGTACTCCCATCCATTGTTGACAATTTAGCCATTTCTCCCCGTTCTTGACTCCCCTCCCTACCTCCCCTCCATTACCCTCTCCTCCCCCCTGCCCCAGCTGCCCCACACTACGCAAATCTTGCCTACATTTTTCCACTCATTTTATCCATTGAAATGAGCCCTACAGCATGCCCTATTCTTATACAAAATAATATATATAAGAAAGAAAAATGGTAATTGATAGTGCCATACACCTGGAATTAGCTAATTATCACCTGGCAACACCCCATGTGCACTAGTTCGCTAATTTTCCCTGTTTATTTCCCCTTGAAATATGCTGTATGACCTGTTCTCATAATAAAAGTATATATAAGACAGGAAGGGAGAAGCCTTAGTGAAATGTACGTTCACCTGGAACTACCTAATTTATTATGTATTGTCTAGATTTCCTGCCAATCATTTCACAGCATATAAATTAGCGGTTGTCACCACGCTGACGTTGTCAACCCTTGGCGACCCCATATCTGCCTCGTTATTCAGTTCAGTATTGTTTCTTGAGGTGAAAACACTTCGCACTTGCGCCTCTCCATTTCCGCCGCTTCTAGAGGGCCCTGTGACCTCTCCCCCTACTAAACCTAGTGTGGGAAGGGGTAAAGGACTAAGTGACTGCTGTGGAACGTGAACTGGCTAATATATCCATGATAATGATGGACAGTGACTTCAATCTTTCTGATGAATTGTGTGATGAGCCAGTGGAGGAATTGGTGATAAATTCCTAGTACGAGTGCTTCAGTGTCCCAAGTTCATCCTGGCTCCAAGGGAAAGGGAGCCCTTAGTAATTGCAAGTGACAGTGTAAACATAGTGTAAATAAAGTAGAAATGTAAAGAATGTAAATAAAACAGAAACTGTAAATAGGAATGTAAATAATTACTAATATAAGACTATGAGTACAAATACTTGGAGTAATGACAGTGATAGTGAAAGCTTTGCTTTCTACGCTAGTTTACTGAACGAGAAAGTAAATGCCTGGAGTGAAAATAAACTACTATTACTGAAGGAATCTTGTGGATAAATACAGTATATATATGTAAGTGTAATAAAGTACTAGGAATATAAAGTGTGAGTGTGTTTTTGAATAATAAATGACAGAATACCAACGGGGAACGAGCGCAGGCGGGAAGCTGGTACTCATTCGTAATTTACATTGCTTTCACAGTGTTTTCGTTTTGAAACATGGATTCTAAACTACTTGAAAATCATAGAATAGTGTTTCGAGTGATAATATCAGGCTGTGGAAGTCTCCACAAGTCCTACGGTAGTCGACGAAGGCTCAACAAACATCCCAGGAGAAAGCTGAAGGCATGTGCCACGTGCTTATTTAATTATAATGTTCTAGGACTAATAAATGATTTTTGGCAAATATTTTTAAAAAGTCAGTCGGAGCGCGAATATCCCCGTTTGAGGTAAACGGACCGCCTCCAACATGTCCGCTCTTAAGGGGTTAATGACCATGGTTGTCAGTGGTATGAAGCATTGTATGGTATACTTGGATGATGTAGCAGTCTTTACCGATGACTGGGAAAGCCATTTAAGAGAACTAGGTCTTTTGCTGTCCAGGCCTTCCGAGGCTCACCTTGTAGTAAATCTGAAGAAGTGCAAGTTTGTTTGTGCACAAGTTCAGTACCTTGGTTATGTGGTTGGTCATGGTTGCGTATGCCCCCCTGACTCTAAGGTGGAGGCAATAAAGAGTTTTAAGGCACCACAAAACAGGCGTGAGCTTCGGAGATTCCTCGGCAGTATTGGTTACTACCGTCGTTTTTTGAAGAGCTTTGCAACAGTAGTGGCCCCTCTCACCGAATTGCTTAAGAGAGATAGAAAATACGTCTGGAATGATGAGTGTCAGAATAGTTTTGATGCAGTCAAGGAGGTCTTATGTAATTATCCAGTTATGGTTGCACTAAACCTTGATAAGACATTTAAACTTGCTGTAGATGCTAGTAATGTGGATGCAGGAGCTGTGTTGATGCAGGACGATGATCATGGCTTAGAGCATCTTGTTTGTTATTTCAGTAGGAAGTTTTCTGTTTGTCAACTTAATTTTTCTGTTATCGAAAAGGATATGTCCCTGTGTGTGTCTCTGCATTTGGACCTACTGTCATTGTATATACTGATCATCACCCACTCAAATTTCTGATTAATTTGAAGATGAAGAACCAACGATTGACACGTTGGAGTTTGTTCCTTCAACAGTTTCATTTAGATCTTAGACATATAAAGGGTATTGACAATATCATTGCTGATAGTTTGTCACGTTCTTAAGAACGAAATTTCCTAAGGAAAAATTCTTTCATAAGTGTGGACATGTTACGTGTGTAAGAATATATACAGTATATATATAAATATATATATATATATATATATATATATATATATATATATATATATATATATGTATATATATATATATATATATATATCCATCCAACCATCCATCCATCATCCAATCTACGTTGCCCTATGAGGAGCGTAGAAGCCCGGGGTTAGGCAGTTTGTCCTGACATTTAAGATGATAGTGATCAACCTCACTCATCCCTGAGTGGCATTACGTGAGCAATGAACCCGAACCATCCCTTGGATATAAACCTTCACCCGCTCAATCCAATTGGAGCACAATAATTACCCACTAAACCACAGGCACCAAAATTTGGTTATATAGTTGCCACCCTGCGGAGTAAATGGTTTCCTTGCGTACAGGAAACCATTTGGCTTGTCACTCAGTGTAGAGTCACGCACAGGCAGAAGGAAGAGGAAAGAATGAAGGAATGAAAGACAGAAGAGGGAGTGTAAAGTCACCCGTAGGCAGAAGGACGAGAAAAGAATGAAGGAAAGAAAGCTAAAAGATGGAAGGAAAGAAGGATGGAGGAGAGGACAGGGCAGACACCCAAGAGCAGCACTACATTGAGCGAGTGGATGGTGAGCGCCCCCACCTACCACAAATATAAAATATATATATATATATATATCTATATATATATATATATATATATATATATATATATGTATTGTGCATGTATGTATAATGCGTGCGTGTCGCTAGATGTGTATGCACTGATGCTGTGTGTGCGCTAGCATCTACGCACATGCACACATTTCATGTTGTTGCATGGTCGGTGCGTACACATTTATAAAGTCTTACTTGTTTCTGTTTGCTCTCTCGACGTGGTTGTGACTAAAATTGTTTTCAATATAAGTGACTTTTGGTGGAGCTTAACCCGCCCCGTCCCATCGACGTATGGGTACGTTGCAACGATTTGCATTTGCCAGTCCCGGCGACGTACTGGTACGTCGTGCAATTGCAAAGTGCATAATTTCGACAATTTTCAAATTTCGCGCTTGATTTACGGTACATATCCTCGCATGACCTTCCCCTACCTGCCACCAGGCGGGGACACTCGGCGACCCCACACGACCCGCGCTAACCCGCCACTCGTCCACTCACCTGGTAGCAACGGTTCTGCTCAGACATGGCTAAGAGAGGTCTCTCAGAGGGCGAAATTCAAGCCTCCCTGGACGCCTTTACAGGTGACAGTGATTCCCCACTGGACGACGAGGTTGTGGATAAAGATTATGTGCAGCCACAGGAGGAAGAAACCACCAGCAGTGACGAGGAAGTTCCGTCTCTCAGGAAGCGGCAGTACGTGACTTACCACGCTGCTAGAGAGGGGCAGCAGGCCAAGAAGCCACGTGCAACATCCTATGCCTATCCCCAACGTGATTTGGAACCAGATTTTGATGACGATGACGAGGACGAGGACGAGGACGGAGTCGTGGGACATGCTGCCACGTGGTATGGACGTGAGGTAATCACTCATCGTGGCCCAGAGCGCACACTTCGTCGGACGAGCAGGTATGGGCCTAGTATTTTGTTTGGGGAGTTAGGAAGTGCCGTGGAGGGAGTGGGGAGTGAAAGGGAAAGTACAGGAAGGATTAGGGAAAGTGAGAGTGACGTGAGTGAGTCATTGCTCTCCCTAGGTAGTGTGAGGCGGCGTAGTGTATCATGTGGGTGAGTGCGGGTGCGTTCAGTATCACGTGGGGTTGTGAGGGAGGGGGAAGGTGGGGAGGAACCACTCCCAAGCAAGTCTTATGCTCCCCAATATCCCCTAACACGTGGTCGAGCTAGGGTGCGTGAGAAAGCACGTGGTGTTGTCACGGAGGGGGAAGGTGGGGAGGAACCACTCCCCAGCACGTCTTCTGCTCCCCAATATTCCACTACTTCATCCCCACAGCCCCCTAATGTTCCTCAAGGCCGTAAGGGTAAGGGAAAGGGAAAGGGTAAAGGCAGAGGGAAGAGAAGTGACAGTGGGGAAGCCCTCCGCACTCCTTCTCCCCCACCTCCCCCACCAGGATCTCCTCCCCACCCAGACGAAGGCGGTGATGGGGATGATGGGGACGAGGGATTTGTGGGATGGAATTGGGAGGATGGGAGTGATTTTTCTCCCCTCATTCACCTCTTCACTGAGCAGGGGCACTCTGGCTGCATTGCTCCTGGAATTCACCGTAATTCCACCAGGTTGGATTTTTTCCACCTGTTTTTTAGTGAGGCATTTGTGGAGCAGATTGTATACCAAACCAACCTTTTTGCAAGCACCCAGCACCTAGAGAGTGAAAGATTGGGAACAAGGAGTAGGCATTCTATCATATATGATTACTCTGTCTCCCTTTCAGAAATGTTTCTATTTTTTGCCCTGGTCCTTTTGATGGGTATTATGCAAAAGAACAGAATTCCTGCTTACTGGACAAGGGACCCTGTTATGTTTACCCCAATATTTGGGCAAGTGATGAGCCGTAATTGGTTTCAACAAATTCTAAGTCGCCTCCATTTCTATGATGCTCATGATCCTGCAAATGCGAACGACACAGATAAGATGAGGCGAATTAGGTTGGTCTTTGATCACCTGAGGCAAACCTTTCGTTCCTCATTCTATCCCTACAGAGACCTCGTCATAGACGAAGGTCTCGTGTTGTGGAGAGGCAATATTTCATTTAGGCAGTATATACCCAGCAAAAGGCACCGTTTTGGGTTCAAGATCTTTGTTATGTGTGACTGTAGGACTGGATACGTGCAAGACATAGTCTTGTACACCGGTGCACAGACAGACATAATAGAAGATCGAAGTATTGGACTGTCGGGAGCAGTGGTAAAGACGATGATAGAAGACTACCTTCATCGTGGTCACGTCCTCTACCTGGACAACTGGTACACTAGCCCTCTACTCGCTCGTTATCTTCATACGCATGAAACGGAAGTCTGTGGAACCGTGAAGGTGAACCGGCGTCACATGGTCAAGGTAGGGCGGAAACTTGCAAGGAATGAGGTTGTCTTCTTCAAAGCCAACAACATCCTTGCAACTGTGTGGAACCACAATAGAGAAGTAAGCCTCTTGTCAACGGTTCACCGCCCCTTGATGCACCGTACTGATTCAGTTGATTACCGCAGCGAGAACAGGTGTCATATTTGGAAACCTGAGTGTGTCATGGACTATATCATAAACATGCGCCTCGTGGACCAGTCAGACTCCATGATGTCGACGGTAGTGTGTGCCCGGACCACGATGAAGTGGTATAAGAAACTGTTCTTTCACTTGCTAGACATCACTGCTCTGAATTGCCACCACCTTCATGCCATGACAACAGGAGTTCAGGAAACCTTTGAAGGGTTTGTGGGGGAGCTCACAAGAGAGATGTTTGCACGTTATGCTGTAGAAAGGCCCCAACATTGCACCCGCACTGCCCCTATTGCACATACTCCCCTGAGAATATCCGGCAGCCATTTCCTCACTCCTATCCCTCTCCAGTCAAACAGACCTAGGCCCCAACGCAGGTGTCACGTGTGTAGAAATTGCCGGGTGAGACTCACGACACAGAGGAAGGACACCCACTATGAGTGCATGGAGTGTGACGTGGGTCTCTGTATTCACCCATGTTTCAGCGAATATCACACGTTGATGCAATTATGATATGGTGTGAATGCGACAGGACGCTGAAACTATGAAGTTAATGCGACAGACAGACGCTCAGTGAAATTATCAGTCATGTTGATCTCCAAATATTAGTATAAAGTGCATACGGGTATAATATAAGTGCAAAAATTGTATGTAAGTGTATAAATATGCTGTAAGTGGAAACATACATAGCGAGGGTTTTATGATGCGATATTCTGTCGCTCAGTGCAATAAATACGGCCCGTAATTATATAATTATTATTATTGGAAATGCTTACGGGTATAAGTTCAAATTATTATAAGTGCTGAAATATATTCTAAGTCAAATATTCATAGCGTGTGCATAGAGATGCGATATCCTGACGCTCAGTTGAATGAATAAGGCCCCTAATAGTGAAAATAGAAGTCAACAAGTGGTAAAGTGTGTAATATATGTGAAGAATTAGTATATAAGTGTGTGAGTATTATGTTGGTCGAAACATTCATTGCGAGGGTATTTTCATGCGATATTCTCACGCTCACTTGAATAAATAATGCCAGTAAGTATGTACAGTGCAGTATAGGGGTGTAAACGTGTGTAATGTAAGTGGGAAATTATAATTGGAGTGAATAAATAAAGTAGAAAATGAAACACGAGTGTTTGAGATCGTGGTTGCTACGTGAATATGCACTAGCATATCGCTAAATGCCCTCGTAATGAATGTAAATAATTGAAAACATTTACAGTGGTGGAGGAAAGGTTCCATGTAAAGGGAAAATAATAGGAAAGTGATAAAACAATTGGGTATGTTGAAATACGAGTCATAGTAAGTGCGCTTACTAAGCTGATGTGCGCTAAACTTATGCTGCATGTCATCATAATGAATGAAAACATCTGAAAACACTTACAAACAGTTGTAATTGGTAAAATGTCATTGAAACAGATGTATACAAGTAGAAAAAATTATATGTTGACTGTGTTACGGAACAGAGAAAGATAATGTACACTTTAAGTGAGAATACGAAGAGTCACTACTGTCCCGTAAAGTTCCAGGTTCAAAACAAAAGAGTTAGGTAAAATTACAAGTTAAAGTTTAATGCTTAAATTAACAACAAAACATTCAGGACTCATAAGGATAATGTAATGGCAAATAAACAGGTTAAATATATGGTTAACTGCAATAGCCTCTATTAACACGAAATTAGCAAGAGTAAATTTATCTAAGTCAGCCCTGATAAAATGAGATACCAGATAATACTCAGTGAATGCCAGATAAATAATTACAGAAACAAACTATTATCAAAAATGACTGACATAAAAAACCCCACACGAATTACAAAAACTTCACTAGGCCTACAAATTAAACTTATGCTATACAGTACAAGAAAAAATGCAACAACAGTTATACTCAAATTACACACAGCTGCTAGATGGTTGGAGATTTCTTGAGCACTCACAATAATAATATCTGTACAGGGGAGGACAGAGATGTGAACAAAATGAGGAGCAGCTCTAAGTGGCAATGATGCAGAGACTGAGCTCATTATATAGGGGCCAGCAGAGCTTGATACGACTTGTAAGAGGGACGTGCAAATGAAGCCATGGGGACAGAGAGCTGAAAATCCCGCAAAGTATAACAGAGAGAACGACTTACTCTACTATAACGGTAGAAGGGGGGGACTGAGGCAGAACACGCTCGTGATCAAACATGCAGCAACTGTGCGTTAAAATTACACAAAGGATGATGAAATCATAGGCTATGTAACACCTCCCCACAAAGAAAAAGAAATTTACAAAGGAAATTTCTTATTACTCTAAAACAATCTGTCTAAAGTCTAGATAAGCAATCTGCAATAACATTTTCTTTCCCCTTAACATGTTGTATGTCTAATGAATACTCCTGAAGAAGTAGACTCCATCTTGTCAATCTCTGATTTTTATCTTTAAACTTACTAAGGAATTTCAGTGGGTTATGATCGGTATAAATGACTATGGGGTCAAAACCAGAACACAAATAAAATGAAAAATGCTGTAAACCCAAAATCAAGGCCAAAAGCTCTTTCTCAATAGTTGAGTAGTTCTTTTGAGGTGGAGTGAACTTCTTACTGTAATAAGATACAGGATGTTCAATACCCTGATCATCCTCTTGCAGCAAAACAGCCCCAGCTCCTGTATCACTTGCATCAACAGCCATCTTAAAAGGCTTAGCAAAATTTGGAGTAGCGAGCACTGGCTGACTTAATAGAATAGCTTTAAGTTTGTTGAAAGAGGATTCACAGTTATCGGTCCAGACAAATTCAACTCCCTTTTTCAGTAGGTCTGTAAGTGGTGATACAAGAATAGAAAAGTTAAGAACAAATCTCCTGTAATAACCTACCATTCCCAAAAATCTTTGTAGCTCTTTCCTACTTTTAGGTCTGGGAAGATCACTTATAACCTGAACCTTAGCTCCTGGTGGTGCAACATGTCCATCACCAATTACATACCCAAGGTACTGAACTTTAGCTTGACCAAACTCACACTTTGATAAATTAGCTACAAGATTAGCATGAACTAAACGGTCAAGAAATTTACTGACATGGCATAGGTGATCTTTCCAGTTGTCACTGAAGATTAATACATCATCAATATAAACAACACACCCTGCCAAACCCTCTGTTACAACATTCATGAGCTTCTGAAATGTGGCTGGTGCATTCTTCATACCATACGGCATTACAGAACATGCAAAAGCCTTTCCTAGTGTTACAAAACATGAGATCTCCCTAGCACGTTCAGTCATAGGTACTTGCCAGTATCCCTTTAACAAATCAAACTTACTTATGTACCTAGCCTTTCCGATCTTGTCTATGCAATCTTCCACACGAGGGAGAGGGTAAGTGTCTGTTTTAGATATCTGATTAACACGTCTGTAGTCGATGCAAAGCCTTTGTGACCCACCTGGCTTAGGGACTAGAGTGACAGGAGAACTCCACTCGCTCTGACAGGGCTCAATCATCTTGTGGTCCAACAGGTAGCCAAGCTCCTTCTGGATGAGAGGAACTTTCACTGGGTTCACACGGTAAGGAGGCAGTTTAATTGGCTTTGCGTCTCCAACATCGACATCATGCATCAACACAGTGGTTCTTCCTGGAGTGGCACGGAACACTTGCGGGTACTCCTGCAGTAATGCCGAAAACTCCTGCCTTTCCTTGGGTGGTAGATGAGAAACCTTAGTCTGGAGATCATTCATGATATCAGGATTCTTCCCCAAACTATCACTCAGGCTCATACTGCATGGGAGAGCTTCACTTGCAGACTCGGGTGGAACAGCTACAGTGCAGACTGGATTATTTTCGTCCCGCCTGTGATATAACTTTAGCATGTTGATGTGACATAGTTGCTTGCTCTTTCTACGATCTGGTGTGGCGATGACATAGCTGACATCACTGAGTTTCTTCTCCACGAAATAAGGGCCACTAAACTTGGCTTGAAGAGGTTGCCCATGAACTGGTAGCAGAATCAAAACCTGATCTCCTGGCTGAAAGTGGCGTAACCTGGACTTCCCATCATACCAAGTCTTCATCTTCTCCTGAGCAGCTCCTAAATTCTCTCTCGCCAGCTGTAAAGCAGTGGACAGCCGTTCTTTGAACTTCATCACATACTCCAGCAGGTTGACGTCATCTTCCTCCGACAGCCAGCATTCCTTGAGTAACTTAAGGGGTCCTCTTACTTCATGGCCAAACAGTAGTTCAAAAGGTGAGAAGCCCAGTGATTCATTTGGAGATTCTCTTGCAGCAAACACAACGAATGGAAGACCTTTATCCCAGTCTTTCTGATGTTCCAAACAGTATTTCTTGAGCATCGATTTGAGTGTTTGATGATATCTCTCCAACGCTCCTTGGGTCTGGGGATGGTAAGCTGAAGACGTGATCTGGGTGATGCCCAACTCTTTCAGAGACTGCTTGAAAACATTTGACATGAAATTACTTCCTCGGTCTGACTGTACCTCCTTGGGCAGACCAAACTTTGTGAAGAACCCTAGCATTTCCTTAACCACGTTCTTTGCTGAGATGTTTCTAAGTGGAATGGCTTCAGGATAACGAGTAGCCATATCAATCATGGTCAACACATAAGAAAATCCTGAAGAAGTCTTAGGAAGAGGGCCCACAATATCCACCAACACACGGGTGAAAGGCGCCTCAAAAGGAGGAATGGGAACTAGAGGTGCAACCTTTTCGGTCTGATTACACTTCCCCACAACTTGACAGGTGTGACAAGACTTACAATACCAGGAAACATCCCTGAAGATACCTGGCCAGTAGAAGTGTTTCAAAATGCGTGCCACGGTCTTCCTCACTCCAAGGTGTCCTGCCAAACTGGAATCATGAGCCACTCTAATGATATCCTGCCTACAAACACGAGGGATGACAACTTGATGTACAACCTCCCATTCACAGTCGGCTGATGCTGCTGGGGGTCTCCACTTCCTCATAAGTACTCCTGACTTTACATAATAACAAGTAGAAGCACCGGCTGACTCTTCTCTGTAAGCAGAGTTAGCTAGACCTTTCAACTCAGGGTCAGCAACCTGCAACTCAACCAACTCTTGACGAGACAAATTATCAACACTACGGGGTACTGCCTCATCTGGTGAGTGGTCCAAATTAGCAAGAAAAGTGTCAGCTAGGATAACATCATCATCATCATTATCCTCTAAATCACCAGTAACTTTAGACTTAGCCCTAGTGACAGCACATGCAGGGAACACATCAGGGACACCACAATCCTGGGACACAGCCACTGGCTCACTAGACAACTGAGGAGCTGGACACACTTGACTTCCACCAATATCATTGCCAAGTAAGAAAGTTACACCTGACATTGGGAGTGTCTCAACCAACCCAACCATAACGGAACCACTAACAAAACCAGACTCTAAATTCACTCTGCACAGAGGGACAGAGAAGTAATTATTCCCTACACCTTGTAAGATTACAGTTTCATCAGAGGAATTAAAATTAGAGCCTAGAACACTGGTCAGCATAAGGGATTGGCAAGCACCTGTATCACGATACATTTTAACTGATTTCCTGTCATTACTGTCCAGAGGACTGACAAAACCATCAGACAGGAAATTAGCACATGAACTCTTGAGAGTGTCACCCACGTTACTGCTCAAAAGAGGAGCTCCATCATGAGAATTTAAGTTACCCCTCAAAGCAGGTTCAGTTAACTCAGTAAAAGAATTCTGGGAACTCTCAAGAGTGGACACTAGACCAATTGACTGAATATTTAAAGACTCCTTTTTGTTCACATCACGCTGTCTCCTGAAACATCTCTCCGTAGTATGACCAAGCTTACTACAATAAGTACATTTACTTTTCTGAAATCTAGAGGTGAAGCTGGTATTTACTTCCTGAGAAACATCATCCTTATTCTCTTTCCTGTTACCTGTACTCTGAGTAGAGGCAACGTACTTACTCTCAGCTTTCCCTTTTTCTCTAGAATATCTCTTGTGAGTGAGAACATATTCATCAGCTAAAACTGCAGCATCAGACAAATTATCTATTCTTCTCTCATCAAGATATAGGCTTACATCTTTACTAATACACCTTTTGAAATCCTCCAGCAAAATCATCTGCTTAAATTTACCAAAATCAGAATCCACATTCGTAGAATTTAACCACTGCTCTAACAAATCTTCTTTGATTTTTGCATACTCAACATGGGATTGCTTATCTTGCTTGTAAGTTGTCCTAAATTTTACTCTATAGGCTTCAGGAACAAGCTCATAGGCCTTGAGAATCAAGCTCTTAACTACATCATAATTATCAGACTGATCCTGAGGCAAAGATGCATAAGTTACTTGAGCTTTACCGGTGAGAACAGTTTGAAGGAGTACTGGCCAATACTCCTTAGGCCAATTAAAACCTGTAGCTACCCTCTCAAACAACTGAAAATACTTTGTTAAATCAGATTCATTAAAAGGAGGGACAAGTTTAACATTTTTAGCCACATCAAAATCATCAGAGCTAGATGATCCAGTTCCACATTGTTTCATGCGATACTCATGGTCTGCCTGAATCCTGGCAAGTTCAACTTGTGCCTGAGCCTGTATCTGTGCCTCCTGAATCCGAACCTGAGATTCCGCCTCCTTAGCCTGAGACTCAGCCTCCTTAGCACGTGCTTGAAATTCAGCCTCCTTAACACGAGACTCCGCCTCCTTAGCACAAGCCTCCTGCAGGGCTAGCTGTAACTTAGCTAATTCAATCTGCGTTTGCTCATTTGGAGGAGTTACATTAAACAAGCTCTTATTAATCATGCCAACAATTTGATCTTTAGAATGATGAGAGTGAACTGCAATTCCCAATTGTTGAGCAACAAGCTTAAGTTCATTCTTTGTTCTGTTTTCTATATCACACACTGTTTGCACATTTGACAAAAAATCTTTGGCTTCATGAAGTGTAGAAATAGTAGCCATCATGAATATATCACAGTCACAAAATATCAAACAATATCCTTATGATAATATCCTGAATATCCTGATGAGAGGTCGCCAAATTTATGTTACGGAACAGAGAAAGATAATGTACACTTTAAGTGAGAATACGAAGAGTCACTACTGTCCCGTAAACTTCCAGGTTCAAAACAAAAGAGTTAGGTAAAATTACAAGTTAAAGTTTAATGCTTAAATTAACAACAAAACATTCAGGACTCATAAGGATAATGTAATGGCAAATAAACAGGTTAAATATATGGTTAACTGCAATAGCCTCTATTAACACGAAATTAGCAAGAGTAAATTTATCTAAGTCAGCCCTGATAAAATGAGATACCAGATAATACTCAGTGAATGCCAGATAAATAATTACAGAAACAAACTATTATCAAAAATGACTGACATAAAGAACCCCACACGAATTACAAAAACTTCACTAGGCCTACAAATTAAACTTATGCTATACAGTACAAGAAAAAATGCAACAACAGTTATACTCAAATTACACACAGCTGCTAGATGGTTGGAGATTTCTTGAGCACTCACAATAATAATATCTGTACAGGGGAGGACAGAGATGTGAGCAAAATGAGGAGCAGCTCTAAGTGGCAATGATGCAGAGACTGAGCTCATTATATAGGGGCCAGCAGAGCTTGATACGACTTGTAAGAGGGACGCGCAAATGAAGCCATGGGGACAGAGAGCTGAAAATCCCGCAAAGTATAACAGAGAGAACGACTTACTCTACTATAACGGTAGAAGGGGGGGACTGAGGCAGAACACGCTCGTGATCAAACATGCAGCAACTGTGCGTTAAAATTACACAAAGGATGATGAAATCATAGGCTATGTAACAACTGATACAAGAAACTTAGCATATAGCATGTTACGACTCGGACCAAACTCGCTATGCTCGTGCGATGGTACAATGCTTATTTTTCATATATATGTGTCTAAAATCCATTATATTGTTACTATTATTGTTTATTAGTTCATATTCAATAAATATAGAGGTGTTGTATGTTGTTTCTCCCAGTATTCCTTACCATAGAAAACGTGAGCGCCTGGCACGTCCATAAAAGAATACGATACCTGGCGCGGGGGACCTCACCTGTTCTGACCACTTATAGACCACGGTAAGCCCTTTCTTGGTGATTATCCTTCGTTTCTCAACCTAAGCGGAAGTTTGAGCCAAAAAAAAAAAATTTCCAAAAAGGCTCGGGACTGGGGGATGTCGGAGGTGCGGAAAACCTCGGGACGTGACGGGTTAAACTGGCGACATAAAGGTTTGTATTCACCAGCATTATTTATTATGTTTGGAGTATGGGGGAGAGATTAATTTGCCTAGCTCTTTTCTGTATATTGCTCGTCTGGCCGGCACGCAGCCGGAGAGTATAATAAGGTGGAGAATTTTAAAATAATGTAAGGTCAAATATATATATATATATATATATATATATGTACGTGTGCATGAAAGTGTGTCTGTATATATGTATGGAAGTATGTGTGTGTGTGTGTGTATGTATGTATATATATGTGTGTGTGTATGTATGTATGTATGTATATATATATATATATATATATATATATATAGTACTTGGATGGGTGACCGCCTGGGAACACCAGATGCTGTTGGCATCCCTACATGTCAAGTGGGGTTGGTGGAGGATTAGTGCCCCTCCCTGTAAAACAATTAACTCTAAGCCCTTGGCCACCCCGTTTGGGATAAATGGCGTCTGGCAATGGATGGATATATATATATATATATATATATATATATATATATATATATATATATATATATATATATATATATATATATATATACGGCCTTAATGACCAGGGGTTTTGGCCCCAGTGGTTGAGAGGTCAGAAAAAAAATTTGTAAAAATGGAGACCGGACTTTGATGAATGGTTGCGGAGAGAGCGGACATGTGCTGAACTCTCCTGCAGATTCTAGGGCTGCCCCACCGGCAATAGTTTTTTTGCATTTTTCCCTAATAAAGTTAGATTAGCTAGTTCTCATATTCCTCCTTACCCACGCTAGAGATGCAGTCGGTATCTGTATCTGTTTCCTGAGATTGCCTTTGCCTACTCGCCCTCTGGAGTGTATCCCCCACTGATCGCTCTGGGGTGTGAAATATACACAGGCGCGTCCTTCCGAGAGTGGTTTGAGAGGGTAATATCAGCCTAGGTGCGTTTTCCCTGGGTACTCTGTCCCTTGCTCGTTCTTCTCTTTCTTCCCACTTCCCCCTCACGGTGGAAGTGGTAACTATGGCGGACCCCCCTGCTGCCTCCTCCCCCTTCAGGGGGGGAGGTAGTCCTGATCGACCCCCGACTGATCAACGGACGGACTGTCCTCCGACTGAAGAGCCCCAGACACGATCTCTAGAGATCAATGTAAATAATGCATCGTTTGTTTTGATACATGCGGTTGGTTCTACTCCCTTGTCCAGCCTCAATCCCTTCATCATCAAGGAGGTGATTGATGGGTGTGCAAGTGAGGTAGAACAAGTGAAAAAACTTGCAAGAGGAGATCTCTTGGTAAAGATGATAAATTCTGCCCAGGTAAAGGCTTTGCCGAAACTGAGCAAGTTCCACTGTTATGATGTCCAGACAACGATCTCTCACTCCATGAATTCCTGCAAGGGTGTTGTCACCTGCAGGGTTCTTGTGCTTATGGAGGAGGAAGAAATTGTATAGGAACTTGCTCAGCAAGATGTAATAGAGGCGAGGTTTTTTACTAGATTCTCGGAAGGCAGGAGGACGAAGACTGCAACCGTTATCTTGACTTTTGGAAAAGTATCTATTCCAGCTAATGTGAAAGTTGGATAAGAAATTGTCAATGTCGGATCATTCATCCCAAATCCCATTCGTTGTGCAAAATGTCAGATCTATGAACATCATAAAAAGACTTGCCGATCTTCTAACGTAGTATGTGGCAAGTGCGTGGCTGTAGGACATTCTGCTGACCAATGTAGATCAGAGACTGAATGTTGCTTTCACTGCCAGGGTGCTCACCCCACTTCCTCTCGGGTTTGTCCCGAGTGGAACAAGGAGAAAGAGGTCTGCACAATGAAAGCGATGGAAGGCATATCCTTTTACGATGCTAGGAAGAAGGTGAAGGAGTTGCATGCAACTCCCAAGCCTAATATCTCCTATGCATCGGCAATTGTGTCCCGCCCCGTGATGTGCACCATGGAGACACAGATTGACCTTACATTCGCTCCTCATGCCCCACACTCTACCTCTCAGTCTAAGTCTCCTGTACGTTCCAACTCTCTTACGGACATCCCTCTTGCTACTTCATACTCTCAGGCTGCCGCTGCTCCTTTGCAGTCAGTGCGGCAAAAACAGAAGTCTGACAGGATTAATTTGACCACTCACCAAACAGTCACATCCTCATGTCCTTCCTGCTCCTGGTCCAGCGAGGTAGAGAAAGAATAGCTCTTCCTTGGTGGAGTCTGGAAGCCTTGTTATTGACGAAAATATAGCGGTCTCCATGAGCAAGCACCTGGAAAGGTCCCCCGGTAGCCACTCGCCTGGTCGCGGGGGTCATAAAAAAACTAAGTATACTGGCCACCCTCGTAAATCTTAAACCACCACATTCACTATATTACAGTGGAATTGAAGAGGTGTTGGGAATAAGTCTCAAAATATAGCAATCTTGCTTTCAATACACAGGCCAGACGTTGTTTGTTCAAGGGAGATGCTCCTGGAGGATCATCCTGATCCTCCACAGTTCCAACACTACCACTCGTATAGAAGATATGAAGGTCACGGAGTTGCCATATACACACACAAATCACACACACAGAGTAATTCTAAATTCTACTCTTGAAGCTGTCACGTGCAGACTAAAATTTAATCACACGTATCTGTCTATTTGCTCTCTGTACTGTCCTCCACATGGCCTCATTGATAGTGATGCTTTATATTCACTATTTGAACATCTTCCTGGAAATAAGTTAGTGTTGGGAGAATTTAACGCCCATCACTATCAATGGGGTAGCTTGAGGATCGATGGTCGTGGGGAGCAAATAACTGACCTAAAACTAGAGTCCAACCTCTGTCTTCTGAACGATGGTAGAGTGACTCGTGTAGATGATTGTGCTGGTAACTTTTCGGCCACTGACTTATCTTTGGCCTCCCCTTGTATACATGAAGATTTCTCATGGGACCCTTATGACGACTTCTTGGGAAGTGATGATTTACCCATATGTCTTTCTTATACACGTGACATCGTTTTGGATCCTCCACCTCCAAAATTTAACTATAAGAAAGCAGATTGGGGATCCTTCTCAAGGATCGCCAATTTAGATATATCTGGGGAGACCATAGATGTTAAGGTCGAAAATTTAACCAAATCCATATTACACACAGCTGAGGCTGCTATTCCCAAGACTTCTACAGTTCATGCGAAGCATAGAGCAAATTGGTGGATGCCGGATTGCTGACAAGCATTAAGGAAATGCAATAGGAGATACAGGATTTTTGATAGCCCACTGAGGAAAATTTTATTGCATACAAACAGGCACGGGCTGAGGCAAGGAGAATAATAAGAAGGGCCAAACGTGACTCCTGGCGGTCCTTTGTGTCCACGGTGACTCATACTACACCATTAAGTAAAGTCTGGTCCACTATAAGAATATTAAATAATAAAGGCCCATATTTCCCTGTCACCACCCTGCAGGTGAACAACACCATCTATGACGAGCACGTGGACGTTGCTAACATCCTCGCCAGGAGGTTTTCTCATGTAAGTAGCTCAGCCAATTTTGATTCGCGTTTTCAACATCATAAACGCACGGCTGAGCTACAGTTAATAGACTTTTGCTGCAAAAGACGTAGACTCCCCGTACAACCAAGAGTTTATTCTAGATGAACTGCTCCTTGCCCTTAAATCCTGTAAAGACACCAACCCTCGACCAGACACCATCACGTACGGTATGATCCAGCATCTTAATCAGGACAGCCTGATTATGATGTTAGCATTGTACAATGAGATTTGGGCATCTCGAACGTTCCCAAACTCATGGCACTTTGCGCACGTCACACCGATACCCAAAGAGGCTGGTCGTCTTATGAATCCCACTTCATTTCGTCCTATTGTGTTGACTTCTTGTCTCTGTAAGGTCATGGAACGAATTGTAAACAATAGGCTTCTATTTGTTTTAGAGTTGAAGAATTTGTTAAATGATGAACAATGTGGCTTCCGTAAATGCAGAAGTTCACTAGATCATTTATTGAATTTGGAGCATTGTATTGCAGAGGCATTTGCCAATAAAGAATTCATGATAGGGGTGTTCTTGGACATCCATAAGGCTTATGAAATGACAAGGCGACATGGTATACTAATGAAGCTCTGTGCTTGTGGTTTAAGAGGAAATTTGCCTATTTTTATTTCAAATTTCTTAAGAGACAGGACTTTCTTTGTCAAATTGCCCCGTAATGTATCATCGGATATATTTATCCAGGAAAACGGGATACCGTAGGGAAGTGTGCTTAGTCCCACTTTATTTAATATTATGATCAATGATATTCTGTCATCAGCTCCCATCCTGATGAATCTTAAATACTCACTCTATGCTGATGATTGTGCAATATGGCACTCTTCCCATAATGCACAATTTTCCGCTGGGCGGGTTCAAGCAGCCCTTGATTCTGTCAACCAATGGGCCTTGAAGTGGGGATTTAAGTTTTCCGTCCCTAAGTGTGCAGCTGTAGTTTTTACGATTCGTAACGTACCTAATTTGTGCTTAACTTTGGATAATCTGGCAGTACCTTTTCAAAATTCTGTAAAGTTTTTGGAAATTCATTTTGATCATCGTTTGAACTTCAAAATCCATGTTAATAACTTGATTGCTCGTTGTGATAAACCTTTAAATGTCCTCAAGTACATAATGTACTACATGGGGTGCCAACAAAGTTTTTATTAATGGTGTTTAAGTCCCTTATTCGTTCAAAGCTAGACTATGGCACACAGGTGTATGGCTCGGCATCCGATGCCTTGCTGAAAGGATTGGATGTGTTGCAGAATAAATGTTTGCGAATGTGTCTTGGAGCCGTCCGGTATACCCGTGTAGCTCATATGGAAGTGGAGGCGAATGTGCCTCCCCTCTGTATTCGCCATGACCACCTGGCCTTATCATACGGCATACGAACATCGAGGAAAAGTAATATCGGCAATGTGGCCTGTATCCCCCTGCGTCAATACCACCACCTTATGTGGGGGATGTGCTTCGGCCACTTGCCGTGCACCTCCACTTATAACCCAGGAGCTTGGTGTGGACCCCATTGACTGTGACAAGTTGGTGTAAAAAAATATAGCGTCTTGGGAGCCATCCGGCTTTACTGTTGATGTATCACGGCTCCCAGCACCAAAGGCCAAGGCGTCGGAGGCGGAGGTCCACCACTTGTTTCGTAACATCATCGTCCGTCGCTTGGGGTCCCACCAATTGTACACCGACGGTTCCAAGTCGAGTGAATGTGTGGGTGCAAGTGTATGGTCGACCGAATGTGCCCTCAGGTATCAGTTGCCGACTCATACATTTGTGTTTACCTCAGAACTTTTTGCTATTGATAAAGCCATAGACTATGCTCTCAATTCTAGGTATGACTTATTTGTCATATTTTCAGATTCAAAATCATCTATTCAGGCTATTGCTTCTTGCACTACGGATTCTAATGAGATCCAGGGCCGCATTGTTAATAAACTGCATTCATGCAACAAGTCATTCACGCTGATCTGGGAGCCTGGCCATTGTCGTATCTATGGCAGTGAGCAGGCTGACTGACTTGCAAAGTCAGCTGTAGAGCTTGAGGGGACTTGGGACGTTCCTTGTGATCTACGGTCGAGATTCTCTCTCAGAAAGAAATCAATAAATCTTCTGCGGCAAGGTCAGTGGGCCAGACTAAATATTCCAACATGCAAGCCATACCTGGGCAACTGGGACACTGCCAACAATCCCAGTCGCCTGGAAGAAAAAGTGTTGGCTTGTTTGCAGCTTAATGCCACCATCCTAATGCACATGAAACCCTACATGGAAAGACGATTCCCACCGCACTGTGATATCTGTGATACAGTGTTATCTATCAGTCATATCATCCTGCGCTGTCGGCGATTTATTTGTGAATGCGCGTCACTTATAAATTACTGTGGCGCAACAGACGTCCCCTTCACCCTTTCCACCATCCTGGGTGATGGGGACATTGTTATTCCTGATAAATTGATGGTTTTCTTGAGAGAGACCGGACTTAGAGTGATATGACTTTTTCACTGGATGGGTATGGTTTTTATCGACTGTAAATATGTACCGTATATATTGTATTATTAATTAGGGTTGACAGTTGACATATTTGAAATAGTTCCTCCTTCCCACTGATCTATTTCTAATATTGATGCCCCCTACATTAAACCCGGTTCCTACAGTCACCAGTTGATGAGTGCAGGTGTGCAATATGGAAAGGTATTGAGCACTTGCAGTCGATGGTGGTCTGTTGGGCGAGGTCCTTCACTTTTTGTACATATGTAAATACATTATATCATCTTGTTTAAGTTATTCTAATTAGGGCCGACAGCTGACGTATATGGAAATGTTCCTGACTCGTCTGGTTCTCTTTTGTATATTGATGTCCCCTATATTAGCTTGTGCCTCGACTGACAGTCACCAGGTGATGAGTGCAGGTATGTAATACTGGTTGTACCAGTTCCTTACGAGCTCTATTCAGCTTAGTGTCTTGGAGGCTTTACTTCCGATTGGTAAGCTTTATATTTTTTGTGCATTGCTTTTGTGTATTAATTTTATATGTACATTTTTGCTGTAGTTTCCTTTTCTTGTCTTTATTTATACTATACGAGGACTATAGATTTGATAAGTGTGGTTTATGTTAGTTTATAATTTTTGTTCATGTTCTTCATTTTAATAATACATATATATATATAGATATATATATATATATAATATATATATATATATATATATATATATATATATATATATATATATATATATATATATATATATATATATATATATATATATATAGAAAATGATGAACTTTAGATCCATATCTGTTGTAGTACAACGAGTATTTTTCTTTGGTGGGATCCCACATATGTACCCTGATGATGGCCATGTGAAATGTCCGAAAATTCGGAGAAATATATTGAAAGAAGATGATGGCGGGTGTCATCTCCATCCTTATTTGTCTTTTATGGAAGTTACGGTGCCATGGGTCCATTGCTGATGTGCTGATTTTATATATATATATATATATATATATATATATATATATATATATATATATATATATATATGTACGTGTGCATGAAAGTGTGTCTGTATAACTGTGTATGCATGGAGGTGTATATATATATATATATATATATATATATATATATATATATATATATATATATATATATGGCGATAATGACCAGGGGCATTGGCCCCAATGGTTGATAGGCCGGAAAATAAAAGCAAAAAAAAGAAAAAAAATGGAGACAGTTTTTATGGGACTTGCGTCGAGAGAGGGAATTTTTGGGAGGAGAAGTAATATTTTGTGTATTGTATATATTTCTGAACATCTTTTCACTTCGTACTACCATCCAATCGCAAGTATTATTATTATTACTGTATTATTATTATTTGTGGTAATTGAGTGTAGTTTAATTATCCCTTTTTGTATGATTTTACTTCTTTTATTTGGCAAGTTTGTTCCCAGACTAGTGTGATTATCCATGGTATTATGAGGTTACTTGTTCTTCTCATTCTTTTGTATTTCATTATCTCATTGTAAATATTGTAAATATTATTAGCTTGTATTATATCAGGTATTTTTCATTGTGTTTATTTTACCCTTGCAAACGTCAGCTAGTTTTATTTACTGTACATTCGGACCTGTGTTGCGAGATTGGAGTTATTTTTTTTTTAAATTGTTTTTCATCACAACTATTTGTTCAGTTTCCTTTTCACTTTGTTTTTCTTAGCTTTTACGCAGTCAGATTTAGTTATCTTGTGTTGCCTACTCCCATCTCATAACAATATATATATATATATATATATATATATATATATATATATATATATATTGTTACATAGCCTATGATTTCATCATCCTTTGTGTAATTTTAACGCACAGTATGCTGCATGTTTGATCACGAATGTGTTCTGCCTCAGTTCCCCCTTCTACCGTTATAGTAGAGTAAGTCGTCCTTTCTGTTGTTCAGAGTAGGATTGTCAGCTCTTTGTCCCCATGGCTTCATTTGCGCGTCCTTCTTACAAGTTGTATCAAGCTCTGCCGGCCCCTATATAATGAGCTCAGTCTCTGCATCATTGCCACTTAGATCTGCTCCTCATTTTGTTCACATCTCTGTCCTCCCCTGTACAGTTATTATTATTGTGAGTGCTCAGAAAGTCTCCAACCATCTAGCAGCTGTGTAATTTGAGTATAACTGTTATTGCATTTTTTCTTGTACTGTGTAACATAAGGTTAATTCTTAGGCCTAGTAAGGTTTTTGTAATTCATGTAAGGTTCTTTATGTCAGTCATCATTAACAATATTTTGTATCTGTAATAATATATCTGGCATTCACTGAGTATTATCTGGTATCTCATTTTAACAGGGCTGACTTAGGTAAATTTACTCTTGCTAATTTCGTGTTAATAGAGGCTATTGCAGTTAACCATATATTTAACCTGTTTTTGCCATTACATTATCTTTATGAGTCCTGAATGTTTTGTTGTTAGTTTGAGCATTAAACTTAACTTGTAATTTTACCTAACTCTTTTATTTTGAACCTGGACCTTTACGGGACAGTAGTGATTATTAGTATTCTCACTTAAAGTGTACATCATCTTTCTCTGTTCCGTAACAATATATATATATATATATATATATATATATATATATCCTTTGTAAGTCCACTTCTGGTCGAAGGCCTCCCCTATCTTCTTCCACGAATTCCTTAACTCAGCTAATATTTGTCGTATTTTGCCTGCAAACTTCTCTATCTCATCTCTCCACCTCCTGTCTTGCCCTATTCTACTATCAGGAATATGTTACAGGAAATTTGTGTAACCAGTGATTTCATGAAATCCCTTGGGAAACTGTGAAATGAATTAAAATTAGGATTGGCTAATTAACGTTAGGTTAATTTAGGCTGCGGTTAGGTTAGGTTGGGAGTATCTAGGTTAAGTTTAAGTTAGGTTAGGCCTGGTTAGATTAGATTAGATGAACGCTTAACATAACTTTGCATTTATCTAAATTAACCTAACCTACCCTAACCTCACTAACTTAGCCTAACCTAGCCTGAACTTAACTTAGGTTATCCCAGCCTAACCTAACCGCAGCCATCTATCTATCTATGTTTCTATCTATCTATCTACTGCCAGATGCCTCAATCCTGTAAGGGCTTGCCACAAGCAAATCGCCTCGATGTCGCCCTGTCCAACGCTATTTCACTGCCTTGTTGTCAGCTCACACACCCCTCTCTCATATCCCTCTACACTCCAACCTTCCATCTCATCTTCGGCCTCCCCTGCCCTCTTCCCCCCTCCCCCTCCACTCACTCGCATGCACTTTCTTCGTTAGTCTCTCGATCTCCATCCTCTCCACATGGCCAAACCACCTCAGTGAATTTCTCCTAACGCTTTCTGTCACATCCACATCCACACCACAACACTCCTTCATTTCCTCTTTTGTCAGACTGTTTCTCCACATAACCCCACATGCTCCTCTCAAATAACTCATTTCCACTGCTCTCACTCTTGGCTTGTGTCATTCCAACAAGGTCCAAGCTTCACTTCCATACATTAGGGTAGGTATCACAATACTGTCATGCAGCGACTATGTTACTTCCATTCTTGTTTCCCTGTTCCTTATCACTGCTTTCAAGGAACCAGAAACCTTTCTTCCCCGTTGTACCCTTTCAAGCACTTCATCTTATAAACTTCCATCCTTACTCATTACACTACACAAGTACCGGTACTTAAATACACTCACATTTTCCATTTCCTCCTCATCCAGCCTCACTGTACGTTAAGTGGCTTCATTTCTCTCGATCATAACTTTATCCTTCCCTACATTCATTCTGTTTCTTACACACTCCCAAATTCATTCACAAAGCTTTGCAGTTCCCCTTCGTCTTCGCTTAACAACACTATCATCTGCAAACAACAGCACAGGGCGTTTCCAAACACCCCTCTTTTATTAAGATTGCTCCAACATCCACTGCATCACCTTGTTCCTCTTTTACAACCCCATCCATATACAGATTAAACAACCACGGGGACATGACACAACCCTCTTTCAATCCAACATTAAAACAGAAAAATTCACTCACTTCACTATCCATACGCACTGCAGTCTTGGCACCCTCATACATACTCTTTACGGCATTCAAGAACTTCCCTTTTACTCCATGTATTCTTAATACCTTCCACATTCCTTGTCTATCCACCCTGTCATATGCTTTCTCCAAGTCCATGAAAGCCACATACAACTTCTTTACCTTCTCTAGAAAGTTTCCACTAAAGACCTAGGAATGAATATCTGATCTCCACAATCCCTTCCCTTCCTAAAACCTCCCTGTTCTTTTCCAACTAATTCCTCTGTTATTTCCCTAACTCTGTTAATAAGTATCCTACCATATACTTTTCCTATTACACTAAAGAAGACAAATGCCTCTAAGGTTAGCATACACTTCTCTTTCCCCTTTTCTTTGTACAGATGAATCATTATACCTGACTTCAGTCCTCCAGGACTCTACCGTTCTCCCAGGCCAAACTGCACAGCTTACATATCCATTCTGCTACTATCTCTCCCCCATGCTTCAGAGTTTCACCAGACACTCCATCAGTTCTTGGGGCTTTCTCCATTTTGACTTTCATCGTTGCTTCCACTACTTCCATCATACTGATTTCTTCCTCTCTTCTTACCTCCTTCCTTCTCCCAGCCATTCCCCAGCTACTTATACTCGCATTACTTTCATTCTCTGTGTTCAACAGTTCCTTAGAGTATTCTCTCCATCTGCTCACTTCTTCTCCCTTCTCCACCAGCAATCTACCATTTTTATCTTTCACTCCCCTACTTACATCTTTGTCACCCTGTCTAACTTTCTTTACCACTCTCCAGAACATTTTCTTACATTCCCTCCACTTTACACTCAAATTCATTCCAAATCCATCATCCACTCTCTTCTTACTCTCTTCCACTAAACTTTACACCCCTCCCTTCCTCTCTACATATAACTCTCTTCCGTCTCTCAACTTCCTCCATGCACCTGTTTCTCGTTCACTAACTATATGCTTTCTCTTTTTGCGCCACAGCCTGCCTCACCTCTTCATTCGACCATGCTGTTCCTTGCACCCCCTTTCGTCTTCTCTTCGCACCACACACCACCTCATGTGCTGCACAGATTTCTTCTGCGAATATCTTGCACACATCTTCCACGTCCCCCAGTGCTCCAATCTATATTTACCCAGTCGCTCCTCCACTTCTTTTCTATATTCTGCCTTTTTTCCATCGTCTTGCAACCTTTCTACCTTCCTTGTGTGGACTACTTTCTCCTGTCCTTTCCTTCTCCTAATCCTTCATTTCATTTGATCCTTGACTTTCACCACCACCACGTGGTGGTCAAGAATAACCTCTGTATACTCTTACATCCATTATACACCTTCCCATTCTATCATCCTCAGACATATAATCAATCATTGCCTTCTGTTCATTCAGTTCACCATCCACCCTTCTTATCACCTGTGGATCATTTTGTGTCTAAAGAGGGTATTGCTATCACCAACCCTCTCCCTGCACAAATGTCTGCAGGAACACCGCCATTCTAATCCACTTCTGCAGGCACACCCCACTCTCCGACTACTCCATCCACAATCGCATTCACTACCTTTCCATTCATATTTCCAATCAAAAACACTCTCATTCCTATCAAAGTTTTCCATACATAATTCCAAACTTGCCCTGAATTCTTCGTTCACTTTACTTGCACGATCTTCCATTGGCGCATATTCACACATAATCTCCCACATTTGTAGTCCAATTTTCAATCTTACCCACACAATCCTTGAGCCGAAGTATCCATACCCTCTTATATTCTTCCATATCTTGTACACAACAATACAAACTCCTCCTTTTGCCCTCTGATTCTCACCTGCTCCCTCAAATGTACCCCTTCCATACTCCCGTTCTCTCACACTCTCATCTCACCATTTAGTCTTAGTTATGCCACACACACCCACTTTTGTATCCTCAAGCACCTGGACAATCTCCCTTTCATCTCATCATCCGCACCCCCCACATTCCATGTCGTAATCCGTACCATGTCCTTTGTTAGGTCCTTAGTCGTCACCTGTTGGTCATTCCTGGTCCGAGACTTCTTGTCTGTATTTTTAGTTATTTGTTTTCCCACTTGTTGTCACGTAGGGAGCATGTGTTTGTTGATTATAAGGTTACCACCCAGGATTGTAAATAATCTCCTGGTTTACAGGAAATCTACCCTAATTAACCCATCCTAATTTTAACTCATCTCACGAATTCCCTAGGGATTTCTTGAAATCACTGGTTACACAAATTCCCTGTAAAATATTATATATATATATATATATATATATATATATATATATATATATATATATATATATATATATATATATAAAGTGGAATCGGTTGACCTGGGTCTATAGAATGGCATGCTTTTGTCCTGGCAAGGTCCATTGAAAGTGATGAAGTGTTGGATGGTAGTACCAGCGGGATACCTGTACATACTCGTTTATTCCTATCAACACAGAGTTGCCACACTGAGAATAAAAAAAAAAAAAAATCAGGGATTACATTAATGTGTCACTAATCCACTTGAAGAGGAAGGTCATGGGAGGGCAGCACGATATGGGACAGCATATGTCCTGGGCAATGAGGACTTTTTCCCGTTCCTGGATGACGAGAGGGTTCACGAGAGGTTGGCCAAGAATGGAAAGATCGCGCCTGTTGTGGTCACGGCTCACGGCAACACGCGCAGCGAACTGGTTGCTCCTGGCATTCCTTGATAATGGGCGTGGCAATACATGTTATTAAAAGGAGAAAGTTGTAGAGTGGGAAGCAAAGAAGGTGCTGTAGTTATAAAACACAGCCTAAAGCAAGTTACCAGAGCAAGAATTTGAATATGATTTCATATTACACTAACTAACATCCAGCAATAGACATTACTTAGCTTCGAATTGTTGCTTGATGAAGTAGGGGTGGCACAAGGGGGGCAAGACAAGTGGGGAGGATCCTTTATAGAATAACGAAGGATTTACATCCGCTACAGGATGGAAGACGTGAGGGATATGTCGATTAAAAAAAAAAAAAAAAAAAAAAATCTACCGTAGGCAAAACTGGCCTCAGTCACTAAACAGATAAGTACTAACGCTAAGAGAATAGTATTAAATGGCAAAGGAAGTGATGGGGAACCACTGTTTATTGAGCAGATGCAGGCTAAGATGTGTGCATCAAAAACGCACCTGACCAAACCTGACCCCAAAACTACCCCCACACCCAGGGAACTTGGCTGTTCACCCATGGGCTGAACAGGATGAAGACAACGTTGAGATACAGCAGACATAGTGAATTGTACATTATTAAAAAATACTCCGGGGTTTGGTAATGTTGTGTCATACTACAGGTAGTCTCATTCACTTTCGCTGAAGGATGAAAATAGGATGATACATTACAAGGGAATGTATGGTCATAGACTGAATACAGTCTACACTCAGAGCGTGAGAGACCAGCAAACACATGGTGTAAAGAATGCGAGTTCAGATGCCAAGCAAGTGGGGAGCCAAGAAAAAGAGAGACCAATATATTATTAAGGAAGGTACAGCATATTCTACTTGAAGGGGGAAGGTCGTCCTCATCAATGTGGAACGAGTGTACTTAAATGTGATTGGAGAAATCGTCTATTGTCCAAAATGGGGCGTGTTCGGTCCCAGTCAGGGGTTGGATGGTAAACTTATAACCAACCAACACGTGTTCCCAGCGTGTCAACAAGTGGGTTGCCTGAGGGTTA
Source organism: Coenobita brevimanus (assembly GCF_032717465.1). Taxonomy (NCBI): domain Eukaryota; kingdom Metazoa; phylum Arthropoda; class Malacostraca; order Decapoda; family Coenobitidae; genus Coenobita; species Coenobita brevimanus. The sequence goes on from NC_137046.1 coordinate 25,121,084, forward strand.
GATCCCCTCCCCGGAAAACAACTAGCTAATAATACAAGCAAGAAGCCTCGGATCAGGACAGACAAACAGGTGACGACCAAGGGTCAGACAAAGGACTTGGCACTGGTTGCAATATGGAATGTAAAGGGTTCGAATGATGATGTGTGAGAGAGAGAGATTATCCAGGTGCTTGAGGATGCAAAAGCAGACATACGTGGATTGTGACTAAATGCTATGATAGTGTGAGAGAGTGTTAGTATGCATGGGGATTATGCAAGGGAGTAGGAAAGAATGAGAGGACAAAAGAGGGTGTATGTACTGATGTGTGCAACATATGGAAGGAAAATGTAAGACAGTATGGAACAGTTGGTTCAAGGTTTGCGTGGGTGAGACAAACGAGAAATATAAACGTGGGCGATTGTGTGTGTGTGTGTGTGTGTGTGTGTGTGTGTGTGTGTGTGTGTGTGTGTGTGTGTGTGTGTGTGTGTGTGTATGCGTCAACGCAAGATCGTGTAGGCAGAATGAAAAAAAAAAAAAAAAGAGAGAGATTTGGGCAAATTTGGAAGCGTGCACGGAAAAGTTTGAGAGGAATGAGACAATGCTTTTTCTTTGAGATATGAATGGGAAAGTAGGGAATCTTAAGGTTGATGGAGTAGTTGGTGAGTGGGGTGTGCCTGAAGAAGTGGGTGAGAACGGCAATGTTCTAGTGGGTATTTGTGCGGAGAGGGATTGGTGATGGCCAATACTTTCTTAAGGCACAAAATAATCCACAGGTACAGGTGGCGAGTGATGAGAAGGATAGGTGGTGAACTGAATGAAAGGAGAGGGAATGACTGATTATGTGCGTGTGGATGACAGAATGGGAAGGTATGTAATGGATGCAAGAGCATACAGAGGTTGAGAAAGTAAACTTTCTGACCACCACTTAATGGTGGTGAAAATCATGGTTCAAGTGCAATGGAAGAATAGAAGGAGAGAAGAACAGGAGGAAGTAGTCCATACAAGGAGGGTAGAAAGGTTGCAAGAGGATGGAAAAAAGGCAGAATATAAGAGAGAAATGGAGGAGCGATTGGGTAAATATGATACAGAGCTGATAGGGGAGGTGCTAGATGTGTTCAAGATAATCACAACAAAAATCTGTGCAGCGTGTGAGGTGGTGTGTGGGGTGAAGAGAAGACGAAAGGGGATGCACGGAACAGCATGGTGGAATGAAGTGAGACAAGCTGTGGTGCAAAAGAAGAAAACATGTAGTTAGGGATGGGAAGCAGAGGCATGGAGAAAGCTGGGAGACGGAAGAGAGAGTTATATTTAGAGACGAAGTGAGAGGTGAAAAAATTTGTAAGAGAAAGAATTTGGAAGGAATTCGAGTGTAAATTGGAGGGAATGTGAAAAAAATGTTAGAAAATGAGATAAAGAGAGTCAGACAGGGAGATAAAGAAGTTAGTAGGGGAGTGAATGATAAAAATGGTAGACTGATGGTGGAGAAGGGAGAAAAAGTGAGCAGATGGAGACAACACTTTTAGAAACAGTTACACACAGAGAATGAAAGTAATGCGAGTATAAGTGGCCGGAGAATGGCTGGGAGAAGGAGGGAGGTGAGACGGTAGGAAGAAATCAGCAGGATGGAAGTTATGGAATCAATGAAGAAAGTTAAATGGGGAAAGCCTCAGGAACTGATGTAGTGTGTGGTGAAATAATGACGCATGGGGGAGAGACAGTAGAAGAATGGATGTGGAAGATGTGCGGCTTGGCCTGGGAGGAACGAAGACTGGGAGTCAGGTATAAATATTCCCCTGCACCAAGGAAAAGGGGAAAAATATGTGTGGTAATCATAGGGATATTTGTTTTCTTAGTGAAGGAGGAAAAGTATATTGTAGGATTCTTATTGACAGAGTTAGGAAAACAACAGAGGAATTAATTGGAGAAGAACAGGGAGGTTTTTAGAAAGGGGAGAGGTTGTGTAGATCAGATATTCATCCATAGGTCTTTAGTGGAAAAGTTTCTAGAGAAGGAAAAAATATTGTATGCAGCTTTCATACAAAGCATTTGACAGAGTGGATAGACAAGGAATGTGGAAAATATTAAGAATTATGGAGTACAGTTGTTGAATGCCGTGAAGAGTATGTATGAGGATGCTAAGGCTGCAGTGCGTGTGGACAGTGGACAGAGTGAATTTTTCTGTCTGAATGTTGGATTGAAACAGGGATGCGTCATGTCTCCATGGTGTATGGATGGGATATAAAAGAGAATATAAGGTATGGCAGTGGATGCTGCAGCGGCCCTGTTGAGAGAGAGTGGCATTTGGAATCTCCCTGTACTGCTGTTTGCAGATGATACTATATTTTTTAATGAAGACGATGGGGAATTGCAATGCTTCATGAATGAATTTGGGAGAGTGTGTAAGAAACGGAATCAACAGGTGAATGTAGGGAAGAGTAAAGTTATGGTCTTTGAGAGAAATGAAGTCACCGAATGTACTGTACAGTGAGGTTGAAGGATGAGGAAATAAAAAGTGTGAGCGCATTTAAGTACTTCGGTAGTGTGATGATTAAGGATGGAAGTTTGGTGGCTTAAGTGCTTGAAACGGTACAACAAAGAAGAAAGATTGTTGGTTCTCTGAATGCAGTGATAAGAAATAGGAAAGTAAGTGTGGGAGTAAAAAAGTAACTGCATGATAGTATTATACCAATTCTAACGTATGGAAATGAAGCTAGGCCGTTGTTGGAAGGACACAAGTCAAAAGTGAGAGCAGTGGAAATGATTTATTTAAGAGAAGCATGTTGAGTTACATGAGGAGACAGACTGACAAATGAGAAAGTGAAGCAGCGTTGTGGCGTGGATGTGGATGTGGATGTGATAGGAAGTGTTGGGAGAAATACACGGAGATGGTCTGGCCATGTGGAGAGGAAGGAGAGCGAAATACTGACGAGGAAAGCGTGTGTGAGTGAGGTAGAGGGGGGCGAGAGGAAGGGGGAGGCCGAGGATGAGAGGGAGGGATGTAGTGGTGAGGTATATGAAAGAGGGTTGAGTGAGATGGTGGGAGGGGTGTGAAATGGCCGGGGACAGGGCGACATGGAGGCGATTTGTTTGTGGCCACCCCTTACGAGATAAAGGTGTTTGGCAATAGACAGGTAGACGGACTTTGGTTTATACAGGTTTACTAGTCTTCCACATGACCCACCGACATATCATAAGAGCACACCACTAAAACCAATGCACATATCCTGAATGAGGCAGCCCAAGCTTGTATTCAATATGGACGATGAGTATTAGTGTTCAGTTGGTGATATGTAAAGGTTTGTGGGCTGTGTGGCACATAGGAGGACTGCTGGGCCTGAGGAAAGTGTATGTTGAGCCTATGCTCAGACTAGTCGTGCACATAAAGAAGTACAGGTGTATGAGTTGTAGCGCAGAATAAGCAAGCGACGATAACAACAGAGACAAGTTATCATACTGTGGGATGATGCGTAATAGATTTAATTTGGAAGTTAATGGCTCATTAGAAAACAGAAAAGACACAGGCTACTACACTTTGTGAAATTCGGATGAGAGGAAATGAAGCCTATAGGTGACTAGATGTACGTAAGTTTTAAAAGCAAAGTGTAACACAATATATTTTGATAATTTAAGTAATAGACACAACACGATGAAATGCATGGGATGCGATAGAAGGATGCATGCAGAGAGCTTAGTACATAAAGCTCACATACTGCAGAGGGCGGCAATGTTGCTTAGTGCACGAATGTGTATAGAACTAAATTAATAGCCTATCTGAAGTGGGGGTGAAGGGGCACACTGTACTGACACGTTTTAGGAAATCACATGTCGAAGAAAGACAAATAACACCGTAAGAGAAAAGGGACGACTGATGCACATGAAGGTCAGTGAAGAATGAATAATCTTTATTACTGAAACTGTATCTGTCTGTGTATCTGTCCGTACCGAAAATTAAGGGGAAACTACCAAGGAACTTCGAAGGAGGTCTAACGGATAACTTTTCACAGGAATTTATTTGTGTGATTTAATGTTTGTTAAGTGGCGCCCCTGAGCGACAGAATTATAAGTAATCAAGTCCAATGAAATCAACATGGTTGAGCTTGGTGGACAGTTACCGCTGAGTTTCAACCATATCAGTAATATTACAACGGGGCGGGTGAGTGGGAGAATGGATGGGGTGGGCAGGTGAGCAAGGCGGGTGGGTGATTGGGCAGGAAGACTGGGTGGGAGGGTGGGTGATGAGGCTGGATTAGTGGGTGGATGGGCAGGGTGGGTTGGAGGGTAGAGGTAATTTAGGTCCATAGGGAGTAATTGGGCTGGTAGGTGTGTGGGTGAGTGAGTCTGTGGACAGGGTGGATGGGTGGTTGGGTGGGCAGTAGGTAAATAGGTCCATGGGGTGAGTAGGTTCTTGGTAGGAACTGGTCCATGGTGAACATTCCCCTATGGAAATAGGCCCAAGGAGGAACGTAGGTGTACTGGGTAAAATGGGACTCTGGGGGTTGTGTCCTACAGGGCGGTGGCCCCCCAGGATCCCAGGCGCTGCCGGTTTGCGCTGACGTAATTTTTTACCCGGGCAATACTGGACTTCCTGCTAGCTGTGCAGTCAAAATTGAGAGTCGAATGTCGAGGCTATGTAGCTGAGAAATGAATCAGTAATCATATGCAATGTACAGAAATAAAAAATGAAATGAAGACAAGCAACAATATGGAAAATAATTTAAAAAGGGACACGAAGAGTGACATAAGAAAAGGGTATGACAGAGAAATTCATTGTACAGTAAATCTGCGCTGCTCTAAAATTGTAACTTTATGTCCACATGTTCACTACCTCTCTCCATTGTTCCCATAACCTGAGTGGATTTCTCCATGTCCACACTACATTTTCTTTGCCCTCATTCCTCAGCCTGAGAGGGACAAGATGTCTCTCTTGCTTCTGAAAACTGGATGTTGGGGCTTCTATTGGATATTACCAAGCGAAGGCAGTGCAGGCAGGCATGGTGAAATCCTGGGCCACATCCTTACTATGCATTGACTGAATTCGTGGCAGGGGACAAGGGGGTGGAAAGAACTGATGTGACATTGGGATATTTAAGAACAGGTTCGAAAATAAGAATGATCTGAGGAAGGCAGCGACGTAAAAAGCAGAGGGAGAAGACCTGACGCTGGTATGTGCAAGAAGGAGGTTGTGCGAACTATCCCAGCCTTCCATGTACTCAGTTCGTCAGTCTGGCGAGGGAGGTGTGAGGCAGGATGAATGCATGAGCCTCAGTACTTGGCAGGTCCGGCTGGCCATGCCATTAACGTTTCGTTTTTCTACTCTGTTTCTAAGTCTCGTTTTGTATGTGGGATGGTGAGCGGCTGGATCAAAACAGGGATGAAGCTGAAATCTCTCAGGTCTTTGGTTGCTTGACGGTATTATTTATTTTACTATAACATCGGCCTCTTAAGAAAATAATGGTTGGTCAGGGTTGGACTGACTCCTTATTATGTACAGTATTTCTAGTAGTATAATGTGAGGATGGATATGAACCCTATGGACTTAAACCGTTACATGTAAACAGTATATGATCAATAATTTTCTCATTTTAAGTGTGTATTAAAAAAAAAAAAAAAGTACTGGAAACTATTTGAGGATTTTTTATATTTCAAGCAATTTCTGTCGGACTTTATCTCTCCACCCCCCCCCCCTTCCAGCATGTCTGTCCCTCTTTACGTGTCCCGTCACTTACTCAATGAAAGGAACGCGGTCCAGCAGCGTGGTGGCACCCTCAGGGTTGTCGAGGTCCGGGTTTTTCCTCATGGTCCAGACTATCTCCTGGGTCCAGGTGGTGCCGCATTTGGGGTACGTCATCACCACCACGTCACTCGACCGCCACTGACACATACAAGACATTAACATATTATCATATCACTCAGTTTTATAAACATGAAAGGAGAAATTTTTTTTTTACATCTCACTTTTTGTGTGAGCTCTGGGTTTTATTTCCCAGTCAACTAATATACCTACTGTAAATAAATACAGTGCATTTATAATCATTATGCAAGACTGAAGCCCCGTACTCGTGCTACATTATAACAAGATGCGTCGCCGAAGTTTCACCCATACACGTGGTGACGTCACAATTGTGATGGAAACTGATGTACTGTGAACCATTTGTTACGACAGCCCAGCAAGATGGCCAGCAAAAACGACTGGGTAAGCTAACCCCATTTCTCCCAACCCCCTCACCACGGGTGCACACTAACCTGAAGGAGCAACCCCCTCAGCTCCTGCAGGTGTACCCTTAGCAGCTTGTTCTTCATAAGGCACTTTTATCAATCACTGTGGTTCTATTCAACACTCGTTCTCATCCTGAACTACTCCTGGAAGATCATATCATTCCCATCATCTCTTTGTCGAGCTTATGTCCCTATTTTGGCCTCATTGCAGCCTGAACCCTTCCCTCTCTCTGCGCACGTTCTTTTCGTCTTCAGAACTAGCAAGGTGATTGCTTTTATTCTTTCCTATGGCTCTGTATAATCGTAGGTACACCTTCGGACAGAAATTCGTGATACAGGGTAATCTGCCACCAGAGGTCAGGTTAATCGCACATGTCTATCCCCCCTAACACCCCTTCCTTACCCCCACCAAAAGACTGATTCGTTAGGCTGATGGATCGGAGATATGAAGCTTCGCTCACTCTCACGTCTTGCCGCATGTAATGTTACTTTCATTTATATTACTAGTAGGTGTATTATCAAGTGCACAGATCCATCTTCATTTCCATGAGAATTGATTATATCGGAGTTTTAGCAGATTACAGTGCAATCACCCTAATTTATAGAGTTTGGTTTCCAAATATTTATCCAACGTGTCCTAAGCGATTGACTAAAATGCAAGTAACAGTTAAAAGTTATTTGGCCACATAAAGTCCTCTCCTGCCTTGTCATCAGGGCAGCCACATATGCACCCATCTACTTATCCACCTACCCACTCATCCCATCCAACACAACCCACCGATCTCATCCCGGCTACCCACCCAGCCCACCGATCCCTGCTATCCAATCTGCTAACCCACGAATGCCATACACGAAGCTCACCCAGCTATGCCACTCAACACATTCACTCATTCAAATCTCCACCCTGAACCCATCCAGCCACCCAACCCAACTACCCACTTAGATCATCCCGACCACGCAATCGTCTCAGCCACCCTGGCTACCAACTGTGCCCACTCACCCTGGCGACTCACTGTCCACACATCCCAGCAACCTATCTTGCCCACCGACCCCTACCACCCACCCTCTTCACTCACGAAATCCACCCATACTGCTCACCCAACAATGCCATCCATCTCATCCATCCACACAACCCTCCCACCTCTCCCTGAACACTCCCCACCCACCTCACCCTGCCCATCCACCCATCCTGTCCACCCATTCCTCCCACCGACCCACCCGCCCATCCACATTCCCAACCACCGTTCTTACCCAACTCCATTGACTATGCCACCCCATTCACCCATTTGAATCCGATTTACCCATCAAACTCATCTTATCCAAACCTAACTTACCAATCCCTCCTCGACCACCCACATGTCCAGCCACCTACCCACCAAGCCCACCAAACGCATCCACTCACTAACCCATTTACCCCTACAACCCACCCAAAACCACTCCACACACCACACGCAACAACTGTCCCCCCCTCCCCAGCATCATTACCTCTGTCCACCCACCTTGGCGATGCACCGAACTACCACACCCAGCAACTCAGCCTCATCAACTCCACCCACCCAACCAACTGACTCACACACACACACACACACACACACATACAGAGAGAGAGAGAGAGAGAGAGAGAGAGAGAGATAGGCTGACACAGTAAGTGTGCGTCCACACGTGTGCTCGAGCAAGTGCTGGCAACATGTAAGCAACACAGTAACGAACACGCTGTAAACATGTTTGGAACAGCAGCGTCCAGATCATGTTGGCAACATCATGATGAAGTCTCAGCTGCCTGGTATGGATACACTTATCCCATCGCCTCTCCTGCAGATGTTCGAAGCTGCACTGAAATAAGTTTGCATACATCTGTCCAAATACTGCAACAAACATGTTCCTGAACATGTTGCCTGCTGTGTTGCCAATATACTGTATGTTCGAGAGCACTTGTGGACTCGCGACATCGGCGCTCTGTACTGAACCAACACGGAAAGAAAAACAAGACGAAAGAATATGCTGAGTCATCTGAGGTTTATTTAGACTACAACAACACGGGGATTGTAAGCATATACTTTGCACTTTTAGTATTGCAAAATGGATACATACTTTAGTAAAGCAAATTTGGAAAAGAAAAGGGATAAAAGTAAAAAGCAAAATGATGATTTCTACCAAGAACTGGTTGAAGTGGAGACTCACAATAGACTGGTTGAACGTGTACACAAACTAGAAATGGCTTTCAAAAATGAAATTGATGAAATAAAGAAGCAAATGCACTTGCAAAAGGAAGAGATAGAAAAACTAGGAAGGGAGGCCAATAAGAAAGACACAACCATCAGTGAACTAACAGTGGAATTGAGTACGCTTAGGAAGAAAGTGAGTGAAATGGCAAGTACAGTAGTCAATCACGAGAGTGTTATGGAAGAGTTAAAAAATGACACAGAGACAATTAGGCAAGTAAGCAGTCTTATGGACCAGAGCAGTGATATTGAGGAGAAGATAACACAGGTGAATGAAGCTGTGCAAAGCTACAAAAATGATGTAGAAACCACGTATGCTGAAATGGTGAAAGTAAAGAAAGACTTAGAAACAAGGGTGGAGGAAAAAAGCATTAAAAAGGAAGTGAAAAGAATAATCCAAAACAATCCAAAGTTAGTCAGAGATTCAGTAGATATAAACAAATCTATAGTAATCACTGGTATAGAAGAGGAAGAAATAAAAAACAAGATCACAAGAGACAAAAAGGAGATGGCAAATGTAATGAGCTTACTGAAAGAAGTATCAGAGGAAATCTGTAGTAAAGACATAGAGGAACACAAAAGGTTAGGGAAATATGAGAGAAGCAAGACAAGACCTCTAAAGGTGACTTTCCAGAGTGTAAACACTGTGGAAGAGATACTAAAAAATGCAAAGAATCTTATGGAAAAAGAGGAGTTCAAAAATGTATGGATAAAAGGATGCCTAACACAAGAGGAACTGGAATTACTGAAAGAGAAAAGGGAGGAAGCAAAAACAAAAAAATGAGGGAAGATCAGAAGAGGAGAAGAAGAAATTTTTTTACAAAGTAATAGGATTGCAGGTACGAAAGTGGTACACAAACAGGATGGAAGAAAAAGGAGGAAGGTAGTAGAACCATGTCATGACAAGTATATAAACAAGAAGATAAAGTTGATGTACTCAAATGTGGATGGAATGGTATCTAAATTACTAGAGATGAATGATTATGTCAGAGAAAATGAACCACAAATAATATGCCTAACTGAAACAAAATTAACACCAAGGATATCCAATGACATACTAAACTTAGAGGAATACAATATATGGAGAAGAGACAGAAATTTAAAAAAAGGAGGAGGAATTATAATATTAACTAAGAAAAATCTAAAAGTCAATGAAATAAAACTAGATATACCATCACAAGTAGAACTGATTGCAGTAGAGATCAACACATCTGAAGGTAAAGTAATTGTAGCCAATTTGTACATGCCACCCAGATCAAACACATGGGAAAGAGATGAATATGAGGACCTGGCAGAGAGTACAATTCAGAGTTTAAGATCATTACTACATAAAATGGAAGAGAAATCAGAAAGAATTATACTAACTGGGGATTTCAATACAAATATAAATTGGAATACTCTAGATATAATTAGCCAAGAAAGCTGTTGGGACCAAAAGCTCCTGGATCTCGTACAAGAGTTCTTCCTAACGCAACATGTGAGGGAAACCACCAGAATAAGAGGATTTGATGTACCTTCAGTGCTAGATCTAATATTTACTAGGCAAGAAAATGATATTGACAGTTTAATATATCACCCTCCACTCGGCAAAAGCGATCATGCAGTACTAAATTATAACTTCAGGATAGCATATGACATAGTAAACAGCAATGACAGTTACAAAAAGAGCCTAAACTATAAAAAGGGAAATTATCAAGACCTCAAGAAGTATTTCTTAGAAGTTGATTGGGAAAATGAGCTTAGAGGACAAGATTTAAATGCTGTATATAAAAAATTCTGTGAATTTTATGAAATACGAGTCCAGAAGTACATCCCACAGCACAAAGAAGCAGATAAGAAAATACAGAAATGGTTCAATACAGAATGTAAAAAAATCAAAAGAAAGAAGAGATTTGTTGTGGAATAGATACAGAAGAGATAATAATGAAAGGGCGTATAATAATTACAAACAGGCAAGAAACGATTATACAAGAATAAGGAGGGAAGCCCCAAAACAGTTTGAGGAGGATATAATGAATAAAAGTAGTGATCAACCAAAGCTGTTTTACAACTATATCAGAAGCAAAACCAAAGTAAAAGATATAATACAATCAATTATGGATGAGGGAATCACTTATACACAAGAGAAGGATATTTGTGAAGCACTAAATAAGAATTTCCAATTAGTTTTTACAGAAGAAAAAAATTTTGAGAGGGACTATGTGGAACATGCATGTCCACACATACTACCAGATATACAAATAGCAGAAAAAGTAATACAGGAGAAGTTAAGTAGATTAGACAGAGGAAAAGCAAGTGGTCCTAATGAAATTTCATGTTGGGTACTACGAGAATGTGCAAAAGAGTTAAGTAAACCCTTATTTTTAATTTTCAAGAAATCCATGAGTCAAGGTAAACTACCTGATATTTGGAAAAAAGCAAATATTGTCCCCTTATTCAAGAAAGGAAATAGACAAAATCCACTCAACTACCGACCAGTATCACTGACCAGTGTTGTAAGCAAGGTATTAGAAAAGCTTATAAGAAAAGCTTGGGTAAACCATCTAGAAGAACACAGTATGATAACAGAAAGACAGTTTGGTTTCAGAAAAGGAAAATCATGTGTTACTAATCTGTTGAGCTACTATGACAGAGTAACAAACACAATACAGGAAAGGGAAGGATGGGTGGACAGTATCTATTCAGAATTCAAGAAAGCTTTTGACACAGTACCACACCAAAGACTTTTATGGAAACTGTACCATCAAGGAGGAATTCGAGGCAAACTGTTTTGTTGGATGGAAGACTTTCTCATAAAAAAAGAAATGAGAACAGTACTAAGAGGAAACTACTCATCATGGAAAGAAGTGACTAGTGGAGTACTACAGGGTTCAGTGCTGGCACCAATCATGTTATTAGTGTATATAAATGATATAAACAGTAACACTGGAAATGAGAGCTATCTGAATATGATTGCAGATGATGCAAAAATACAAAGGAGAATTACTAACACAGACTCTTGTAAAGAGCTACAAGAAGAATTAAATAAACTTCATGAATGGAGTAGTACATGGCAAATGGAATTCAATGTGGACAAGTGTCATGTAATCAAGTTTGGTAAAAGTGGAAAAAGACCTGATTGGGATTATAAGTTAGGAAATAAAACCCTATACACATCAGAAAGAGAGAAAGACCTAGGTGTGATCATCAATAACAGACTATCTCCGGCTGACCACATCAGCGAGAAGGTACGGAACATGTATACACTGCATGCAAATATGAGAATAGCATTCACATACATAAATGAAGACATGCTAAGAAGGATAATTACATCATTCATTAGACCAACCCTGGAATATGCATCAGTAGTCTGGAGTCCTCATCTCAAAAAGCACATAGACAAGATTGAAAAAGTTCAAAGGGGCGCTACAAGATGGATACCAAGCTTAAGGGACCTAAGCTACGAAGAAAGACTAAATAAACTGAATCTACCAACACTACAGGAGCGAAGGAAAAGAGGTGACATGATAATGCTATATAAGTGCATATCAGGGAAGGAGAAAATAGACATAAATGATTACTTAACACATGGAGAAGCATCAGCAAGAGGACACTGCAAAAAACTGCATAAGAAGAGAGGTGATAAAGACGTAAGGAAATTCAGTTTCCCAAACAGAGCAATTGATCAATGGAATGCACTACCGAATGAAATAGTGTGTGCCAAAACAATTCACAAATTTAAGGATATGTACGATAAATATGGTTTAAGACAGGACAGTACGAGCTTGACTCATTCCTGTAAAGATACAATTAGGTAAGAACAATTAGGTAAGGTAAGAACACACACACACACACACACACACACACACACACACACACACACACAGGGAGAGAGTAGTTCACAACAACTTCACTCACTAATCATCCTCCTGGTTGTTTATCCCCGAGGAAGATTGGCCCCACGTCTTACGAATTACTGTTTGATGGCTGACTGTCTAATCACTGAACAGTATGAACAGCATGTAATATTGAAACTAGCATAGTTATGATGTTTAATATTTTACCAAAGTATTCGCTCATTAAAACTATTGCCAATTGGATTGCATATCATGGAATCCTAATGTAAATGCATCCATAATACAGATGAATTAAAGCATCTATCTGTTTATCTTCCACATCGTACATGAGTAACAACTCCATCACTCCACTCGGTTAACTCTGTCAGAGGCCTCAAGCATACCCATAAATGTCACTAATACCGTATATTACAATCCCTCTCACATGTTGCCTCCAATATCTGCATTATTTAAAGTATTTGATCTAAACAACCTGTAACACACTGCAAACCACATTATTCATCACTCTCCTACCTTTTGACACCAGTTTATCCTCTCCACCGGTATTGGTCCATAACAGGACCTTTCTCAGAGCACTCAGGAGACCTATTCAATGATAATTTTTGCAATAACATCAGTAACCTTTACTCTTACAGTCTTACACGTGTATTTCACAGACTTCTTTCACTCCACCGGTAATATCCAACCTTTCTGCAGTAAGATATTTAATTTATATCCCACCGATAGATTCTTCACTGCACTTCATCGTTTCTACATTTATTTCTCACCTACAGCTCTTGCCTTATTATTTGTTTTTATCCATTTAAAATAATTCTTCACTTCCACAAGAGAAATATTCTTGAACAACATAATCCTTCTTTGTGCAACTTGTAATTAAGCATGTTCACCAGTCATCACACACACACACACACACACACACACACACACACACACACATCCTTCTGTAAGTTCATACTCTGTTATTTTAGTATTCCAAAATGGATACATACTTTAGTAAAACAAATTTGGAAAAGAAAAGGGATAAAAGTAAAAAGCAAAATGATGATTTCTACCAAGAACTGGTTGAAGTGGAGACTCACAATAGACTGGTTGAATGTGTACACAAACTAGAAATGGCTTTCAAAAATGAAATTGATGAAATAAAGAAGCAAATGCACTTGCAAAAGGAAGAGATAGAAAAACTAGGAAGGGAGGCCAATAAGAAAGACACAACCATCAGTGAACTAACAGTGGAATTGAGTACGCTTAGGAAGAAAGTGAGTGAAATGGCAAGTACAGTAGTCAATCACGAGAGTGTTATGGAAGAGTTAAAAAATGACACAGAGACAATTAGGCAAGCAAGCAGTCTTATGGACCAGAGCAGTGATATTGAGGAGAAGATAACACAGGTGAATGAAGCTGTGCAAAGCTACAAAAATGATGTAGAAACCACGTATGCTGAAATGGTGAAAGTAAAGAAAGACTTAGAAACAAGGGTGGAGGAAAAAAGCATTAAAAAGGAAGTGAAAAGAATAATCCAAAACAATCCAAAGTTAGTCAGAGATTCAGTAGATATAAACAAATCTATAGTAATCACTAGTATAGAAGAGGAAGAAATAAAAACAAGATCACAAGAGACAAAAAGGAGATGGCAAATGTAATGAGCTTACTGAAAGAAGTATCAGAGGAAATCTGTAGTAAAGACATAGAGGAACACAAAAGGTTAGGGAAATACGAGAAAAGCAAGACAAGACCTCTAAAGGTGACTTTCCAGAGTGTAAACACTGTGGAAGAGATACTAAAAAATACAAAGAATCTTATGGAAAAAGAGGAGTTCAAAAATGTATGGATAAAAAGATGCCTAACACAAGAGGAACTGGAATTACTGAAAGAGAAAAGGGAGGAAGCAAAAACAAAAAAATGAGGGAAGATCAGAAGAGGAGAAGAAGAAATTTTTTTACAAAGTAATAGGATTGCAGGTACGAAAGTGGTACACAAACAGGATGGAAGAAAAAGGAGGAAGGTAGTAGAACCATGTCATGACAAGTATATAAACAAGAAGATAAAGTTGATGTACTCAAATGTGGATGGAAGGGTATCTAAATTACTAGAGATGAATGATTATGTCAGAGAAAATGAACCACAAATAATATGCCTAACTGAAACAAAATTAACACCAAGGATATCCAATGACATACTAAACTTAGAGGAATACAATATATGGAGAAGAGACAGAAATTTAAAAAAAGGAGGAGGAATTATAATATTAACTAAGAAAAATCTAAAAGTCAATGAAATAAAACTAGATATACCATCACAAGTAGAACTGATTGCAGTAGAGATCAACACATCTGAAGGTAAAGTAATTGTAGCCAATTTGTACATGCCACCCAGATCAAACACATGGGAAAGAGATGAATATGAGGACCTGGCAGAGAGTACAATTCAGAGTTTAAGATCATTACTACATAAAATGGAAGAGAAATCAGAAAGAATTATACTAACTGGGGATTTCAATACAAATATAAATTGGAATACTCTAGATATAATTAGCCAAGAAAGCTGTTGGGACCAAAAGCTCCTGGATCTCGTACAAGAGTTCTTCCTAACGCAACATGTGAGGGAAACCACCAGAATAAGAGGATTTGATGTACCTTCAGTGCTAGATCTAATATTTACTAGGCAAGAAAATGATATTGACAGTTTAATATATCACCCTCCACTCGACAAAAGCGATCATGCAGTACTAAATTATAACTTCAGGATAGCATATGACATAGTAAACAGCAATGACAGTTACAAAAAGAGCCTAAACTATAAAAAGGGAAATTATCAAGACCTCAAGAAGTATTTCTTAGAAGTTGATTGGGAAAATGAGCTTAGAGGACAAGATTTAAATGCTGTATATAAAAAATTCTGTGAATTTTATGAAATACGAGTCCAGAAGTACATCCCACAGCACAAAGAAGCAGATAAGAAAATACAGAAATGGTTCAATACAGAATGTAAAAAAATCAAAAGAAAGAAGAGATTTGTTGTGGAATAGATACAGAAGAGATAATAATGAAAGGGCGTATAATAATTACAAACAGGCAAGAAACGATTATACAAGAATAAGGAGGAAGCCCAAAAACAGTTTGAGGAGGATATAATGAATAAAAGTAGTGATCAACCAAAGCTGTTTTACAACTATATCAGAAGCAAAACCAAAGTAAAAGATATAATACAATCAATTATGGATGAGGGAATCACTTATACACAAGAGAAGGATATTTGTGAAGCACCAAATAAGAATTTCCAATTAGTTTTTACAGAAGAAAAAAATTTTGAGAGGGACTATGTGGAACATGCATGTCCACACATACTACCAGATATACAAATAGCAGAAAAAGTAATACAGGAGGAGTTAAGTAGATTAGACAGAGGAAAAGCAAGTGGTCCTAATGAAATTTCATGTTGGGTACTACGAGAATGTGCAAAAGAGTTAAGTAAACCATTATTTTTAATTTTCAAGAAATCCATGAGTCAAGGTAAACTACCTGATATCTGGAAAAAAGCAAATATTGTCCCCTTATTCAAGAAAGGAAATAGACAAAATCCACTCAACTACCGACCAGTATCACTGACCAGTGTTGTAAGCAAGGTATTAGAAAAGCTTATAAGAAAAGCTTGGGTAAACCATCTAGAAGAACACAGTATGATAACAGAAAGACAGTTTGGTTTCAGAAAAGGAAAATCATGTGTTACTAATCTGTTGAGCTACTATGACAGAGTAACAAACACAATACAGGAAAGGGAAGGATGGGTGGACAGTATCTATTCAGAATTCAAGAAAGCTTTTGACACAGTACCACACCAAAGACTTTTATGGAAACTGTACCATCAAGGAGGAATTCGAGGCAAACTGTTTTGTTGGATGGAAGACTTTCTCATAAAAAAAGAAATGAGAACAGTACTAAGAGGAAACTACTCATCATGGAAAGAAGTGACTAGTGGAGTACTACAGGGTTCAGTGCTGGCACCAATCATGTTATTAGTGTATATAAATGATATAAACAGTAACACTGGAAATGAGAGCTATCTGAATATGATTGCAGATGATGCAAAAATACAAAGGAGAATTACTAACACAGACTCTTGTAAAGAGCTACAAGAAGAATTAAATAAACTTCATGAATGGAGTAGTACATGGCAAATGGAATTCAATGTGGACAAGTGTCATGTAATCAAGTTTGGTAAAAGTGGAAAAAGACCTGATTGGGATTATAAGTTAGGAAATAAAACCCTATACACATCAGAAAGAGAGAAAGACCTAGGTGTGATCATCAATAACAGACTATCTCCGGCTGACCACATCAGCGAGAAGGTACGGAACATGTATACACTGCATGCAAATATGAGAATAGCATTCACATACATAAATGAAGACATGCTAAGAAGGATAATTACATCATTCATTAGACCAACCCTGGAATATGCATCAGTAGTCTGGAGTCCTCATCTCAAAAAGCACATAGACAAGATTGAAAAAGTTCAAAGGGGCGCTACAAGATGGATACCAAGCTTAAGGGACCTAAGCTACGAAGAAAGACTAAATAAACTGAATCTACCAACACTACAGGAGCGAAGGAAAAGAGGTGACATGATAATGCTATATAAGTGCATATCAGGGAAGGAGAAAATAGACATAAATGATTACTTAACACATGGAGAAGCATCAGCAAGAGGACACTGCAAAAAACTGCATAAGAAGAGAGGTGATAAAGACGTAAGGAAATTCAGTTTCCCAAACAGAGCAATTGATCAATGGAATGCACTACCGAATGAAATAGTGTGTGCCAAAACAATTCACAAATTTAAGGATATGTACGATAAATATGGTTTAAGACAGGACAGTACGAGCTTGACTCATTCCTGTAAAGATACAATTAGGTAAGAACAATTAGGTAAGGTAAGAACACACACACACACACACACACACACACACACACACACACACACACACAGGGAGAGAGTAGTTCACAACAACTTCACTCACTAATCATCCTCCTGGTTGTTTATCCCCGAGGAAGATTGGCCCCACGTCTTACGAATTACTGTTTGATGGCTGACTGTCTAATCACTGAACAGTATGAACAGCATGTAATATTGAAACTAGCATAGTTATGATGTTTAATATTTTACCAAAGTATTCGCTCATTAAAACTATTGCCAATTGGATTGCATATCATGGAATCCTAATGTAAATGCATCCATAATACAGATGAATTAAAGCATCTATCTGTTTATCTTCCACATCGTACATGAGTAACAACTCCATCACTCCACTCGGTTAACTCTGTCAGAGGCCTCAACCATACCCATAAATGTCACTAATACCGTATATTACAATCCCTCTCACATGTTGCCTCCAATATCTGCATTATTTAAAGTATTTGATCTAAACAACCTGTAACACACTGCAAACCACATTATTCATCACTCTCCTACCTTTTGACACCAGTTTATCCTCTCCACCGGTATTGGTCCATAACAGGACCTTTCTCAGAGCACTCAGGAGACCTATTCAATGATAATTTTTGCAATAACATCAGTAACCTTTACTCTTACAGTCTTACACGTGTATTTCACAGACTTCTTTCACTCCACCGGTAATATCCAACCTTTCTGCAGTAAGATATTTAATTTATATCCCACCGATAGATTCTTCACTGCACTTCATCGTTTCTACATTTATTTCTCACCTACAGCTCTTGCCTTATTATTTGTTTTTCTCCATTTAAAATAATTCTTCACTTCCACAAGAGAAATATTCTTGAACAACATAATCCTTCTTTGTGCAACTTGTAATTAAGCATGTTCACCAGTCATCACACACACACACACACACACACACACACACACACACACACACACACATCCTTCTGTAAGTTCATACTCTGTTATTTTAGTATTCCAAAATGGATACATACTTTAGTAAAACAAATTTGGAAAAGAAAAGGGATAAAAGTAAAAAGCAAAATGATGATTTCTACCAAGAACTGGTTGAAGTGGAGACTCACAATAGACTGGTTGAATGTGTACACAAACTAGAAATGGCTTTCAAAAATGAAATTGATGAAATAAAGAAGCAAATGCACTTGCAAAAGGAAGAGATAGAAAAACTAGGAAGGGAGGCCAATAAGAAAGACACAACCATCAGTGAACTAACAGTGGAATTGAGTACGCTTAGGAAGAAAGTGAGTGAAATGGCAAGTACAGTAGTCAATCACGAGAGTGTTATGGAAGAGTTAAAAAATGACACAGAGACAATTAGGCAAGCAAGCAGTCTTATGGACCAGAGCAGTGATATTGAGGAGAAGATAACACAGGTGAATGAAGCTGTGCAAAGCTACAAAAATGATGTAGAAACCACGTATGCTGAAATGGTGAAAGTAAAGAAAGACTTAGAAACAAGGGTGGAGGAAAAAAGCATTAAAAAGGAAGTGAAAAGAATAATCCAAAACAATCCAAAGTTAGTCAGAGATTCAGTAGATATAAACAAATCTATAGTAATCACTGGTATAGAAGAGGAAGTAAAAAAAAAGATCACAAGAGACAAAAAGGAGATGGCAAATGTAATGAGCTTACTGAAAGAAGTATCAGAGGAAATCTGTAGTAAAGACATAGAGGAACACAAAAGGTTAGGGAAATATGAGAGAAGCAAGACAAGACCTCTAAAGGTGACTTTCCAGAGTGTAAACACTGTGGAAGAGATACTAAAAAATGCAAAGAATCTTATGGAAAAAGAGGAGTTCAAAAATGTATGGATAAAAGGATGCCTAACACAAGAGGAACTGGAATTACTGAAAGAGAAAAGGGAGGAAGCAAAAACAAAAAATGAGGGAAGATCAGAAGAGGAGAAGAAGAAATTTTTTTACAAAGTAATAGGATTGCAGGTACGAAAGTGGTACACAAACAGGATGGAAGAAAAAGGAGGAAGGTAGTAGAACCATGTCATGACAAGTATATAAACAAGATGATAAAGTTGATGTACTTAGATGTGGATGGAAGGGTATCTAAATTACTAGAGATGAATGATTATGTCAGAGAAAATGAACCACAAATAATATGCCTAACTGAAACAAAATTAACACCAAGGATATCCAATGACATACTAAACTTAGAGGAATACAATATATGGAGAAGAGACAGAAATTTAAAAAAAGGAGGAGGAATTATAATATTAACTAAGAAAAATCTAAAAGTCAATGAAATAAAACTAGATATACCATCACAAGTAGAACTGATTGCAGTAGAGATCAACACATCTGAAGGTAAAGTAATTGTAGCCAATTTGTACATGCCACCCAGATCAAACACATGGGAAAGAGATGAATATGAGGACCTGGCAGAGAGTACAATTCAGAGTTTAAGATCATTACTACATAAAATGGAAGAGAAATCAGAAAGAATTATACTAACTGGGGATTTCAATACAAATATAAATTGGAATACTCTAGATATAATTAGCCAAGAAAGCTGTTGGGACCAAAAGCTCCTGGATCTCGTACAAGAGTTCTTCCTAACGCAACATGTGAGGGAAACCACCAGAATAAGAGGATTTGATGTACCTTCAGTGCTAGATCTAATATTTACTAGGCAAGAAAATGATATTGACAGTTTAATATATCACCCTCCACTCGACAAAAGCGATCATGCAGTACTAAATTATAACTTCAGGATAGCATATGACATAGTAAACAGCAATGACAGTTACAAAAAGAGCCTAAACTATAAAAAGGGAAATTATCAAGACCTCAAGAAGTATTTCTTAGAAGTTGATTGGGAAAATGAGCTTAGAGGACAAGATTTAAATGCTGTATATAAAAAATTCTGTGAATTTTATCAAATACGAGTCCAGAAGTACATCCCACAGCACAAAGAAGCAGATAAGAAAATACAGAAATGGTTCAATACAGAATGTAAAAAAATCAAAAGAAAGAAGAGATTTGTTGTGGAATAGATACAGAAGAGATAATAATGAAAGGGCG
The DNA here is from genome assembly GCF_032717465.1 of Coenobita brevimanus. Classification (NCBI taxonomy): domain Eukaryota; kingdom Metazoa; phylum Arthropoda; class Malacostraca; order Decapoda; family Coenobitidae; genus Coenobita; species Coenobita brevimanus. The sequence continues at coordinate 25,141,349 of NC_137046.1, forward strand.
TATAATAATTACAAACAGGCAAGAAACGATTATACAAGAATAAGGAGGGAAGCCCAAAAACAGTTTGAGGAGGATATAATGAATAAAAGTAGTGATCAACCAAAGCTGTTTTACAACTATATCAGAAGCAAAACCAAAGTAAAAGATATAATACAATCAATTATGGATGAGGGAATCACTTATACACAAGAGAAGGATATTTGTGAAGCACCAAATAAGAATTTCCAATTAGTTTTTACAGAAGAAAAAAATTTTGAGAGGGACTATGTGGAACATGCATGTCCACACATACTACCAGATATACAAATAGCAGAAAAAGTAATACAGGAGGAGTTAAGTAGATTAGACAGAGGAAAAGCAAGTGGTCCTAATGAAATTTCATGTTGGGTACTACGAGAATGTGCAAAAGAGTTAAGTAAACCCTTATTTTTAATTTTCAAGAAATCCTTGAGTCAAGGTAAACTACCTGATATCTGGAAAAAAGCAAATATTGTCCCCTTATTCAAGAAAGGAAATAGACAAAATCCACTCAACTACCGACCAGTATCACTGACCAGTGTTGTAAGCAAGGTATTAGAAAAGCTTATAAGAAAAGCTTGGGTAAACCATCTAGAAGAACACAGTATGATAACAGAAAGACAGTTTGGTTTCAGAAAAGGAAAATCATGTGTTACTAATCTGTTGAGCTACTATGACAGAGTAACAAACACAATACAGGAAAGGGAAGGATGGGTGGACAGTATCTATTCAGAATTCAAGAAAGCTTTTGACACAGTACCACACCAAAGACTTTTATGGAAACTGTACCATCAAGGAGGAATTCGAGGCAAACTGTTTTGTTGGATGGAAGACTTTCTCATAAAAAAAGAAATGAGAACAGTACTAAGAGGAAACTACTCATCATGGAAAGAAGTGACTAGTGGAGTACTACAGGGTTCAGTGCTGGCACCAATCATGTTATTAGTGTATATAAATGATATAAACAGTAACACTGGAAATGAGAGCTATCTGAATATGATTGCAGATGATGCAAAAAATACAAAGGAGAATTACTAACACAGACTCTTGTAAAGAGCTACAAGAAGAATTAAATAAACTTCATGGAGTAGTACATGGCAAATGGAATTCAATGTGGACAAGTGTCATGTAATCAAGTTTGGTAAAAGTGGAAAAAGACCTGATTGGGATTATAAGTTAGGAAATAAAACCCTATACACATCAGAAAGAGAGAAAGACCTAGGTGTGATCATCAATAACAGACTATCTCCGGCTGACCACATCAGCGAGAAGGTACGGAACATGTATACACTGCATGCAAATATGAGAATAGCATTCACATACATAAATGAAGACATGCTAAGAAGGATAATTACATCATTCATTAGACCAACCCTGGAATATGCATCAGTAGTCTGGAGTCCTCATCTCAAAAAGCACATAGACAAGATTGAAAAAGTTCAAAGGGGCGCTACAAGATGGATACCAAGCTTAAGGGACCTAAGCTACGAAGAAAGACTAAATAAACTGAATCTACCAACACTACAGGAGTGAAGGAAAAGAGGTGACATGATAATGCTATATAAGTGCATATCAGGGAAGGAGAAAATAGACATAAATGATTACTTAACACATGGAGAAGCATCAGCAAGAGGACACTGCAAAAAACTGCATAAGAAGAGAGGTGATAAAGACGTAAGGAAATTCAGTTTCCCAAACAGAGCAATTGATCAATGGAATGCACTACCGAATGAAATAGTGTGTGCCAAAACAATTCACAAATTTAAGGATATGTACGATAAATATGGTTTAAGACAGGACAGTACGAGCTTGACTCATTCCTGTAAAGATACAATTAGGTAAGAACAATTAGGTAAGGTAAGAACACACACACACACACACACACACACACACACACACACACACACACACACAGGGAGAGAGTAGTTCACAACAACTTCACTCACTAATCATCCTCCTGGTTGTTTATCCCCGAGGAAGATTGGCCCCACGTCTTACGAATTACTGTTTGATGGCTGACTGTCTAATCACTGAACAGTATGAACAGCATGTAATATTGAAACTAGCATAGTTATGATGTTTAATATTTTACCAAAGTATTCGCTCATTAAAACTATTGCCAATTGGATTGCATATCATGGAATCCTAATGTAAATGCATCCATAATACAGCTGAATTAAAGCATCTATCTGTTTATCTTCCACATCGTGCATGAGTAACAACTCCATCACTCCACTCGGTTAACTCTGTCAGAGGCCTCAACCATACCCATAAATGTCACTAATACCGTATATTACAATCCCTCTCACATGTTGCCTCCAATATCTGCATTATTTAAAGTATTTGATCTAAACAACCTGTAACACACTGCAAACCACATTATTCATCACTCTCCTACCTTTTGACACCAGTTTATCCTCTCCACCGGTATTGGTCCATAACAGGACCTTTCTCAGAGCACTCAGGAGACCTATTCAATGATAATTTTTGCAATAACATCAGTAACCTTTACTCTTACAGTCTTACACGTGTATTTCACAGACTTCTTTCACTCCACCGGTAATATCCAACCTTTCTGCAGTAAGATATTTAATTTATATCCCACCGATAGATTCTTCACTGCACTTCATCGTTTCCACATTTATTTCTCACCTACAGCTCTTGCCTTATTATTTGTTTTTCTCCATTTAAAATAATTCTTCACTTCCACAAGAGAAATATTCTTGAACAACATAATCCTTCTTTGTGCAACTTGTAATTAAGCATGTTCACCAGTCATCACACACACACACACACACACACACACACACACACACACACACACATCCTTCTGTAAGTTCATACTCTGTTATTTTAGTATTCCAAAATGGATACATACTTTAGTAAAACAAATTTGGAAAAGAAAAGGGATAAAAGTAAAAAGCAAAATGATGATTTCTACCAAGAACTGGTTGAAGTGGAGACTCACAATAGACTGGTTGAATGTGTACACAAACTAGAAATGGCTTTCAAAAATGAAATTGATGAAATAAAGAAGCAAATGCACTTGCAAAAGGAAGAGATAGAAAAACTAGGAAGGGAGGCCAATAAGAAAGACACAACCATCAGTGAACTAACAGTGGAATTGAGTACGCTTAGGAAGAAAGTGAGTGAAATGGCAAGTACAGTAGTCAATCACGAGAGTGTTATGGAAGAGTTAAAAAATGACACAGAGACAATTAGGCACGCAAGCAGTCTTATGGACCAGAGCAGTGATATTGAGGAGAAGATAACACAGGTGAATGAAGCTGTGCAAAGCTACAAAAATGATGTAGAAACCACGTATGCTGAAATGGTGAAAGTAAAGAAAGACTTAGAAACAAGGGTGGAGGAAAAAAGCATTAAAAAGGAAGTGAAAAGAATAATCCAAAACAATCCAAAGTTAGTCAGAGATTCAGTAGATATAAACAAATCTATAGTAATCACTAGTATAGAAGAGGAAGAAATAAAAAACAAGATCACAAGAGACAAAAAGGAGATGGCAAATGTAATGAGCTTACTGAAAGAAGTATCAGAGGAAATCTGTAGTAAAGACATAGAGGAACACAAAAGGTTAGGGAAATACGAGAAAAGCAAGACAAGACCTCTAAAGGTGACTTTCCAGAGTGTAAACACTGTGGAAGAGATACTAAAAAATACAAAGAATCTTATGGAAAAAGAGGAGTTCAAAAATGTATGGATAAAAAGATGCCTAACACAAGAGGAACTGGAATTACTGAAAGAGAAAAGGGAGGAAGCAAAAACAAAAAAATGGGGGAGATCAGGAGAGGAGAAGAAGAAATTTTTTTACAAAGTAATAGGATTGCAGGTACGAAAGTGGTACACAAACAGGATGGAAGAAAAAGGAGGAAGGTAGTAGAACCATGTCATGACAAGTATATAAACAAGATGATAAAGTTGATGTACTTAGATGTGGATGGAAGGGTATCTAAATTACTAGAGATGAATGATTATGTCAGAGAAAATGAACCACAAATAATATGCCTAACTGAAACAAAATTAACACCAAGGATATCCAATGACATACTAAACTTAGAGGAATACAATATATGGAGAAGAGACAGAAATTTAAAAAAAGGAGGAGGAATTATAATATTAACTAAGAAAAATCTAAAAGTCAATGAAATAAAACTAGATATACCATCACAAGTAGAACTGATTGCAGTAGAGATCAACACATCTGAAGGTAAAGTAATTGTAGCCAATTTGTACATGCCACCCAGATCAAACACATGGGAAAGAGATGAATATGAGGACCTGGCAGAGAGTACAATTCAGAGTTTAAGATCATTACTACATAAAATGGAAGAGAAATCAGAAAGAATTATACTAACTGGGGATTTCAATACAAATATAAATTGGAATACTCTAGATATAATTAGCCAAGAAAGCTGTTGGGACCAAAAGCTCCTGGATCTCGTACAAGAGTTCTTCCTAACGCAACATGTGAGGGAAACCACCAGAATAAGAGGATTTGATGTACCTTCAGTGCTAGATCTAATATTTACTAGGCAAGAAAATGATATTGACAGTTTAATATATCACCCTCCACTCGACAAAAGCGATCATGCAGTACTAAATTATAACTTCAGGATAGCATATGACATAGTAAACAGCAATGACAGTTACAAAAAGAGCCTAAACTATAAAAAGGGAAATTATCAAGACCTCAAGAAGTATTTCTTAGAAGTTGATTGGGAAAATGAGCTTAGAGGACAAGATTTAAATGCTGTATATAAAAAATTCTGTGAATTTTATCAAATACGAGTCCAGAAGTACATCCCACAGCACAAAGAAGCAGATAAGAAAATACAGAAATGGTTCAATACAGAATGTAAAAAAATCTAAAGAAAGAAGAGATTTGTTGTGGAATAGATACAGAAGAGATAATAATGAAAGGGCGTATAATAATTACAAACAGGCAAGAAACGATTATACAAGAATAAGGAGGGAAGCCCAAAAACAGTTTGAGGAGGATATAATGAATAAAAGTAGTGATCAACCAAAGCTGTTTTACAACTATATCAGAAGCAAAACCAAAGTAAAAGATATAATACAATCAATTATGGATGAGGGAATCACTTATACACAAGAGAAGGATATTTGTGAAGCACCAAATAAGAATTTCCAATTAGTTTTTACAGAAGAAAAAAATTTTGAGAGGGACTATGTGGAACATGCATGTCCACACATACTACCAGATATACAAATAGCAGAAAAAGTAATACAGGAGGAGTTAAGTAGATTAGACAGAGGAAAAGCAAGTGGTCCTAATGAAATTTCATGTTGGGTACTACGAGAATGTGCAAAAGAGTTAAGTAAACCCTTATTTTTAATTTTCAAGAAATCCTTGAGTCAAGGTAAACTACCTGATATTTGGAAAAAAGCAAATATTGTCCCCTTATTCAAGAAAGGAAATAGACAAAATCCACTCAACTACCGACCAGTATCACTGACCAGTGTTGTAAGCAAGGTATTAGAAAAGCTTATAAGAAAAGCTTGGGTAAACCATCTAGAAGAACACAGTATGATAACAGAAAGACAGTTTGGTTTCAGAAAAGGAAAATCATGTGTTACTAATCTGTTGAGCTACTATGACAGAGTAACAAACACAATACAGGAAAGGGAAGGATGGGTGGACAGTATCTATTCAGAATTCAAGAAAGCTTTTGACACAGTACCACACCAAAGACTTTTATGGAAACTGTACCATCAAGGAGGAATTCGAGGCAAACTGTTTTGTTGGATGGAAGACTTTCTCATAAAAAAGAAATGAGAACAGTACTAAGAGGAAACTACTCATCATGGAAAGAAGTGACTAGTGGAGTACTACAGGGTTCAGTGCTGGCACCAATCATGTTATTAGTGTATATAAATGATATAAACAGTAACACTGGAAATGAGAGCTATCTGAATATGATTGCAGATGATGCAAAAAATACAAAGGAGAATTACTAACACAGACTCTTGTAAAGAGCTACAAGAAGAATTAAATAAACTTCATGAATGGAGTAGTACATGGCAAATGGAATTCAATGTGGACAAGTGTCATGTAATCAAGTTTGGTAAAAGTGGAAAAAGACCTGATTGGGATTATAAGTTAGGAAATAAAACCCTATACACATCAGAAAGAGAGAAAGACCTAGGTGTGATCATCAATAACAGACTATCTCCGGCTGACCACATCAGCGAGAAGGTACGGAACATGTATACACTGCATGCAAATATGAGAATAGCATTCACATACATAAATGAAGACATGCTAAGAAGGATAATTACATCATTCATTAGACCAACCCTGGAATATGCATCAGTAGTCTGGAGTCCTCATCTCAAAAAGCACATAGACAAGATTGAAAAAGTTCAAAGGGGCGCTACAAGATGGATACCAAGCTTAAGGGACCTAAGCTACGAAGAAAGACTAAATAAACTGAATCTACCAACACTACAGGAGTGAAGGAAAAGAGGTGACATGATAATGCTATATAAGTGCATATCAGGGAAGGAGAAAATAGACATAAATGATTACTTAACACATGGAGAAGCATCAGCAAGAGGACACTGCAAAAAACTGCATAAGAAGAGAGGTGATAAAGACGTAAGGAAATTCAGTTTCCCAAACAGAGCAATTGATCAATGGAATGCACTACCGAATGAAATAGTGTGTGCCAAAACAATTCACAAATTTAAGGATATGTACGATAAATATGGTTTAAGACAGGACAGTACGAGCTTGACTCATTCCTGTAAAGATACAATTAGGTAAGAACAATTAGGTAAGGTAAGAACACACACACACACACACACACAGGGAGAGAGTAGTTCACAACAACTTCACTCACTAATCATCCTCCTAGTTGTTTATCCCCGAGGAAGATTGGCCCCACGTCTTACGAATTACTGTTTGATGGCTGACTGTCTAATCACTGAACAGTATGAACAGCATGTAATATTGAAACTAGCATAGTTATGATGTTTAATATTTTACCAAAGTATTCGCTCATTAAAACTATTGCCAATTGGATTGCATATCATGGAATCCTAATGTAAATGCATCCATAATACAGCTGAATTAAAGCATCTATCTGTTTATCTTCCACATCGTGCATGAGTAACAACTCCATCACTCCACTCGGTTAACTCTGTCAGAGGCCTCAACCATACCCATAAATGTCACTAATACCGTATATTACAATCCCTCTCACATGTTGCCTCCAATATCTGCATTATTTAAAGTATTTGATCTAAACAACCTGTAACACACTGCAAACCACATTATTCATCACTCTCCTACCTTTTGACACCAGTTTATCCTCTCCACCGGTATTGGTCCATAACAGGACCTTTCTCAGAGCACTCAGGAGACCTATTCAATGATAATTTTTGCAATAACATCAGTAACCTTTACTCTTACAGTCTTACACGTGTATTTCACAGACTTCTTTCACTCCACCGGTAATATCCAACCTTTCTGCAGTAAGATATTTAATTTATATCCCACCGATAGATTCTTCACTGCACTTCATCGTTTCTACATTTATTTCTCACCTACAGCTCTTGCCTTATTATTTGTTTTTATCCATTTAAAATAATTCTTCACTTCCACAAGAGAAATATTCTTGAACAACATAATCCTTCTTTGTGCAACTTGTAATTAAGCATGTTCACCAGTCATCACACACACACACACACACACACACACACACACACACACATCCTTCTGTAAGTTCATACTCTGTTATTTTAGTATTCCAAAATGGATACATACTTTAGTAAAACAAATTTGGAAAAGAAAAGGGATAAAAGTAAAAAGCAAAATGATGATTTCTACCAAGAACTGGTTGAAGTGGAGACTCACAATAGACTGGTTGAACGTGTACACAAACTAGAAATGGCTTTCAAAAATGAAATTGATGAAATAAAGAAGCAAATGCACTTGCAAAAGGAAGAGATAGAAAAACTAGGAAGGGAGGCCAATAAGAAAGACACAACCATCAGTGAACTAACAGTGGAATTGAGTACGCTTAGGAAGAAAGTGAGTGAAATGGCAAGTACAGTAGTCAATCACGAGAGTGTTATGGAAGAGTTAAAAAATGACACAGAGACAATTAGGCAAGCAAGCAGTCTTATGGACCAGAGCAGTGATATTGAGGAGAAGATAACACAGGTGAATGAAGCTGTGCAAAGCTACAAAAATGATGTAGAAACCACGTATGCTGAAATGGTGAAAGTAAAGAAAGACTTAGAAACAAGGGTGGAGGAAAAAAGCATTAAAAAGGAAGTGAAAAGAATAATCCAAAACAATCCAAAGTTAGTCAGAGATTCAGTAGATATAAACAAATCTATAGTAATCACTGGTATAGAAGAGGAAGAAATAAAAAACAAGATCACAAGAGACAAAAAGGAGATGGCAAATGTAATGAGCTTACTGAAAGAAGTATCAGAGGAAATCTGTAGTAAAGACATAGAGGAACACAAAAGGTTAGGGAAATATGAGAAAGCAAGACAAGACCTCTAAAGGTGACAGAGATATTAAAAAATGCAAAGAATCTTATGGAAAAAGAGGAGTTCAAAAATGTATGGATAAAAGGATGCCTAACACAAGAGGAACTGGAATTACTGAAAGAGAAAAGGGAGGAAGCAAAAACAAAAAATGAGGGAAGATCAGAAGAGGAGAAGAAGAAATTTTTTTACAAAGTAATAGGATTGCAGGTACGAAAGTGGTACACAAACAGGATGGAAGAAAAAGGAGGAAGGTAGTAGAACCATGTCATGACAAGTATATAAACAAGATGATAAAGTTGATGTACTTAAATGTGGATGGAATGGTATCTAAATTACTAGAGATGAATGATTATGTCAGAGAAAATGAACCACAAATAATATGCCTAACTGAAACAAAATTAACACCAAGGATATCCAATGACATACTAAACTTAGAGGAATACAATATATGGAGAAGAGACAGAAATTTAAAAAAAGGAGGAGGAATTATAATATTAACTAAGAAAAATCTAAAAGTCAATGAAATAAAACTAGATATACCATCACAAGTAGAGCTGATTGCAGTAGAGATCAACACATCTGAAGGTAAAGTAATTGTAGCCAATTTGTACATGCCACCCAGATCAAACACATGGGAAAGAGATGAATATGAGGACCTGGCAGAGAGTACAATTCAGAGTTTAAGATCATTACTACATAAAATGGAAGAGAAATCAGAAAGAATTATACTAACTGGGGATTTCAATACAAATATAAATTGGAATACTCTAGATATAATTAGCCAAGAAAGCTGTTGGGACCAAAAGCTCCTGGATCTCGTACAAGAGTTCTTCCTAACGCAACATGTGAGGGAAACCACCAGAATAAGAGGATTTGATGTACCTTCAGTGCTAGATCTAATATTTACTAGGCAAGAAAATGATATTGACAGTTTAATATATCACCCTCCACTCGGCAAAAGCGATCATGCAGTACTAAATTATAACTTCAGGATAGCATATGACATAGTAAACAGCAATGACAGTTACAAAAAGAGCCTAAACTATAAAAAGGGAAATTATCAAGACCTCAAGAAGTATTTCTTAGAAGTTGATTGGGAAAATGAGCTTAGAGGACAAGATTTAAATGCTGTATATAAAAAATTCTGTGAATTTTATGAAATACGAGTCCAGAAGTACATCCCACAGCACAAAGAAGCAGATAAGAAAATACAGAAATGGTTCAATACAGAATGTAAAAAAATCAAAAGAAAGAAGAGATTTGTTGTGGAATAGATACAGAAGAGATAATAATGAAAGGGCGTATAATAATTACAAACAGGCAAGAAACGATTATACAAGAATAAGGAGGGAAGCCCAAAAACAGTTTGAGGAGGATATAATGAATAAAAGTAGTGATCAACCAAAGCTGTTTTACAACTATATCAGAAGCAAAACCAAAGTAAAAGATATAATACAATCAATTATGGATGAGGGAATCACTTATACACAAGAGAAGGATATTTGTGAAGCACTAAATAAGAATTTCCAATTAGTTTTTACAGAAGAAAAAAATTTTGAGAGGGACTATGTGGAACATGCATGTCCACACATACTACCAGATATACAAATAGCAGAAAAAGTAATACAGGAGAAGTTAAGTAGATTAGACAGAGGAAAAGCAAGTGGTCCTGATGAAATTTCATGTTGGGTACTACGAGAATGTGCAAAAGAGTTAAGTAAACCATTATTTTTAATTTTCAAGAAATCCATGAGTCAAGGTAAACTACCTGATATTTGGAAAAAAGCAAATATTGTCCCCTTATTCAAGAAAGGAAATAGACAAAATCCACTCAACTACCGACCAGTATCACTGACCAGTGTTGTAAGCAAGGTATTAGAAAAGCTTATAAGAAAAGCTTGGGTAAACCATCTAGAAGAACACAGTATGATAACAGAAAGACAGTTTGGTTTCAGAAAAGGAAAATCATGTGTAACTAATCTGTTGAGCTACTATGACAGAGTAACAAACACAATACAGGAAAGGGAAGGATGGGTGGACAGTATCTATTCAGAATTCAAGAAAGCTTTTGACACAGTACCACACCAAAGACTTTTATGGAAACTGTACCATCAAGGAGGAATTCGAGGCAAACTGTTTTGTTGGATGGAAGACTTTCTCATAAAAAGAAATGAGAACAGTACTAAGAGGAAACTACTCATCATGGAAAGAAGTGACTAGTGGAGTACTACAGGGTTCAGTGCTGGCACCAATCATGTTATTAGTGTATATAAATGATATAAACAGTAACACTGGAAATGAGAGCTATCTGAATATGATTGCAGATGATGCAAAAATACAAAGGAGAATTACTAACACAGACTCTTGTAAAGAGCTACAAGAAGAATTAAATAAACTTCATGAATGGAGTAGTACATGGCAAATGGAATTCAATGTGGACAAGTGTCATGTAATCAAGTTTGGTAAAAGTGGAAAAAGACCTGATTGGGATTATAAGTTAGGAAATAAAACCCTATACACATCAGAAAGAGAGAAAGACCTAGGTGTGATCATCAATAACAGACTATCTCCGGCTGACCACATCAGCGAGAAGGTACGGAACATGTATACACTGCATGCAAATATGAGAATAGCATTCACATACATAAATGAAGACATGCTAAGAAGGATAATTACATCATTCATTAGACCAACCCTGGAATATGCATCAGTAGTCTGGAGTCCTCATCTCAAAAAGCACATAGACAAGATTGAAAAAGTTCAAAGGGGCGCTACAAGATGGATACCAAGCTTAAGGGACCTAAGCTACGAAGAAAGACTAAATAAACTGAATCTACCAACACTACAGGAGCGAAGGAAAAGAGGTGACATGATAATGCTATATAAGTGCATATCAGGGAAGGAGAAAATAGACATAAATGATTACTTAACACATGGAGAAGCATCAGCAAGAGGACACTGCAAAAAACTGCATAAGAAGAGAGGTGATAAAGACGTAAGGAAATTCAGTTTCCCAAACAGAGCAATTGATCAATGGAATGCACTACCGAATGAAATAGTGTGTGCCAAAACAATTCACAAATTTAAGGATATGTACGATAAATATGGTTTAAGACACGGGACAGTACGAGCTTGACTCATTCCTGTAAAGATTCAATTAGGTAAGAACATATGCAAAGAATCTTATGGAAAAAGAGGAGTTCAAAAATGTATGGATAAAAAGATGTCTAACACAAGAGGAACTGGAATTATTAAAAGGGAAGAGGGAGGACGCAAAAACAAAAAATAAGGGAAGATCAGAGGAGAACACAATTTTTTACAAAGTAATAGGATTGCAGGTACGAAAGTGGTACATAAACAGGAGGGAATAAAAAGGAGGTAGGTAGTAGAACCATGTCATGACAAGTATATAAACAAGATGATTAAATTGATGAACTCATATGTGGATGGAATGGTATCTAAATTATTTGAAAGGAATGATTGTCAGAGAAAATGAACCACATATAATATGCCTAACTGAAACAAAATTAACACCAAGGATATCCAATGACATCCTAAACTTAGAGGAATATAATATATGGAGAAGAGATAGGAACTTAAAAAAAGGAGGAAGAATTATAATATTAACTAAGAAAAATCTGAAAGTCAAAGAATTAGAAATAGATATACCGTCACAAGTAGAACTGATTGCAGTAGAGATAAATACATCTGAAGGGAAAGTAATTGTAGCCGATTTGTACAAGCCACCCAGATCAAACACATGGGAAAGAGACGAATATGAGGACTTGGCGAAGAGTATAATTCAGAGTTTATGAGCATTACTACATAAAATGGAAGAGAAACCGAAAAGAATTATACTAACTGGAGATTTTAATACACATATAAATTGGAATACTCTAGATATAATAAGCCAAGAAAGGGACCAAAAGCTCCTGGATCTTGTGCAAGAGTTTTCCTAATGCAACATGTAAGGGAAAGCACCAGAAAAAGAGGACTCGATGTGCCCTCAATGCTAGATCTCATATTTACTAGGCTAGAAAACGATATTGACAATTTAATATATCACCCTCCATTCGGCAAAAGCGACCATGCAGTACTAAATTGCAATTTTAGGATTGCATATGACATAGATAACAGCAATGAAAGTTACAAAAAGAGCCTAAACTATAAAAAGGGAAAGTATCATGACCTAAAGAAGTACTTCTTAGAAATTGCTTAGGAAAAGGAGTTTAGAGGACAAGATTTAAATGCTATATATGAAAAATTCTGTGAACTTTATGAAATAGGAGTCCAGAAGTACATCCCACCGCTCAAAGAAGCAGAAAAGAAAAGAAAGAAATGGTTCAATACAGAATGTAAAAAAAAAAAGAAAAAAAAAAAAAGAGATTTGTTGTGGAATAGATACAGAAGACACAATAGTGAAAGGGCATATAATAATTACAAACAGGCAAGAAACGATTATACAAGAATAAGGAGGGCAGCCCAAAAACAGTTTGAGGAGGATATAATAAATAAAAGTAGTGATCAACCAAAGCTATTTTACAGCTACATCAGAAGCAAAACCAAAGTAAAAGATAAAATACAATCCATTACGGACGATAGAATCACCTAAACACAAGAGAAGGATATTTGTGAAGCACTAAACAAGAATTTCCAATCAGTTTTTAGAAGACAAAATTTTTGAGAGGGATTATGTGGAACATGCATGCCCACACATGCTACCAGATATACAAATATCAGAAAAAGTAATACAGGAGGAGCTAAGTAAATTAGACAAAGGAAAAGCAAATGGTCCTGATGAAATTTCATGTTGGGTACTACGTAAATGTGCAAATAAGTTAAGTAAACCATTATTTATATTTTTCAAGATATCCTTGAGTCAAGGTAAACTACCTTATATTTGGAAGAAAGCAAACATTGTTCCCATATTCAAGAAAGGGAATAGACAAAATCCACTTAACCCGCGGCGTCCCGTCGACGTACTTCCACGTCCTCACGTTATGTCACTGCCAATCCCGTTGTCGTACTTCAACGTCCTGCAATTGCAAGGTTCATAATTTCCACAATTTTCAAAATTCGCGCGAGATTTTCGATTCGCCCACGTACCCAAGCTTCCCCTACCTGCCCCCAGGCGGGCAGCGTCCCAGACCCCGCGTGACCTGCGCTCGCCCTTGTCTCGGTCACTCATCTGTTAGCAGTGACCCAGGTCAGACATGGCGCGTAAAGGTCTCTCAGACGGCGAAATACAATCCGCCCTGGATGCCTTCACTGGAGATAGTGATTCTCCACTTGATGATGATGTGGTGGATCGAGATTATGTGCAGCCTGAGGAGGAAATAACAAGCAGTGATGAGGAGGTCCCTTCGCCCCGGAAAAAGCGGTATGTCACGTATCGTAAGGCAAGGGAAGGCCAGCCTGCACCCAAAACACCTGCATGGACCTCTCTCCATCCCCTAGAGAGAGATTCTGATGAGGACGAGGATGAGGACGATGACGATGACGGCGGCTTAGGACGTGATGTTGCCTCGTGGTTGGGGAAGGAAAAATCTCACCCCGAGGATCAGAAGGTGGGGCGAGAAGGCAAATAAAGTATGGCCTAGTGTTTTGTCTGGGGAAGGCGAAAGTGGTGTGGTGGGAGTGCGGGGTGAAAGGGAAGTGGTGTGAGGGAGGCAGCACGAGCACGTGGTGCACATAGGCCTAGGGGAGAGGAGGTGGAGCCACTCCCCAGCACGTCTTTTGCCATATAATATTCCCAAACTTCCTCCACACAGCCCCAGGATGTGGGGAAAGGAACGAAAGGGAAGGGAAAGGGTAAAGGAAAAGGGAGAGGGAAGAGAAGTGCGAGTGATGAAAGGCGCCGCTCTCCACCTCCCCCACCACCACCAATGTTGCGTTGTGCCTTCAGCCATGTTTCAGAGAGTACCATAACTTCCTACACTACTGAAACTGTGTGGGATGGCGATATGACGCTCAGTATAATGGTAAGGCCAGTCAGTATGTGCCAAGTCTTATATAAACTTGAAACGGGTGTAATGTTTGCAGGAAAGTAATGTATAAGTTGAGAAATAGTGTAAGTTGAACGAAGTGATATGAAAACTACACCCACTGTATAAATCTGCGAAAATATGACGCTCAGTATAACACTCTGGTCAGTAAATATGTGATAGCAAGAATATAAAGTGGAAACGGGTGTAATGTTAGCATGAATAAAACGTATAAGTTGAAAAATAGTGTAAGTTGTAATAATTGATGTCACGAGTACACCCACTATGTAAATCTGCGAAAATATTATGCTCAGTAGAACATTCTGGTCAGTAAGTATGTGATAGGAATTATATAAAGTGGAATTTGTTGTAATGTTAGTAGTAAGGTAATTTATAAGTTGAATACTAGTGTAAGATGAAACAAATGATATCGCGATAACACTCACTGTGTAAGTACGCGCTAATATGATGCTCAGTTGAATCGTAAGGTCTGAAATTATGTGATATCAATTATATCAAGTGTAAACATGTGCAATGTTAGTGGAGAATTATTATATAAGTACAAAAATAGGTTGTAAGTTGAAATAGTAGTCATAGCTACTTCAGTGTGTGTGTTATTATGCGCTGTTATTACGCTAAATATTTACGTAAGGCCTGAAATTATCTCAAAACAGTTCTATAAAGTTGAAAAGTGTATAATGTTATTAGGAAAGTATTATGTAAGTAGAAAAAACACAATACGAGTTGAAACAACAGTCACAGCGAGTTCACTCACTACGTAAATAAGCGCTAACATTACGCTAAATGTTATCGAAAGGCCTGTGAATACGTAAAAACAGTTCAATAAAATGTAAAATGGTATAATGTTATTGTAGAAGTATTATGTAAGTAAAAAAAATGATATGTATCATGATTTTCGAATGTTAGCGATTCATCGTGACTAGTCTGCCCGATTTTGCTCATTTCGCATGATGGTACAATGCTTATTTCAGCTCTATTTTTGTATAAAATCCAATTTACTCTTTTATCACATGTTTTTATGTTTCTAATAAATACATATCTACTTACTTTCATTGGTTTCCCAGACTTATAATACCATAGAAAACGTTAGAGGCTCAGACCACCTACAGAGAACACGGTGCCAGGTGTGACCAAGGCATACCTGTTTAGGGCAATTATGGACCCCGGGGAACAATTTCTTTGTGACTGACCATTGTTTCTGACCAAAAGCGAAAGTTTTAGCAAAAAAAATTTGGGTCCAAAAATGGTCGGGATTGGGGGGTACCATTGGTGAGAAAGTGGTCGGGACGGGGCAGGTTAACTACCTACCAGTATCACTAACCAGTGTTGTAAGCAAGGTATTAGAAAAGCTTATAAGAAAAGCTTGGGTAAATCACATAGAAAAACACAATATGATAACAGAAAGACACTTTGGTTTCAGAAAAGGAAAATCATGTGTTACTAATCTGTTGAGCTACTATGACAGAGTAACAGACACATTACAGGAAAGAGAAGGATGGGTGGACAGTATCTGTTTAGATTTCAAGAAAGCATTTGACACAGTACCGACTGCATTATATGGGGCTGAAACATGGAATATGGGTGTAGCAGAGAGGAAAAGTTTGAATGTAATGGAGATGAGGTGTCTGAGGAGTATGTGTGGAGTGACGCGTATGGATCGGGTGCGAAATGATGAAGTACGAAGGAGAACTGGAGTTGTTCGGGAGATGGCTGGTAGAGTTGAGCAGAGGGTGTTGCGATGGTTTGGGCATATGGAGAGAATGGATAATGAGCGATTGGTGAAAAAGATAACTCGATCTGATGTGAGAGGTGTAAGGCTGAGAGGAAGACCACGAATAGGATGGATGGACAGTGTGAAGACAGCGTTGGATGTGAGAGGGATGTCTGTTGAGCAAGGAAGAGTGGCTGTGCGTGACAGAAATAAATGGAGAGAAATTGTGAATGAATAAGTCATGACGCAGCCCTGAGGAGATATTCTCCCGCATTTGGTCTGATCAGCTAATCAGGTCAGGTGTGGGTAAGGGGATGGGTCTGTTATGATGTGGCAGGGGTAAACCAGTTCTGCTGTCGGGCCCTGCTGCGGATGTCACTGATTGCATTGCGCAGTTGACCTTTGTGCGGTGTGGTGCGGTGAGGATCTGTCCGTTCTCAACTTTGGGGCTAAGATGCGAATGAATGTGTTTGAATGGATGAGTAAATGGGGAGTGTGTCGTCCTGTCTCGGCTACCTCCCTTTCCTTGGGGGAATCAGCCTAGGGATATAGATAGATAGACCACATCAAAGACTTTTATGGAAACTGTACCATCAAGGAGGAATTCGAAGCAAACTGTATTGTTGGATGCAAGATTTTCTCATGAAAAGAGAAATGAGAACAGTACGAAAGGGAAATTACTCATCATGGAAAGAAGTGACTAGTGGAGTACCACAGGGCTCAGTGCTGGCACCAATCATGTTTTAAGTGTATATAAATGATATAGACAGTAACACTGGAAATGAAAGCTATCTAAATATGTTTGCAGATGATGCAATAATACAAAGGAGAATTACTAACACAGTCTCTTGTAAAGAGCTACAAGAAGAATTAAATAAACTTCATGAATGGAGTAATACAAGGCAAATAGAATTCAATGTGGACAAGTGTCATGTAATCAAGTTTGGTAAAAGTGGAAAAAGACCTGATTGGGATTATACATTAGGAAATATAACCCTACACACATCAGAAAGAGAGAAGGACCTAGGTGTGATTGTCAATAACAGACTATCTCCGGCTGACCACATCAGTGAGAAGGTACGGAACTGCTTGCCAATATGAGAATAGCGTTTACATACATAAATGAAGACATGCTAAGAAAGAAAATAAAATTATTCATCTGACCAACCCTGGAGTATGCATCAGTAGTCTGGAGTCCTCATCTCAAAAAACACATAGACAAGATTGAAAAAGTTCAAAGGGCCGCTACAAGATGGGTACCAAGCTTAAGGGATCTAAGCTACGAAGAAAGACTAAATAAACTGAATCTACCAACACTACAGGAGAGAAGGAAAAGATGTGACATGATTATGCTATATAAATGCATATCAGGGAAGGAGAAAATAGACATAAATATTACTTAACCTATGGGGAAGCATCAGCAAGAGGACACTGCAAAAAACTGCATAAGAAGAGAGGTGATAAAGACGTAAGGAAATTTAGTTTCCCAAATAGAGCAATTGATCAGTGGAATGCACTACCGAATGAAATAGTGTGTGCCAAAACAATTCACAAATTTAAGGATATGTACGATAAATATGGTTTAAGGCACGGGACAGTACGAGCTTGACTCATTCCTGTAAAGATACAAATAGGTAAGAACAATTAGGTAAGAACACACACACACACACACACACACACACACACACACACACACACACACACACACACACACACACACACACACACACACTAAGCCAACTTCTGCCAGGTTTTGCCTGCAATCTTCTCTGTTTCATCTCTTCAACTCTTGTCTGACCTTTTTCTGCCACGCTTGCAATCTCTTGGAGTCTTTTTTTTTTAATGCGAGGAAGAAGGACTCAAAGGCCGCTAGCCCGCAGTAATTGTTCCTTCCATAAGAAAAACAAAATACAAGAGAGAGAGAAATTCAAGATCCGATCATTTCGAGATGCCTGGACACACTGCATTTGAAAGACTGGAGATCATAGGAAGCAGGAAATAAAGACAGAGGGAGACAGTTCCAGAGTTGACCTGTTACATAAATGAAGGACGGTGAATAACGGTTAACTCTTGCATTAGAGAGTTGGACAGAAAAGGGATGAGAGTTTGCTACTAGACGGGTGCTACGCGCCCGTCGTATAGGTAGAGGAATGCATGCAGACAGTTCAGAGGAGCAGTGACCATTGAAGTAACGATAGAAAAGAGATAAAGATGCAACAGTGCGACGAAGAGACAGAGGTTGAAGGGAGTCAGTAAGAGGAGGAGAGTTAATGAGACGAAAAGTCTTTGATTCCACCCTATTGAGAACAGCTGTATATGGGGAGCCTCCCCACACATGAAAGCTGTACTCCAAACAGAGGCGGGTAAAACCCCTGTATAGAGTCAACAATTGTGCAGGGGTAAAGAAGGAACGGAGTCAGCTTAGCACACCTAATCTCTTAGAAGCAGTCACCCTCTTGTTCTATCAGTTACCTCTGCTCACCTCCATTTCTGTTCTTTTATAAGTTCTATAATGTCTTTTATCTCACCCAAGTTGATCTCTTCCTGTCTCTCAAAGATATTCCCAACATTGACCTTTCCATTGCTCACTGACAATGGATTAGTTGGTTTTCCATAGATTTTGTCAGTTTCCAGGTATAGCCGGGATTATACATTCGTTATATACTTTTCGTTTCATACAGACTGGCAAGATACTGTTCATGATGTCTCCATATTTACCGAAAGCTTTCCATCCAGTTGTAATGCGTCTTTTTACTTCGATATCATGGTTTTTCGTTAGTTTTAGTATTTGCCGTCAAGTAACTGTACTCCTCAACATCTTCAAGAGTTTCTTCATTTATTTTGATGATGCTCTTTTGTGCATTTGGATTAAACATAAGTTTAACTCTGGTTTATCTTTAGCTCTACTTTGAGACTTTCTCTAATTAGGTCATTTAACATTTGTTGCAATGTCTATGCTGTTGTTGAGATTAGGACAATGTCATCTGCAAATCTTAAATGGTGTAAGTTTTCTCCATCACTGTTTACTCTTTGTTCTCGCAATCTAGCTTTATGATAATACTTTCCAGGCATGTTGTAAATAATTCTGGTGAAAAAGTATCTCCCTGACACACACCTTTCTCAGTCTTAAATTTTTCCTAGTCTGTGTAGTTTATCTGTAGCAGTTCCCTCTTGATATACTGTATGTTTTCGAACAGTTTACAATGTTCTCGTTTTTTCCTTGTTCCCGCAATGAATTCATAGTTGTTCTGTGCTGCACTGAGTCGAAGGCCTTATCGTAATCAGCAAAGCTAAGCACAGATGTTTATTATATTCTGTAGTTTTCTCAGTTACCTAATTCACTGTGTGTAAACGATCAGTAATTGAATACCTGCTTCGGAATCCTGCCTGCTGACGAGGGTGGTATTCTTCCATTGTGGTTGTTATTCTGTTCGCATGGATTTTAGTGGAGAGTTTGCGAATAACTTATAATAAACTAATAGGTTGATAGTTGCCAAGATACTTTGAATCACCTTTCATGCAAACAAAATAACTACTGCATTGTACCATTTGGAGAATTTTCTTTTAGTTTGTGCACTGAATAAAGTGGGCAATCCTGTTTTGTACTTATTCTGCATCCGACAGTAAATCTGCAATTATTGTATCTTCTCCAGGGGCCTTTCCTCTTTTCGGACTTTTAAGAGAAATGTTTACTTCTTCTGGTGTTCCCTCTCGTATTTCACTAATATCAAATGAACGTTAGCTATCGGTAATTTTGTCTTTGACGCATAAGGTTCTTTGTAAAATTCTTCAGCTTTCTTCACTATCTTGTCTCTGCATTTAATGACTTCATCATTTTTTTCTTTCAGTGATATAATTTGTTGTTTTCCTAGTGCCATTTTACTTCGGACCTGTTTCAGACATTTTCCTTTTTTGATGGCTCCTTTGATGTGGTCCAAGTTTTTCCTTCTTTCTTTCTCTTTCTTTCTTTCTTTCTTCTTCTTCTTCTTCTTCTTCTTCTTCTCTCTCTCTCTCTCTCTCTCTCTCTCTCTCTCTAGTCGATAAGTTTATTTAATGTCTCTCTGTTTCATCTTTCTTTCTTTTACTTTCATCTTTCTGCTTTTCATGAGTTAGAGGGTCAGTTTTTAATATTGTTGTCTTTTGTTGTATTAGCTTTCCCTCCAACTCCCGCTGATTCTTTCAACACTTATGTTAGGCAATCACTGAACTCATCATTATCACACTCAGCATAACTTAGAGCCAGAAATTTGTACATTACCGGTACTTCTAACTGAACGGCTGTTTTATTTTCTCTTACATTTATTGGGCATGTCTTTTTATTTTTCATCAGCTTTCGTTCACATCTGAAATTCAGTCTGGCTGTGCAACCCGCTCTATGGTCACTTCCTACAAGTACTTTGTTTCTCCATTTGGACTTCTCCAGGTTCATTTCCTTCCTGTTCCTTTATGGAAGAATGTGTTAATGATTCTCATGTTATACGAGGTGCTACCCAAAAGTTCCAGTAATTTGAACAGAGGGAGCCAACCGTTTGCAGTTTTGCCTTTTCCCATTAGGAGGAGTCAGCAGTACCTCTTGTGCATCAGAATGTCTGTGAGCGGAGGTGTTGTTGAGCTATACTTACTATTGTAACGTGCTGTGTAGGTGGTTTGGCGGTTTTGCAATGGCGGACCAATGGCGCAGCAGTGTCAAGTCGATGTTGATCGTTTTCTTCGATATTTAAGGGATTGTTCACAAGGATATCGACCCACTGGTCAGTCTGTCAGCAGAAGGTTTTATTGAGAAGTTTTGCAGCATCTGAGGGAGGACATCTGCCGCCAACTTCCAGAACAGTGGAAGAACAAGGAGTGAGTCCTGCATCATGACAACGCCCCTGCCCACACATCAGTTGTCCGGCAGTTCCTGGCTTCCACTAACACGGTAGTCATTCCCCACCCACCCTATTCACCTGAACTTGCCCCCTGCGACTTTTGCCTATTTCCCAAGCTGAAATTACGACTGAAAGGGCGTCAATTTGACTCGATTTAGGAGATCCAGACAGAATCGCAGGAGGTGCTCATGACCATCACGCCCGAAGCCTTCTAGGGATGCATGGAATCGTAAAAATAATGCTGGGACCACTGAATACATGCCCAAGATGACTACTTCGAAGGCAACAGTAAGAACTAGGAGGTAAGGTAACTTATTTTCCTACAATATTCAAATTGCTGGAACTTTTGGGTGGCACCTCGTGTATTTCAGCAAAATTTACCACCATTTCACCTCTGTCATTCCTCTGTCATACATCGAATTTTCGTATACACGCTTCTTCACTTTTCGATTTGCCAACATCGCATTGAAGTCTCCCACAAGTATAGTATATCTGGTCGTTTCTTCTTCCATAGTATGTGAGATGTCGTCATAGAATATTTCTAATTCTTCATCTGAACTTTGAGAAGTGCGTGCATATACTTGTATTACTTGCATTGAATATCTTTTGCACAACGAGCAACACTGCTGCCAGATGCTCTGGTTCAAATTTCCCCAGATCTGAGGGGCAAAGTTCCCCATACTGAAAAGAAATTATCCATTTTGTTGCTTCCGTTTGTAATTAATATTTTTATGTTACGAGTTATAGCCGTAGTTAGCGTTTTTATACATGAATATGTGGGAGAAAATCATTCATTGTAAACTGCACGCTACAGCATTATTATATGAAGTCTTTATTCATTACATCCTCTGTTCATAATATTGTTTGCAGAACATAATATTTCTGCTCCAGTTGTGAGCATCAACTCACACTGATCAATTTACTCATATACAGTACTGTAGGGATAGGGGATTACGGGGACTGGAATAATAAAAAATATATATATATCACATGAGTTGGTTTGTCTTTGGTTTATCACACATGAAATTAATGCTTTAAGAAACAAACAAAATAATCTTGTCACAAAAATCGTGGCATCTTGCTGGACACTGAAAAGCTTTTCATTGTACTGCTAAACTTTACCATTTTTCTATAACATATATGAACCTATATATTTTAAATTTATAAGCGAAGGACATTCTGTTCTGTCTTGTTCACAACTATGTACACACCATCATTCATCGCTCAAGTTAATTCTGATATTTTACAATAGCATGCCTTTAAACAGTAGCTACCAGTACGCTCTTTTATAACATTTCATTTTGGATCACTTTGTTTATCGTAGTACATTTCTCATACGTTTAAGCTTATTTTAGTTGCCGCTCCTAGTTTGCACAAACTCTTTGCAATATCCTTAACTGGTACTTAGGCCAGTTCTTTTGTATCAGACTTAAATCCGTTGTGCCAGCCAGGAGTTTGCATCAGCAAGAACCTGTTTATTATTATTAGCATTAGTTATTGATTCTCAGGGATGGAGTCACTTTCTCGAGAGGCTAACAGTACTATAAACAGCACTCGTGAGTAATTAGTCTCTGCTGTGTACTGTTGAGAAAGTTTATAAATTCTCGTCTTTAGAGAATCGGCAAAGTAAGCCAGAATAAAGTAAACTTACTGCTTGATTTTCACAAGTCAATTCCTTGTCTCTATTTTCAAGTAACATCTAGCATATTTAATTCATAATTTCACATCCCCCCATGACATTTGGCAACCTCATTCCAGGATATTAACTCCTAGCTCTAAAGTTATTAACGAGATAATACTCACTCACTCATACCTAGGTATTTATCATTAAAGTCTATAGGCACTATCTTACTGGTGGTTATTAGTTCATTTCTATTAATTTTATGTAATAGTTTTCCTAATCAGTAGTTTTTTTTAATTTTCTTTCTTTACCAGTTTAACTTGATATAACTGGTAACCACCAACCTGTGCCTATATTCTTTACTCTTAATTATTGGCATTTCTCTGCAAAATAGCAGTCAGTACTCAGTCTTTTGTCCACTCAGCCTTAACCCGCAACGTCCCGTCGACGTTCTTTAACGTCCACACGTTTTGTCACTGCCAATCCCGTCGACGTACATAAACGCGAAAAAATTGCAAGGTCCCTAATGTGCACAATTTTCAATTTTCGCGAGTGATTTTTGGTACGTATACACGCGACACTTTCCTCTACAAGATGCCAGGCAGGGACAATACCTTACCCAGCATGACCTCCTCCCGCCTGCTGCATGCCATTGTCTCAGCAATTCACCCATTATCAGTGACCTGGCCAGTAAAGCAATGTCATGCCACAGTACGAAATTCAGGGCCAGAGTGATTCCCCAATCAATGACAATGTGGAGGACAAACTTTACATAGCATTAGAGGAAGAAACAGTTAGAAATGATGATCAGGTAATGTGGCAAAAAATGGTCAGGTATTAGTGAGTGAAACAATGCTTATAATGCCTATATTACTGCTTGAAAACCAATATACTCTTGCACTACATATAAATTCGTACCAAGTAAATAAATAAATACCATTTATGAGTGGTGTGAAATAGTTATCCTCCCATAGAACTCGTTTTCTTTGGTGCCAGCATGATAGATAACCCAGTAAGGTAAGGAGGTACTCCTACCTGTACCGAGTATTTTAAACCTCAGGTGAGCGATTTCTCTATGAATTTTCGATGTTTCTCACCAAAAGTGAAGGTTTGAGCCAAAAAAAAAAAATTTCCTAAAATGGTCAGGATTGAGGGGAGTCAGTGGTGGAAAAGTGGTCGGGATGGGGCGGGTTAATTGAGTTAGCATCATGACTACTAATATATATGTACAGGAAGCCAAAGATATGGGGCTTAGCGACCCTGAACAAATAAAGGAGTACGTCCTCTCAGGGTTTAGTTACAAACGACAGTGTGAGAGTGATGCCCGTGAGGAGCATAGAATTCAATGCGAACATAAGCAAGAACAGCACGAGGAACGCGAGAGAGACACGAACACAAGCGAGAACAACGCGAAAGAGAACGTGAATACGAGCGAGAACAACGCGAATATGAGAGAGAACAACAAGAGAGAGAACGAGAACACGAACGTGCAGAGCGCGAGGCACGTGAAAAACATGAACTTGAGATGCTGAAGCTCAAGCAAGACTCCTCGGCTTCAGACGCATCTGGTGCAGCTAACCCAAGCTCCACGAGCGCTCTCCCTACACATGTTCTGGCAACCTCACACATCAAGCTTCCTCCATACAAGGAAGGTGAGCGAATCGAGCCATTCATAGCTAGTTTCGAAGACATGGCTCAGCTGTACCAGCTGGATGAGGCAGCTAAGCGGCTCCAGTTTCTTAGCTTGTTTGAGGGCCCTGCCCTCGATATTCTCCACAGAATTCGTGGAGACAATCTCACACATGAGATGATGAAGGCCGCACTCATCAAAGCGTACGGTCTCACAGTTGATGACGTCAGGAGTCAGTTTATGAGGGCGTGTCTACAAGAAAAGGAGACTGCTGTTCAGTTTCTTGATCGGCTTACTGCTTACTTCGATGAGTGGATGGAGAAAGATGAAACTCCTCCCACGCGAGAGGGGATAATTGACCTTATGCTGCGCACGCAGCTAGTAAAGTCGTGGCCTGCTGAGCTTATGGCTCAGCTTAAGATCTGCCAGGTAAGGGATGCCAGCCAAATGGTGGAGAAGGCTGATGCATTCTTCCCTGCGTATGGGTATCAAACTTGTAAGCTACACACCTGGAACAGGAAAGCTGACAAATCTGACAAACCATCTCAGCCTGAACCCCAGCATCAAGGCCGTTCTCAGAATAATGGCCAAGGTCCAAACAAACCGCAGAAGAAGGGCCAGGGGCAAAATACCCAGAAACCTGAGTGGAAAGGGTATAACAAGTACCCTAACCAGTAGCAGTATCAGCCACGCAATCGACAATCGGGAAAATCCTTTTCAGCACTAGCCCCAGTGTACCGAAGGCAAGATGCAAATGCAGCCTTCATTCCACAACAACTGCACAGTGGTGCTAACCCCACCAGTACAGGTACTTCTCCACAGTTCACTAGTACCCCAGCGACAGTGAACCCTTCACCACAGGTGGTCAACGCTCCATCTCCCCAGACAGTTAGTACGACCCCTCAGGTATCTAGTTCTCTGGGCACCATGTTTGCGCATCATTTATTCAGCAGCCTCATCAGTGGCTGGCTGCTTCCTCCACCGGCCCTCCCGCAGGTAACAGTGCCTTCCTTGCTCAGCCAGGGTTTGTGGGAGGCATTCCTGTGAAGGTCCTGAGAGACAATGGTACCTTAGGTTGCTCTGTCATGCAGAGTCTAGTTCGTCCTAAGGAGTACACAGGTCGACAGATCCAAGCTCAGCTTATTGATGGATCAGTGAGATTGTTCCCCAAGGCACGTATCCAGGTGGCATCTCCATTTTACACTGGTACGACACTCGCAGTTGTCATGCCAGAACCTTTGTTTGACCTTATAATAGACAACATACGAGGTGCTAAGTATAGTTGCACCGTAGATGATGCTACTCAGACTTCGGCTGCAGTAACACAAGCCATGGCTGAGGCTCCAAACTGTGTCGCCCCTGTGACCATTGCATCGCCACAAGATCTGCTTTGTAGCCAAGACGTTGTCCAAGAACAACAGTCTGACCAGACACTTGCTGCCGTGCGGAAGAAACAAAGGGGTAGAGTGAATAAGTATTCATGGGGAGGTCAAGCCAGGTTCCTTCGTAAACAAGGACGGCTGTACTGTGAGTCATGAACACCGTAGGGTGAGGTTCGACTGCAGTTTGTCGTTCCCATGAAGTTTCGCCAAGCAGTGTTAGAATGGGGTCATTGTTCAGCCTCAGGAGGTCACATGGGCAAAAGGAAAACCCAGGGCCGTATCCGTGCTGACTTTTTCTGGCCAGGAATGGGACCAGAAATAGATAGCTTTGTGCGTTCCTGCAATGTGTGTCAACGTACCACCGATCAGGGACATGTCCTTCCTGTGCCGTTAGAATCTACACCCATAATCTCTGAAGCAGTTGAGAGAGAGGGCAGTGGTAGTGTGGGTGCGGACCTGACGTCTTGCCCGTTGGCCCCACAGGACACATTATGTCCAGGGCCTGTATATACATGTATACCGTAGGTTAAGGGGAAGTTCAAGACCCCCGTAAGGACAATCCGATGCTGTGTTTGAATTACCTTGTAGTGTCACGAGCTGTGGGTCCCTCTGAGGATTCCCAGAGAATGCACATTATCCACATGAGTGTTCACACCCATGGTGGGTGTTAAAATGTGACCTGTCCGAGATTGCATAGGGATTCTCAGCTTGCCAATGTTAATCGTAAGTGTAGAGTAGGGTTTAACCAGTTAACTATAAGGGTCCTTTGAGATTCTGTCCTGGGACCACGTTTCCTGGTTAATAATAACGTAGGTTTAACCAGTAAACTATAGGGGTCCTTTGAGATTCTGTCCTGAGACCACGTTTCCTGGTTAATAATAACGTAGGTTTAACCAGTAAACTATAGGGGTCCTTTCAAATTCTGTCCTGAGACCACGTTTCCTGGTTAATAATAATGTAGGTTTAGGGTTTAACCAGTAAACTATAAGGGTCCTTTGAGATTCTGTCCTGGAACCATGTTTCCTGGTTAATAATGTATCCAATACAAAAATAATGGCGACCTCGAATGAACAAAGCTTGGCTGTCACTAAAAATTTTCGGCTAGGGCGTACTTTTTGTAACATAAGTACTGACTACTAGGCAGAGAAATTGTAATTTAATAAAGATTGTTTGTCGCACTGACACTTTTGATGCTCCACCTTGATTGCTTTCGCAGGTACAGCTGGTGGGTGTAGCAATTTTGTCGTGGAGATCAGCTGATCATCTCTGCCGCATGCTGCCGCCTCTTCTCTTCTGCCTCGTCGCCTCTATTTACTATTGATTTGTATTACATAATTTTACACATAGGCACAGTTACACCACAACTGTCACAGCTACACCGTGTATTACATACATCACGCTACATAACAATTAGTTTTTAATGTAAATGTAGCGAACTTTTCGCTCAGTTTGACCTGAGTACAGGATTTTTCACCGTCGTCATGGAGTTGTTTCCTCAAGCTTGCTTCTGTTAACGTAAATATGAGGTTTTTACGCTCATGGGCAACTGTGATTTTCTCCTGTAGCAGGATAGTACACACACCACAGTGTGAATCTTGTGTGACTGAGTTAGGATTTATATGTATGTATATAGTAAATTTTTCTAAAGAAAAATTTAATTTTGATGGGATATAATGTCACGAATTAGTGTGAGCGTATTTATAAATTCGTGATATTGTACTTATCACTCAGTTCAACCGTCCTTGTATTCACTTTGATTGGGATGGTTATCAAAACATTTGTCACTGTTTCACAAGTGACCATTCCTATCCACGACATTAGTGCTTTCACTGAGTGATTTATTGTGAGCCTATATCATTCACTTTCTTTCCATTGACCATTGAAGTTAGGCCACACCCTACTTCTGGCAAACACGGCCAGCCCCTACCCCTTTCATAGTTTGACGTTAGTAAGCTTTAAGTCGCCTCGAAGGTAGGACCGTTTATGCCCAGCGTAGAGCAGTGCCTCCGTTGTACAGCGAGTTCCTGAATCTCCACCTAGACAGTGAATTGGCGAAGTGGGCTTAGCGAATTGCAGCGTTTGATGTTCATCATGGGCGCCCAGTCTTTTCGTTCGGCTCCCCTCCATTTACCAGTATTTCTGTTTGTTTTTCTAGGCTTAAGTGTGTTTAGCTTTTGAATGAGCGAGTGAGTGTATTCTTGTTATTTTGAATTCATTTTTGAGATTCATATAACGTAAATTTATTTTATTGTAATAAATAAATTTACAGTACTTTTCTTTGAGCTTAATGTAATTAGAATCGTGTTTTATTTCTCCACATTAAGCTTATTTTAGTTGCCGCTCCTAGTTTGCACAAACTCTTTACATTATCCTTAACTGGTACTTAGGCCAGTTCTTTTGTATCAAACTTAAATCCGTTGTGCCAGCCAGGAGTTTGCTTGATTTTCACAAGTCAATTCCTTGTCTCAGTTTTCAAGTAACATCTAGCATATTTAATTCATAATTTCACATCCCCCCGTGACGATTTGAAACAAACCATAGTCCTCCAATTTTCTTGTCATATACATTTTCCAGATCCATAAATGCAGTAATTATTGTACAGAGTAATTAATTTCATAAGCCTTTTCCAGTGTCTCATTACAAAAATTTGATCCAAATGTCGCCTACCACTCCCAAAACTATCCTTTATGGCACACATCTTGCCTTACCTTCTCTATAATTGTTTTTCATTATACTTTTCATACAGCACTCAACAAACTTTTCCACGATAATTTTTGAGCCCACTTCGACCACTTATATTCTTGTTTAGTGGTACAATCACGGTCTTTTTCCTCCCTTTTGATCCATTTCCACTCATCCAAGCCTTCTTCCATATCTCTAACAAACACTTCATTCCGTTTTCTTTACTATGTTTAATCATCTCTGCAAACGCCTCATCCACACCTGCTGTCGTTCCTTTCTTCTACCGCATCACAGCAGTCATCAGTTTTTGTCAATGGCGCATCTTTGATACATTTCGTTTCTTGGCACACGGCGAAAACTAATCACATTTACTGCCTTCTGCCTTCATTCCCATTCATCAGCTTTTCATCATATTCTTTCCTTCTGTCCCTTACTTATGTTATTTTGTTGGTATTCTTCCATTTTATTTCATTCCTCACACTTTCACACTTTTTTCACTTTCATTTTTACATTTTCGTAACTTTTTGCAGAAGTTCCTTGTTTTCGGGGTAATATGCATCTTTCTTTGAAGTTTGTCATTTACTTTTTCTTTTCTCTTTATTTGTCTCTTTCCGTGCCTCTTACTCTCAGTGTATTCCATTCTTCTTTTGTTTGGACTCATTTATTACATGTACTCTAGCCGTCTAGGTGGTAGGTGGTGGCGAGCATCATCCACTCACTTGAAGTAGTGCTCCTACGTCGTACCATTCTTTTTCAGCCTGCTCTCCTCTCTTCCTGTTTCTCCCATTTACCTGACACTTTAATTACTCCTCTATTCACGTCAGGTGGCTATGCACTGATTGACAAGCCTAATGGATTTTGGAACCCTGGAAAACGTTTTCAGTGCTGGGTGATAAACATATAACCGATTAATGGGGTGCTTCTACTATGGTGCCCGTGTTAACTGGGTGGAGAGACACAAGCTTGGCTTCTATCCGGAAACCGAACCTGAACTCTTTTTCCCCGCCCCTCGCTGTAGTGAAACGGTGTCAACCACAAGGGAGTACAAGTTCACTGCACAGGACGGCCCAGCAGGGGAGGTTACTTGTTTGCAGTTGATGGGTCTGCTTAGCCACACAGACCAATGTTACTCAACAACAACAACAGTGCAAGCAAAACCTTTCTTTTTTTCCTACACTGCCCTTCCTGCCTCTCCTCCACCAAGCTGTAGCTTTCTTACTAATAGCTAATCAAGTGACACCACGCACAGCTTTAACATTCCCAGACAAACGCTCCTTATAAGCATCCTCCAAGTTGTATAGATGATTTTTTTTTCCTTAATGCAAGAAAGAAGTTACCAAAGACCAGAAGTCTGTAAACCGTTCCTTCCAAGAAAAAACAAAAGCAATACAACATAGAGCCCAATTCAAGATCCATTCATTTCCAAATGCCTGGACACAATGCGTTTAAAAGACTGGGGATCATAGAAAGTGGGAAATACAGATAGAGGGAGAGAGTTCCAGAGCTGATCGGTTGCATAAATGAAGGACTGGGAGTAACGGGTAACACTTACATTAGAGAGTTAGACAGAAAAAGGATGAGAGTTTGTTGCTGGACGGGTGCTACGCGCCAGTCGCGGTGGTGGAGTGCAAGCCGATAGTTCAAAGGAGCAGTGACCAATGAAATTGCTATAGAAAAGAGATAAAGATCCAACAGTGCGGCGAAGAGACAGAGGTTGAAGGGAGCCTGTAAGAGGAGGAGAGTTAATGAGACAAAAAGCCTTTGACTCCACCTTGTCGAGAGGAGCTGTATATGGGGAGCCTCCCCACACATGAGAGTTGTACTCTAGACAGGGGCGAATAGAACA
Source organism: Coenobita brevimanus (assembly GCF_032717465.1). Taxonomy (NCBI): domain Eukaryota; kingdom Metazoa; phylum Arthropoda; class Malacostraca; order Decapoda; family Coenobitidae; genus Coenobita; species Coenobita brevimanus. The sequence continues at coordinate 25,171,656 of NC_137046.1, forward strand.
CATGTATAAAGTCAGCAAATGTGCAGGGGTAAAGAAGGTATGGAGTCGGCTAAGCACACCCAATCTCTTGGTAGTAGATTTTACAAGAGATGTACTGTAATGATTCCAAGATAAATCCAGAGAAAATGAAACCTGAAGCATGTTTAAAGATTATGCAGGATTGAGCTGGATATTAAACATTAGTGGGTACTCCTGTGGAAGATTTAGTTGGGTTGATAGGTGTAAAAACTGAGCTTTGACGCATTAAAAACAACATGATGACTTCTACCTGTCAGAGATACGAGCCAGGTCAGATATTAAGTGTGCCATAGCCTCATTTTTTGTTTGTTGAAGTAATTGCTGAGATGGATACTGCAGGAAGTGAATGGAAAGGTGAAAGGTGGACTCATCAGCACATGAGTGGATAGGGTTAGTTGTACACCTCAGACGGTCATTGATGAATAAAAGGAAGAGAGTTTGTGATACAGCAGAGCCTTGAGGAACACCACTATCGATAGATCAAGAAGAATGGTGGCTGTCTTAGAACAGCAGCTATAGAACGACCACAAATGAAGTTAGAGATGAAGGCACAGATAGATGGACATAATCCGTAAGAGTGCAGTTTGAAAATTAAAGATGTATGCCAGACATCATTGAAAGCCTGTGAGATGCCAAGTGCAGTGACAAAACTTTCGCCATAGTCTCAAAAGAAGGATGACCAGGAGTCTGAAAGGTAGATGAGACATTCACTAGTGAAGCGTCCCTGACGTAACCCGTACTGACGATGAGAAAGAAGGTTGTGATAGGAAAGATGCTTTACATTTTCTTTGTTAAGAATAGACTCGAAAACTTTTGAGGTACAGGATGTTAAAGCAATTGGGCGAAAGTTAGAGGGCTGGGAATGGTCACCCTTCTCTGGGACAGCAAGAAGGAGAGGTACAAGTTGATGGACAAAGGCAAAAGACTTTACATATGCAGGGTGCAGGAACAGAAGCACAGGTCTTGAGAACAGCAGAAGTAACCCAGTCAGCCCATATGCCTTGTTAGTATTCAGGCCATTGATGGCAGAAAAACCATCAGTTGAAGAAATTTTAATGCCAGCCATGAGGCAGTCAGAGGGAGGAAGTGGTGGAGGAACAGCACCGGAATTGTCTAAAGTGGAATTGGAGGAGAAAGTCTGAGCGAGATCTGCTTTATCAGCAGAAGAAATAGCTACAGAGCAATCGGAGTGGGAATAAGGAGGGGAGGATGATGAGGTAAAGTTGTTAGAAAGGTTTTTGGCAAGGTACTAGAAGGAGCGGGAAGAATTTGAGTTGGAGACTTGAGAGCATTTAGTACGGATGAAATTATTTTTTGCAGTGCGAAGAACAGACTTAGAATGATTCCAAGCAGAAACGTAAAAAAGATGAGATTCTTGGGTGGGGTGGCTCTGGTACCTTTTGTAGGCCTTCTTCTTGTTGTGGACAGCATTAGAACAAGAGTGAGTAAACCAAGGTTTCTTTGTATTAGTCAAAGGATATGAGAAAGGAATGTATGCTTCCACGCCCAAGAGAATAACCTCTGGAATGCGCATGGCACACTCAGATGGCTCTCGGCCATGGAAGCAATAATCATTCCAGGGAAAATAAAAGAAGTACTGCCTGAAGACCTCCCAATCAGCAGCTCCAAAGAGCCACAACCGACGTTTCTTTGGAGGGTCCACAGGCCGTACTGAAGCGATAGGATAGGTTAATGTGATAATGTTGTGATTGGAGGAGCTCAACGGAGAGGAAAGATTAACAGTGTAAACAGAAGGATTAGTTGCAAGGAAGAGGTCAGGTATGTTGGAACTCCCTCCAAGGCAGTCTGGGATACGGGTAGGGTGCTGACCAAGCTGCTCTAGCTCATTAACGATAGAAAAGATGTAGGCTTGTAGTAGTAGTAGTTGTTTCCAGGGCAGTCTGGCCGAACAGCCCCGAGTCCCTTCGGAAGGCCATGGCCGAGACCGGGCTTTCCCACAGAGCTCTCAAAGAGTGTATGTTGTGTTGTTGGCGTAGGTGATTGTGTGCAATGCAGTCTTCCATAATGTGCTTAATAGTATGGGGTGCTGTGTTGCATCCTAGACAGGCATCAGCAACGGAGTCATCCAGCCTCTTCAGGTAGCTTAAGAGGGCTGGATGGTGTCCACATCTCAGCCTGGCCAGGTGGACCCTGTCCTCACAAGAAAGATAGGATTCAGAAGGGTGGATGCCAGGAGGCCATGCATACAGCAGTGTGTTTTCTTTAAGTGACTGAATGGAGCGGCGATTGATCTGAGTGTGGATATGCTTCTGGAAGCTGGTCTGAGGTGGGCAAGGGGGGAGAGATGACAGTATCTGTATCGTGTGCTGGGTGTTATTTTGATGTTCCTTGGTGTGGGTGGATGTGCTGCCATGTACTGTAGTGGATGTTGTGGGTTTGTGGAGGCTGCAGCAAGAAACTGGGTGCCTCTCATGTCTAGATGATCCTTGACTTTGAGGACTTTGGTTTCTTGATGTAAGTGGTCTGTGGGTGTAGTAGCTGTGCAGCCTGTGATTATTTTTAGGGCCTTGTTCTGTATGGTCTGTAGTGTGCTGTTGTGTGTTTTGGTGAGGTTAGAAGCCCAGGCAGGGCTTGCATAATTCATCACTGAACGTATGTATACTGTGGTGGTGGTTTCTTTGTTGTGTCCGAATGTTGTATGGGCAAGTGGCCTCAAAGCATTGAGTCTTGGTGTTATTTTATTTTTAATGTTTGTGATGTGTTGTTTAAATGACATTGATGTATTGTATGTTACACGAAGGATTTTGGGTGAGTGTGTGTGTGGTAGGGGAGTGTTGTTTATGGTGAGGTGTAAGATGTGACTGTGTTCTGCTGTCCAGTTTGTGAGAAGAATCACTGTAGATTTGGCTGGGGCTATTTTGAGTCTGTTTGTGGTGAACCATTCATGTAGTGTGTTGAGGTAAGGTTGAATGATGTGTGCAGCTGTGTTTGCGTTTTGGTGCGTACATGTAAGTGTTATATCATCTGTATAGGAAGCTATGTGTATCTGTGGTGTGTGGGGTGTGGGTACGTCGTGCATGTACAGGTTAAAGAGTGTAGGGGACAAAACAGATCCTTGGGGGACGCCGTTTGTGAAGTTTCTGATGTTAGAAGACTGACCGGCAAATGTTACGTTTGCACACCTGCCTGCTAAGTAGTCTGCCAGCCATCTTTTTGTGTTATTGTGCATGTTTGTGTTGAGTATTTTGTTTGTGAGGTTGTGAGATGTAGGCTTGTTCATCACTTAGGTCAGTAAAAGGAGAGGAGAGCCAAAGGTGGTGGTGAACATTGATATCTCCAACAATAGAGATTTCAGGGAAAGGAGGAATGGATAGGATGTTTTCCATCATAGAAGTAAGATAGTCGAAGAATTTTTCACAGTCAATAAAATTAAGGGATAAGTAAACAGCACAGATAAATTTTGTCAGAGAATGACAGGATAGCCGAAACCAGAGTCGAGAATACTGAAGAATCAAATTCAGGAACACGAGAGCAAGATAAGTCGTTGTGTACAAATACACAACAGCTACCTTTGGCTTTGAAATGAGCATAGAGAAAGTAGAAGGATACAGGGAAGGATTTGCTATCAGTTGCCTCAGACAGCCGAGGCTCATTTAAGATGAGAAGGTGAGGTTTAGAGGAGGAGAGATGATGCTCAACTTTTCAGAGGAAAGGCCACGAAAGTTGCAGAAATGAAGAAGTGAGTCTGACAGTGGTCCCAGGCATCTCGTTGGGTTGTCGCCGGGAGAGGGGCGGACGGTGGGGGCATTTATGGTTCCCCCCTCCTCCCCTGAGAACTCCGAGGCTTGATTATGAGACACTATTTTGGCTGAATTTTGAAAAGGTGTACTGTGTAATATGCATGTAGTTTGGTATTGACAGTTAGAGAAACTTGTACTGGAGAGCATGCTAGCCTACTCTCTGTGTTACTGAAACACTGGAAACGTTCAGCAAAGGGGGATGGCCAGGAACTAGTCCCGAGGGCTGATGAAGCAGGAGTTCCAGCTCTCCCTATCATCAGCATTCTATCCACCTTGGGAGTACCGCCCTGTTCTACTGGTGCTACAGTCTACTCCCTATTTGCCTCCTATTATTTGACTTTAACTTCTCTGTTACCTCTCTTCTGCTCCATCTTTGTTCCTCTGCATCTTCACCTTCGATCTTTCACTCTCACCACTATTCTCTCTTAATATCGAACTCGCTCCTCACAGTTTTACCTTGCATACCAATACCACGTGATGAGAAAATTCTATGCATCATCTTCTCACCACCCTCAGATCAACAATATTCCCACGCATCTTTCTTTCTACAAGCAAGAAATTAATCGGGCTCGTTTTGTAAATCTCTCCAGCCTCTCTGTAGCATGTGTATTTACGTGCGTCAGTGAACACTTAACCAAGAAAATCGGTACAAGCTTGCTGCCACCGCCTCACTGCCTTCATATCATCACCGCTCTACAATCATCCCACTTCTACCAACCAAGACTGCCTCTCAACTCTCATCCCTCACAGAAGACGACCTCAAGAGCCTCTTGATCTTCAGGTGCACCAACAACCAAGATATGACTGATATGATAGACAGAGTCATCCTCTTCATCAAGACCAACAAGCTACAGTACCTTCATACTCGTACTGAGAATGACACATCCTTCAGGCTGTTAAACCATCTGAGTCTCCTGCACTTGTCCACTATGTCCGTAGCAAATTTTATAGGTAGACCGCGCTACCACCTCTAACTAGACTTTGTATACGGCTCGGTTCCCTCTGTAAGAAGGGAGACTCTATAAATAACAACTTCCAAAAGGTAGAACAATTGCCGTGGGCCCTTTGTGATCTCTTGCCGACTTGCACAAGTTGAGACTCTTATTTTCTATCTGCAATCTTTTCTCATACATCTGTCCATCCAGGAATTTTACCATGGTTTGCTTAATGCTTCATTATTTGTTGGGGTAGCTGACAAAATTTTATCTCTGTTGTAACCCATAAATAATTAAAGAGAATAGATTTTTTTTTTTTTTCACTGCAGAACATCACATTGTTTGATTATTAACCCACGGCGTCCCGTCGACGTACTTTAACGTCCACACGTTTTGTCACTGCCAATCCCGTCGACGTACATAAATGCAAAAAAATTGCAAGGTCCCTAATGTGCACAATTTTCAATTTTCGCGAGTCATTTTTGGTACGTTTACACGTGACACCTTCCTCAACAAGATGCCAGGCAGGGACGATGCCTTACCCAGCATGACCTCCTCCCCCCCCCCCTGTATGCCATTGTCTCAGCAATTCACCTGTTATCAGTGACCTGGCCAGTATAGGCATGTCATGCCACGGTACGAAATTCAGGGCCAGAGTGATTCCCCAATCAATGACAATGTGGAGGACAAACTTTACATAGCATTAGAGGAAGAAACAGTTAGAAATGATGATCAGGTAATGTGGCAAAAAAAGGTCAGGTATTAGTGAGTGAAACAATGCTTATAATGCCTATATGACTGCTTGAAAACCAATAAACTCTTGCACTACATATAAATTCGTACCAAGTAAATAAATAAATACCGTTTATGAGTGGTGTGAAATAGTTATCCTCCTATAGAACTCGTTTTCTTTGGTGCAAGCCAGATAGAAAACCCAGTAAGGTAAGGAGGTACTCCTACCTGTAATGAGTAGTTTCAACCTCAGGTGAGCGATTTCTCTATGAATTTTCGATGTTTCTCACCAAAAGCGAAGGTTTGAGCCAAAAAAAAAAAAAATCCTAAAATGGTCGGGATTGGGGGGAGTCAGTGGTGGAAAAGTGGTCGGGATGGGGCGGGTTAAATAATCTACTTCTGTTACTCATTATGACTAGCAGTGGTTCTGAAGAGTAATTTTTAAAATCAATCAACTCCAGTAACTTATGGAATATGGTAATAACTGTAAACTGACCAGTTGTATTGGTTATTATTTCAGTTACATAATACAGTAATCAGAAACTGATTAATATATAGCAGATAAAATCTAACCTTGAAATCATAGAGTCGGTTGGCGAAGTGTGTGTATCTGTCAAGAAGGAGCCATCTGCCTGGAGTGAGGCGAATCAGGTTTGTCTTGTATCCAGGAAAGTCCTTGCGTATCGCCTCCATCTCCTCTCCATCCACTACCTCGACTTTGTGGCCACTCTTCAGCACCTGGCGGACGTCAAGTAAATTAGTAGCTGATCATCTGCAAGGCAAGAATAAGACAGATTCCTTCCGATATATTCTTACTGTCACTAATTTTAAATGATATTTAAGTCGAGCAAAAGGATTAGCATGCTTAAAGCGATCATAATCCAGGTTATGAGTTAAAAGTTCACTACAGTTTTCTGCAGAGACTGCCTAAATCTCTTCTGAGCCGATTCTGAGACAGTGAATATAAGTTTTGTTTCAATATTCTTTCTTCATATTCAAGTTTTCACAACCTTAATTTGCTCATAACTTTCGTCTAACACATTTGTATTCAGTACTAGATATGCATACTGGGCCTGTGTTGCTGTTTCCCTATTAGCTCTAACATATCCTGAAAGTTTTTCATAAATATTTTTTCGTTCACCTATGTAATTCTATTATTTAGTCTCCTCACTGCTGCAGCTTTCTGGCACTATCATCTAAACTGTAAATCTTGCCATATACACTCTAAGGTCCTCTTCCTCCATCGTCTAATCACTGGTGATTTGAATCACTTGATTGCCCTCTTCCCCTGTCATATTGTAGTCTTACTCAGTAATATTGTAACATACCTTGATGTTAAATTTAATCAGACTTTCGACACAAAGGGTGTCTAAATCAGGGTTGCCAGATTTTTTTTTGATTGAGTTACGTACTAAGGTTTCAAAATTATCGTTTTTCCACCCAAATTATCGTAAAAATATATCGGATGCCTGTGAAAATTATCGTATATTTTTTCTGCTACTACTACACTACGTTTGACTGTAATATGGTGATAAAATAAATGATGGAGATCAATGGTATTTTAACTTTATATAAACAGCATTAGTATCATGTAATAAAAAAGAAAAGATGGAAATTCATAAAAGTTTTGATATATGTAATGGTTAATGTAAATACTGTATACAGCAAGTATCATTTAAGGGAGGTTTATATAACAATATTCAGTTTAGAAAAGTTAATTAGATTCATCAATATTTATTTAATAAAATAAACATTTCCTCTACGCTATTTACAAATCACTGATTACACAAGATGCTTTTAGGTAACTGTTTCTTATCAAATATTTCTTTTATACTGTATAGTACTTCACGGTGACGACTGATGAATATCAAACCGTAACAATCAACCCTCAATGTGACTCGGAATTTGCCTGTACATTTCGTTCAGTAAAAGTACATCAAGCCTAGCTACCTCAAACACAATTACCCTACTTGTACTAAGGAAAATTACGACTTCTCATTTTACAGATAACATACTATCTTTGGAAAAGATTTACTCTTGATGAAAAGGCTTTTTTTTTTTATTATAATTTTTTAAAATTAAAACTCTTATGCCATAAAACACAGAATTATCGTACAGAACGTTCGATAATAAGAAAAGGTACGTACATCGTACGAGAGGCAGTTTAATGGTACATGTACGATAATTATCGTACGAATGGCAACCCTGGTACTCTAAAAGTTGTCTGCTTCTTACAGGTTGCTCCAGCTGAGCTTTGAGTAACACCGGACTCTTAAGCTCTATGTTAAAACGTTCTGCTCCTTAAGTGATTTTGTTGAAATAAAAGTGCATACACCTGAATGATTTTGCTTCAAGGGAAGTACGTGTCTAGTGGTAATGCGACAGTTTACCAAATCTACTGTTAATCCATTAAAAAGTGTAGCTTTTTCTCAGTTGCATTAACTTTGGCTTCCACACTTAAAAGTGCAGAGTGGTCTTGAGTAAGGGAAGTTGTTAATCCTGAAATTTTATGTAAAAGAAGAAGAATGTCATCCTACTTGACTGATATTATCTAAAAGAAGATTGCCATCCTGCAGGACTGATATGAATGTACTTATATATATATATATATATATATATATATATATATATATATATATATATATATATATATATATATATATAGATAGATAGATATAATATATATATATATATATATATATATATATATATATATATATATATATATATATATATATATATATATATATACACTGTATATAAGCCAAGTAAATATACCCATTGCATTTACTTTTTAATGAGATTTCCAGTGCGAAGATCTGCTTCACCTTAACACTTTTCAAGCTAACCTTTATGATGACCATTTTAGAGGTTTTCAGCTTTTTTTTTTTTTTTTTTCCAGCATAGTGGCGAATTTTGAGAAAACCAAGTTTGGGAAAATCCATTTGTCCTCCATATGCTTTCTAACAATGTGTATTGGTCCAATGTAACTTTAATAATTTCTGAGATTACCGAGTTTTTGTGTTCAGTCTGGTACTTTCTGACTCTTTTCAGCAATAGGGTAATGAATTCTGAGAAAAGTCACTGAAGCTTTCCAACGATGTGCATGTATTCACTGAAGATTAAATAGTTTCCAAAACAACTCCGGTTTGGTGCTGTGGCCACTTTTGGCTCTAAGCATGTCACTGTAGACGTTGCCTCGGCTACCTTACTTGACACCGTTTTCCTGATGCGTAGGACAGCGCTTGGTCAGTCACAAAGTTATTTAAAACCCATATATCTGTCGCAGAGATGACGGATCGGATTCATTGTTGTACTCGGTTTTTGCTGGCCAAAGTGATGGGAATCCACCCGCGGTGCTTTTTTGTTTAAGCCAAGATTTTGTATTTGTCTAAAGTGGGCTCAGCAGCAGCTTACTTATTTTCGTTTTGAGAAAATAAATGTGTTCAGAGTGGATTACTGGCTATTAAACTTCATGGAATATAAATATTCATATAAAATTATATTGCAAAAGTGTGTTTATGGTAATTACAGCCAGTCCAGTACAAACTAGGTTTTGGTCTTTCTGCAGTGTGCAATATGGCAAAAGAAGTGCTTCTTCGAGCCCTATAGTAGATTATAATTCTGTAACCACGAGCATTTCCGCACGAGCTAGAGTGTGGGAAGCAAGCAGTTGTGGTAACAGACCTTAGCCTATTATGGTCAGTGGCAAACAAGGCAAATCGTAATTCCTTGATTTGAAAGATATTTTTCTTTTTGTAATTTTACATGAGTTACCAACGATAAGGACCTTAGGTAAGCATGGATTATAACAGATGTGTCACTGGTGCTGTAGTTTTTTGGGATTTTTAAAGCCAGAGTATTATTGCAGGCAGAAAACGAGCAGCTCAAGCAACACTTTGAATAATACATGTCAAGGTGACATGCACGTTAAACACTGTGGAGGGGTTCATGTTAAAACAAGGAGAACCCTATTTGGTTTTGAGAACAATTATTCAAAGATTAGGATCACAGGGAAAGGCCAGGGGTCAAGATCACTGGACAGAGACATGTCAAAAAGTTCTGATCTAATCTGAATCAAAGTTGGTGGAAGAGTTAAGGGTTTGGCGAGAAGGAAGCACTTACATTTTCTAGAGTAATGTGACGTAGGTCACGGTCACAGGGCAGAGTCAATTTTGTAGCCTTTAGCGTGCGTACACAAAGCAGATTGCCTGCGCGCTGGCTACCGGCGCTGACCCACGCAGCACGCTGATTACTTGCATGGGTAGATGGTCACAAAGGACACTTGGCAACCAGCACTGACCCGCAAGGCGAGGGACAAGGAGTGGTCAGTTGTGATTCACCAGGCGTACAGCGATTTGATTTATCACATTGTAAAGTGTATTTGTGTATTTCATAACACTATTACAAACAAAGAGGGAGTTGAACAACATCTAACTGAGACTGCCGTCTCTGCTCCTCAGCAAAACAATCATATGCATTGTCCAGGAAGACCAGCCAACGAAGCTAAGTATGTTAGGGAAATCTTTAAATCATTCTTATTGAATCATCCTTTAGTTTGCAAGGAATAAAAAATCTGGATATCACTTTTGGTAGTACCCTGAGAATAAACCAGGTTTGGAATCTGTTTCGCTTGCTGTACCTTTACTACTGAGCTAATCAAATTACTCTTGTAAGCACTATTTAAGTTAACAGACCTATTAATAAAACTGTTGATCACTGTCGACTGCTTGTTTCTTTAACGTCTGTACTCCACTGCACTAATGTCAACAAAATATATTTGTGATAAGGCTTCAGCTATCAACCCACATAAACAGGACTACATTCACACAATAAAATACTATTTTGCTTAACTTCACAATCATATTCTTTGTTTATTTCAGCCCACAGTTTATCAGCCACATTTCTGTTTGCAAGGAGCTTACTGCCTTACTCCTTCTGTCCCACAATGGAGGTCGCTAAAATACTTTGGTAGTCAGGAGATCAACGTCCATCTTGCTCTCCAGTCTGTACACGTCTACCTGCACGGGTTGAGCAGGCAATAATGGTCCGTGGAATCCGGAAAGTAGGTTGAAGCAGGCTACCTGCACCGACATGCTCGACCCCGCTTCTTCTGTGCACGCCTACACTTGTTTCTGGTGGTTTCCCTCACATGTTGCGTTAGGAAAAACTCTTGCACGAGATCCAGGAGCTTTTGGTCCCAACAGCTTTCTTGGCTAATTATATCTAGAGTATTCCAATTTTTATTTGTATTAAAATCTCCAGTTAGTATAATTCTTTCCGATTTCTCTTCCATTTTATGTAGCAAGGATCTTATACTCTGAATTGTACTCTCTGCCAGGTCCTCATATTCGTCTCTTTCCCATGTGTTTGATCTGGGTGGCATGTACAAATTGGCTACAATTACTTTCCCTTCAAATGTGTTGATCTCTACTGCAATCAGTTCTACTTGTGATGGTATATCTAGTTTTATTTTATTGACTTTTAGATTTTTCTTAGTTAATATTATAATTCCTCCTCCTTTTTTTAAATTTCTGTCTCTTCTCCATATATTGTATTCCTCTAAGTTTAGTATGTCATTGGATATTCTTGGTGTTAATTTTGTTTCAGTTAGGCATATTATTTGTGGTTCATTTTCTCTGACATAATCATTCATCTCTAGTAATTTAGATACCATTCTATTCACATTTGAGTACATCAACTTTATCATCTTGTTTATATACTTGTCATGACATGATTTTACTACCTTACTCCTTTTTCTTCCATCCTGTTTGTGTACCACTTTCGTACCTGCAATCCTATTACTTTGTAAAAAAAAATTTGTTCTTCTCCCCTTCTGATCTTCCCTCATTTTTTGTTTTTGCTTCCTCCCTCTTCTCTTTCAGCAATTCCAGTTCCTCTTGTGTTAGGCATCTTTTTATCCGTACATTTTTGAACTCCTCTTTTTCCATAAGATTCTTTGCATTTTTTAGTATCTCCTCCACAGTGTTTACACTCTGGAAAGTCACCTTTAGAGGTCTTGTCTTGCTTTTCTCGTATTTCCCTAACCTTTTGTGTTCCTCTATGTCTTTACTACAGATTTCCTCTGATACTTCTTTCAGTAAGCTCATTACATTTGCCATCTCCTTTTTGTCTCTTGTGATCTTGTTTTTTACTTCTTCCTCTTCTATACCAGTGATTACTATAGATTTGTTTATATCTACTGAATCTCTGACTAACTTTGGATTGTTTTGGATTATTCTTTTCACTTCCTGTTTAATGCTTTTTTCCTCCACCCTTGTTTCTAAGTCTTTCTTTACTTTCATCATTTCAGCATACTTGGTTTCCACATCATTTTTGTAGCTTTGCACAGCTTCATTCACCTGTGTTATCTTCTCCTCAATATCACTGCTTTGGTCTATCAGAGTGCTTACTTGCCTAATTGTCTCTGTATCATTTTTGAACTCTTCCATAATACTCTCGTGATTGACTACTGTACTTGCCATTTCACTCACTTTCTTCCTAAGTGTACTCAGTTCCACTGTTAGTTCACTGATGGTTATGTCTTTCTTGTTGGCCTCCCTTCCTAGTTTTTCTATTTCTTCCTTTTGCAAGTGCATCTGCTTCTTTATTTCATCAAATTCATTTTTGAAAGCCATTTCTAGTTTGTGTACTCGTTCAACCAGTCTATTGTGAGTCTCCACTTCAACCAGTTCTTGGTAGAAATCATCATCTTGCTTTCTACTTTTATCCCTTTTCTTTTCCAAACTTGCTTTACTAAAGTATGTGTCCATTTTGCAATACTAAAAGCACAGAGTACATGTACTTACATTCCCCGTATAGCTGTAGTCTAAACAAACCTCAGCTGACTGAGCGCATTCTTTCGCCTCTTGGTTCTCTTTTCTATTTGAACAAGTCTTGTTGATGACACACTCCCCATTTACTCATCCATTCAAACACATTCATTCGCATCTTAGCCCCAAGGGGAGAACGGACAGATCCTCACCGCACCACACCGCACAAGGGTCAACTGTGCAATGCAATCAGTGACATCCGCAGCAGGGCCCGACAGCAGAGCTGGTTTACCCCATCCACATCACATCTTTTAATAATGAAAAATCATTTAGTCTAACCTGGTACAGAGCTTGACTCATATAAAGATACTAATTTTGGTAATGCCACTGGCCGTGCTGGTTCGGTACGGAGCGTCGGCGTCGTACGTCTGCTATCTCTGACTCCCACTGTGTGTGTGTGTGTGTGTGTGTGTGTGTGTGTGTGTGTGTATATATATATAGATAGATAGATAGATAGATATAGATATATAGACATAGATATATACTCTATATAATGTTGGTGTTGCCAGGCAAGATGTTTTCTTGGTGGCATACGAGGTTGAAAGCTATGGCTCATTCTCTTTTACTGATTTTATGTAGGGTTTCTGTTTGCTGTACAATTTTTCGGTGATCTTCTTGAAGTTTCTTCAGGAGTTCCCCAAAGAGCAGCGACGTTTTGGAACTCTCTTGTTCTATCTTCAGGCATGATCTGATTTTTTTTTAGATTTTATATTCATTTCCCACAATGTGTGGCATTAGGCCAAATAGATTGTAAAAAACAAAAGCAGGATAAAAAGGGTCGCACACTGCACAGTACGGCCTGTCTAGGGGTCCAATTGTGGAAGTAACTTGAAATAAAAAGTCTGAAGATTCATTAGACGCACGTCCACCCTCATGACAGGCAACCAAAGTGGAATCCCCTCACCCAGGTCAGCCGCCCAGAGAAGATTTTGTATAATGTGGAGTGGGTCGAAACTCCGAGCTGCTACGACCGGGTATGGGCGCCAAGAGTCAGGCGATAGTAGGAGGACACATCTAGCCAATAATATTCAGCTTAATCCTGCATCATCCTTGAACAGGCTTGGAGTTTCATTTACTCGGGACTTATCTTGGAAAGCTCATAATTTATTACATCTCTTGTAAAATCTGCTTCCGAGAGATTAAGTGTGCTAAGCCGACTCCGTTCCTTCTTTACCTCTGCACAAATGTTGACTCTATATACTGGTTTTATCCGCCCCTGTGTGGAGTACAACTTGCATGTGTGGGGAGGTTCCTCACATACAGCTCTTCTCAACAGGGTGGAGTCAAAGGCTTTTCATCTCATTAACTCTCCTCCTTTTACTGGCTCCCTTCAACCTCTGTCTCTTCGCCACACTGTTGCCTCTTTATCTCTTTTCTATTGCTACTTCAATGGTCACTGCTTCTCTGAAGTGTCTGCTAGCATTCCTCCACCTCTATAACAGGCACGTAGCACCAATCTAGCATAAAAACTCTCATCCCTTTTCCGTCCAACTCTCTAATGCAAGAGTTAACTGTTACTCCCAGTCCTTCATTTATGCAACAGGTCAACTCTGGAAATGTCTCCCTCTGTTTGTATTTCCTGCTTCCTATGATCTCCAGTCTTTCAAATGCAGTGTGTCCAGGCATCTCGAAATGATCGGATCTTGAATTTGGCTTTCCCTTGTATTTTGTTTTTCTCTTTGAGGGAACAGTTAATGCGGGCTCGTTGCCTTTGGTTCCTTCTTCCTAGCATTAAAAAAAAAAATCTCTGAGATCCACGGTAGGAGGGCGAGATAGACAGCCCTCCATTTCCTGAGGAACAAAATGCTCATTGACCTCCCTAGCCGAGGAACTGGTCAACGCATCCTCGGCCATGGATACAGAGGCAGAAAAGTCCTGTCCCTCCCCAGTCACTGACGGTGGTCAGTTCATATCGGCAACAGTTTTGATCGTGGCCATGTCTGGAGCCGGGTTGGTGATCGATTTGGCAGTCTTCCTACTGAGAGAAGCCTCGAGCCAAAGTCTTTTCTGTGGTGTTGTGTGGGGGCCGCAGGTCATGGCTGCCGAACCCAATGCTCCTGGCAGTGAGGGACAGACTGTATATTGCTCGAGAAGCACTCAGGGATGACAAGGTGAGGCAGCCAGTTCTCCTCAAAGTTCTTGGAGAGGAGAGAATGCACAAAGCCCCCTTATCACCCCCCACAAAAAGCCCTTGCTGTCATGAAGCACATTTCCACAATGGTGCATCTTCATAGGACTACCATGACCCCTGGCCTGGCGACCCCAGGCCGCAAGATGTCGGCATGCGTGGGCAGAACTCTGCATGACAACGCCTCACTGCCCATCCCGAGCCTCAGAACCCTTAGGAGTCCCAAAGAGACTAAACTCCACCGTCTCGCGATTCCCAAGGGAGCACTGGAGGTGTCCTGAGTATTGTTTAACAAGCTGGCAGTGCACAAAAGCATCAACTCCAGTATCATGGCACTTGATGAAGCTGTACCCTGCCCTGACATTAAATCAAACCACGGTCCCCTTGATCTTCATCTGGGCCACTGGAAACTGTGGTCTGCTGCGTTCCTCCCTCAACAGGTTGCAGGCAGTAGCAGATGTGGCCTCCATCGTAGCTCGATCGATCGATCCCTCCCCTCTCTCTGATCATCTACGAGTAATGGTTTTGTCATGTGTGGCTGTTTATATACAATTCAGGTGAATTAGGTGGAGACAGGTGGGCGGAGCTGATCAGCTAAGCTGATCACTTATTGACTGCTTCATTGGCTAAGCTTATGTGGCGTTTTGAAGATGGTAGGATTTGAAAATCTTCGGCTGGTGTGATTACTGCAAGTTGATTTGTGTTAATGTAGTGTGCCTCTAGAAAAATTATCAGAAAATAACCAATCTATGCCAGATTTTTGCCTGCAGACTTTTCTATTTCATCCCTCCACCCCTTGTTTGGCCGTTATTGCATTGCTTGCAGTATCTTGGAGTCCAGTTAGTCAGCCTTTTGTTCCATCGGTTATCCCTTATTCTTGTTACATGACCAGTCCACGTCCATTTTTGTTCTTTTATAACTTATAATATTCTTGATTTTAGTCTGCCCTTGACCAAAGTTGATCACTCCCTCTTTCTCAAAGATTTCCCAACATTAACTATTCCATTGCGCCTTGAGAAGGGATTTGTCTGTTTTCCATTGATTTTGTCAGTTTCCAGGTTTCATCCGTATGTCATAGCTGGAATTATACATTCGTTATATACTTTTTGATACATACTGGCAAGCAACTTTTCAACTTCTACCCTGCATCCAACAGTAAATCTGCTGCTATTCCATCTTATCCACGGACTTTTCCCTTTTTCATACTTTTAGGAGAAAATTTTTTTCTATATGGTGTTACCTCTGGTATTTCACTTGTGCCAACTGAAAAGTTAGCTATTGGTGCTATTGTATATGATGCATACTGTTCTTTGTAAAATTCTTCAACTCTTCACCATCTTCTCTCTACACTTGATTTCATCATTTTTGTCTTTCAGTGATAAAATGTGGTGCTTTCCTAGTGCCATTTGGCTCTGGACATGTTTAAGACCTTTTTCCGTTTTTGGTGGTTCCTTTTATCTGATTCAAGTTTCTCTTTTTGCTTTTCTTTCCTCTTTCTTGCTGAGAAGCTAATTTATTCTACTCATTTTATTTAATCTTTCTATATTTTTACTTTCATCTTCTTTCTTCTTTTCATGATCTCGAGGGTCTTGTTGTAAGACTACTAGGCTTTGGCTGTATTTGTTTTCCCTAGTACAGCTGCTGATTCCCTTTACACTTTTCCAAGTCTAGTCATGAATGTCACATTTGGTGTAACTTAGAGTCTGAAATTTCTTTGTTTCCAGCTGAAAAGCATCATTATTTTCGCGTATGTTTACTGAGTATACTTTTTTTTTTTTTTAATTTTCACTGTTTCTTTTGCTGAAACTGAAAATAGCTGTGCAGCCCACCATTCTCTGGTCACTTCCTATGTTTACATTATCATGCCCGTAACCACCTTGAGGCAGACGAGGCAGCCGCCTCGTCTGGCATCTCCTCTCCCCCTTTAGTAGAGTCTTCAATATCATCAGAGTAAAATTTAATTGCGCTTCTGTAGTCATTACAGTGCAACAACCAACACTTGCTTCATTGCTGTTTAACATGTTGCTAATAATCCTTTCTAGCATGTATGAAAATGCCGTATTGCAGAACACATTTATATAACTAAATGCAGTGCACCCAACCACTAAAGATGGCATTTATAAAAACATACAACTGTAGTAACATTTGTGAAATTTTCCGAGTTAATTTAAATCTGTTCAAATATACCTGCAATTGTATTATTTGGTGCTAGGTTTAAAAAATAATAATTCTGGGAGAACATACCCCCGGACCCCCCTAGTATGGCTGTGTTTGCCCCGTCTGTTTTCAAGTCCTGGTTATGGCCCTGCATTATTGATAACTGTGACATTAGTGATTGCATTGTTATTGTCTTCTATAATGAAACTAGTTTCATTCTTTGTTCTTCCATTTGGGATATTCTAGGTCCATTTCCTCCGTTTTTTTTTTTTCTCGGAGGAATGTGTTCATTATTCTCATGTTATATATTTCTGCAAAATTTACCACCATTGCGCTTCTGTCAATCTTCTCTCTGACTTAGAGGTTTCCTATACATGCTTCTCCATTTTTCGATTTACCACTTTTTGCATTGAAGTCGCCCATGAGTAGAGTATATCTGGTCTCTTCCTCTTCCATTATCTGGGAGATGTCGCCATAGAATGTTTCTGTTTATTTATCTATGCATGGAGAGGTGGGTGCATGTAAAGTCACCCCAAAAAAGTGATGCATAATTTCAGATTACATGTACTTCAGTCAGTCTGCACGGCCAGGCTATCAAGGAAAACGTAATGAATATAAAGTAACAATTCTGTACCTTCATTACGTCATATCAGATAAAATACATGGTACCTCAATTATGTAAAGTGAATAGCATTACGGATGATATATTAGACGTTAACACTGTAAGATACGTTT
Organism: Coenobita brevimanus; assembly: GCF_032717465.1. Lineage (NCBI taxonomy): Eukaryota > Metazoa > Arthropoda > Malacostraca > Decapoda > Coenobitidae > Coenobita > Coenobita brevimanus. The sequence goes on from NC_137046.1 coordinate 25,188,955, forward strand.
TCTGGATTTGAATGTGTAATGTACTACTTTGCACACAGTATACCACCCAGTTCCTGCTGTATGTACCAGGATTTCAAATACAAATAGTCTAGTTTCAAAGGCCAGATGAGGAAAATTCTTTTGAATGAAATATTTGTTTATTATATGCTATGATGGTGATATAGCAGCGATAAACATCTCACAACAATGAATATATTATAAGTAAGGACAGCCTACTCAAGGGAGCAGCTACACTTGACTACAAGTTATTCCATGCTTTCCCCGTGGTTATAATAATCTCACAGGTCTGCTGAATTAAAGTCATTAAAATAGTTTTTAAATCTGAGTATTATTTTTCATTGTGCTAATGAACAATTAAAAAATACATTTAGAACATTTCCATCACATCACAGTTTACCACAAAATTAAAAAGAAATTTATTTTAAACATAGCAAAATATAAATTTCAATTGATATCTATAATATTGTTCTAAACTGACTGTTTAATTTCTTAAACATGTACATAAAGGAAGCAACAATATATATTCTGTGAATCACATATAAGTTCTCTAGTCTTTGTAACTTCTCAGTTTTCTTTTTGCTCCAAAACTTCGTTTGGTGGCCAGTCGTTTGTACACTTTTTATGGTGTGTCCCTATGAACCATCCAACAGTCCACCACCATACTTGCATCCCAACATCCCTGGTACCTACCTACCATGTCCTTGGCATCCTGATGAAATCTTTCACCCTGTTCTTCACTCACCGCACCATGATTTTCGGGGAAAATTCCATATGCTAATCCAAATACTGTAGTGAACTTCGAGACTCATGCTGCAACCCAACTCCTTAAACTGGACAAACAAATTTCCCACAATTTCTTTGTAATTTGGATATTTACTGTTACCTAAAAACCTAGATATTGTTTTTTTAAATGAGATCGAAGCCTATAATTCCAGGTCGTTCATTGCACCATCAAATTCTGCATCAGAAGTCAGTTTTCTAACATCAGGTCCAGTTAATATTCCCACTTTCAATTTAGCTTCAGACACACCAGGAAACTTTTGGCACAAATACATAAAACAGGCTCCATCTTATCATAGGGCTTTGACAAACTGCTTCATTAATCCAAGCTTAATATGAGGCGGTGGTAACAGCACTTTACCTAGATTCACCAAGCTAGGTCCGATCATATTTTTTGGCACAGAGCTGCAAATTTTTTTCTATGTGGCCATTCTTTCTGAACCCAATGTATATCCTTGGCTCTGCTGTCCCACGCGAGAACATGAGAATTTTGTATATCCTGACTGCTGACTCAGTAAGATACACAGAACTTTTAGATTTTCATATGTGAACCAACGGTGTTCATTGTAGTTGATTTTCTCGGAAGATTTGCCAAATTTTGATACATTTCATTCAAATGCACAGAATGAGCAACAGGTATTGATGCATATTTATTATCATTATGAAGAAGTACCCCTTTCAGGCTTCTTTGAGAAAAATCTATAAATTGTCTTTCTTCTGCATTATAAACTCTGCTAAGTTTCTGCACTTCCCCACGTACGTCAGACGTGCATTAAACCAAGGATCGGTGCAATACACAATTTTCAATAAATATCACTGTGATAAAAAGGAAACAATCCACTGAAAATAATTTACAAATGCACTAGTCAACTATCTGAGTCACACTGAGATGTTTGTTGCACACCAGTACTGGTATGACTCGTAACTGTCTTGTGTTCCAGCTATATTCTGACTTATTGTCAAATAAAATAACTCTCTTGTTTTAAACATGGATTTTAACATTACCATATACTAAATTCGAACATATTATCATTGTAATAAAATATCCATATATAAATAATTATATAGTGCAAAATAAAAAATATATATATATATAACTGAAAACTAAAAAAAGTGTTTTGTGAAAAAAATTACGTGATGGAGGAAATTGATTTTGAGTTTTGGATTCAGCACCCAAAAATATATAAAAATCATATGAAATAGCAAAAATAAAATAAAAAATCAGTGTATACCTGTTATAAGTATATACTTTATTCCCTACTGATGAAAATTATTTTCAGTCGTAAGGACGGATAGTATATTTAAGTAGTCAGTAAAGAGGCACAGATTTTTGCAATGGAAAGGCACATACTTTTTCTTCATATTTTTGTCTCTAATATATACCGGTATATATATCATCATCATCATCCGGACCTCCTTTCCCACCCAAGGGCAGGGTGAGGAGTAGCAATGTCCAGACAGCCCAAATTTGCCCAATCCAATGGGCCACGCTTCCATTCACTCATCATTCAATCCCCAGGAATCCTGGCTCTATCGGAGACGCCAGAAACATTCATCACATTCTGCAGCTTCTCATAAATGTATCTGATTGAGTCAATCTAGACGCTACCACGTTAAAAAGGGGCGCCAAAATCCTGATCATGCACTTCTTCTCACAACATTCATCTAGCCAGCTCGATCTCTTGTCAGTCCTCTTGTCTCATCGACTTCCAAACCTCTCTTCCTTACACATTCATCCGCCATATCTCTCCACCTTATCCTTGGCCTACCTCGCCTTCTCCCTCCTTCAAATGCGCTCAAATGTACTTTTTTTCACAACTCTATTGTTATCCATTCTTTCCACATGACCATACCATCTCATTACACTCTCTTCGCTTCTGGTGTCCACCGACTTCCTCACTCCACACCTTTCACAAATCACATTATTTCGTATCCTATCCACCCTCTGTACTCCATACACATTCCTCAACAGTCTCATCTCCACTTCTCTTACTCTTGACTTTTCATTTTCATGCCACACCACAGTCTTACATTCATATGTTAAAGTTGGCACTAACACTACCTCATGTAAGCCTCGTGCAGTTGCAACACTTAAGCCTCTGTTTCTTATCATGGCCTTCATTGCACCAGCTACTTTTCTTCCTTGTGTCACTCCACTTTCAGCTTCTTTTGCACATTTTCCTCTCTTTTCTAGCACAGTACCAAGGTATTTGAACTCTCTCACCAATTCCAGTCTCTCTTCGTTCACTGTAACATCACACTGGGAGTCACCTTCTCTCTCAGTAACCATCACTTTACTCTTTTCTACATTTACTCCCAAGACACGACGCTCACAGACATCAGCAAAACTTTCCACCAGCCTACCAAGTTCTTGTCCGATACTTGGAAGTAGTACTGCATCATCAGCATACAACAAATTTGAGATATTCCATCCATCGCCATTCATTACCAACGCCATCCCTCTCTCCATTACTCGCGTTTTCACTTCTCTCATTACCCCATCCATATATATATCGAACATCCATGGGGACATCACACAACCTTGTCACACGCCCACACATCGTGAACCATTCACGTCGATGCCCATTAACCCTTACACGTGCTTCAATACCATCATAAAAACTCTTGACAGCACCTAGCAGCTTACCATCTACACCGTACATGCGCAAAACTTTCCACAATCCCTCCCTGTCTACTTGTCGTATGCTTTTTCCAGATCCATGAATGCCATAAACACCTTATGGTCCCTCTCACAAGCTTTCTCTGCTATTTGTCTCACTGCAAATATTTGATCCACACATCTTCTGCCACTCCTATAAAGCCACCCTGTTCATCGCTCACTAGGACTTATGATATTTCTCTTACTTTCTGTATAAAAATTCTTCCATATACCTTCCCTACCACACTCAATAAACTTATGCCACGATAATTCTTGTACTCACTTCGCTCACCTTTATTTTTGTACAGGGATACAATCACAGCCTTATTCCACTCTGCAGGCACAGTTTCACTCATCCATGCCTTCTTACATATCTCCAACAAGCACTTCATTCCACTTTCACCACTACACTTAAGTATCTCTGCATACAACACATATATATATATATATATATATATATATATATATATATATATATATATATATATATATATATATATATATATATAATGTCCTGCAATTGGTGATACTGATATGGACGTGTTGAATTCAGTGATCTGTGTATGAACCTGTACATTTTATTACTCTTGCCAGTTGTTTTGATACTGACGACACTAACCTATGACACAAGTTTGACATTCTCTAAGGAGCTCCGACTGTCTACAAATTTTCGAAGTTCTTTCCTTATATTTCATTCAATGATAGTCCTCTGGCTTACACTGAGTCTTCTCGTGATATTTCTTTCTGGAAAACCGGCTAAATGCAGTGTAACAATTGTCATTGAATAACAGTTGTCTTCATGCGTGATTGTAGATGAGCCATTTAAAACTGCCTACTGACTTTCCCACTTTCAGTCGTCGTCCATGGAGACAGCAGAAACGGATAGAGATGGCTTTAAGTTATTCAGTAGTATTCCAACAAAAATGATTTTCTTGATACAAATGATTGATTTTAAATTGGCTATTTAAGCCCTTTCCTTTTCAGCTTTAAACTAATAAAAAAAAAATATTGTTTGTTACCATCCTTGATTTTAACTCATTAAAATGTTCCTGGCTCCCTGAAGGATAGTTCTGAAATTTCAAATAGTTCCATTTGAGGATATCCTATTACCGTAACTAACTAACTGGGATTTACATATTGTTTTCTACTAAAATTTTACAAAATGGATTTCATCTTATCATAATAAATGGAAGAGTATGAGCATTATCACTGACCTAAATCCTCTGGGTACTCTGCCATCACTTCTTGGGGCGACTGAACATACTTGTATTACTTGACGAGTGTCTTTTGCATTGTCTAATTGTAGTTCATACTAGTCTGTCAGACACACTCTTGAACTTAACAGTGTTCTCTGGAAGATTTCTGTTAATTAGAAATCCTGCACCATTAACTGCAACATTCAGCCTCCACTGTAGTAAATAGGTGGCAGCTGTCTTCGAACTAAATTAAATTTTCTTCTTTTTTGTGGTTCTGCTTCAGACCTATAACATTCCAATTAATATTTTCTAAGTCAGTCATAAATGTATAAATTTATAATCTGCGAGGCTTACATTGTACACCGACGGACACATCAAGTGGCTGGTTGGCAATACCTGGTAACCTGCCTTAGTAAAGCGTAGAATTCTATGAATGATCTTCGTCTCTTGTAACGGTGATCGCGGTTGGCTGCTGTATTTTTTGGTGCAGTTGTTATGGAAAAATGAATAATCGTTGACAAGTACAGTTATGTAACACAACCGTAGACAGATACATTTATGTTTAACAATTATTCTCACTAGTGCTCCTTACAAGATTTCTTTTCTTAAACGTGTAATAGAATGTTTTAGAATGAAAACTTACCAGTTTTTGCAGCATCATACACCCAGGCTTACTACACGATATCGTAAGGCCAGCATGAATATAATATTTGTTCATTGGAATTCAAGAGGTTTTTATGAATGTCTATGTATAAACCTAGGCTGCTTCCCCCAAAGAAAGAGAGGTAGCCGAGATAAGACGACACACTCCCTATTTACTCATCCACACAAACACATTTATTCAAATCTTAGTTCCAAGGGGAGAATGGACAGATAGTGCAATCAGCAACATCTGCGGCACAGCCCGACAGCAGAGCTGGTTTACCAATCCAGCATCATAATGGACCCATCCCCTTACCCGCACCTTAACCAACCAGCTGATCAGACCAAATACGAGAGAATAACCCCTCACGGCTGCATTATCATTTTTCATTCACAATTTCTCTCCAATCATTTCTATCACGTGCAGCCACTCTTCCTTGTTCAACAGACATCCCTCTCACATCCAACGCTCTCTTCACACTGTCCATCCATCCTATTCATGGCCTTCCTCTCAGCCTTGCACCTCTCACATCCGATCCAGTTATTTTTTCAAAAATCGTTCATCATCCATTCTCTTCATATGCCCAAACCATTGCAACACCCTCTGCTTAACTCGATCAGCCATCTCTCGCACAAGTTCAGTTTTCCTTCGCACTTCATTTCTCATTCGATCCATACACGTTACTTCACACATTCTCTTCAGACACCTCATCTCCGTTACAGTCAAACTTTTCATCTCGGTTACATCCATATTCCACGTTTCAGCCCCATATAATGCAGTCGGTACCACAACACTCTCATACAGCCTTCTCTTTACATCCTTTCTAAGCAATCGACATCTAAATACTTTTTTCATTCCTCCCACTACCTTTTCTTCTTCATTCATTCTAAACTTCACTTCTGCACCTATTCTACCATCCACAACAGCATGTGACCCTGAATACTTAAAACACTCTACCTCCTCAAGCAACTCCCCATCCAAAACTATATTCAACCTCCTACCATCTACCAACCTCATACACTTTATCACTTTACTCTTATTCTCATTTATTCAATTTTCTCCTTTCACACACCCTTCCAAACTCCTCTACCAATTGTCTCAATCTCTCCTCTGAATCAGCCACCAGTGCAGTATCATCCGTAAACAGCAGCTGATTCAGATTCCACTATCTACCATCAGCATTCATCAGACTCAAACCTCCACCTAACACTCTTGCATTCACCTCCCTTACAAAACCATCCATATAAATATTAAATGACCAAGACGACATGACACATCCTTGCTGCAGCCCCACTCTCACGGGAAACCAATCATTCACATATTTCCCACTCTTACACACGCTCTACTATTTACATAAAAAAAAAAAAACAATCACTACTTTTAGCAACCTACCATCAAGTCCATACAATCTTAAAACAGTCCATAAAGCCTCCCTATCAGTTCTATCATATGCTTCCTGCAAATCCATGAACGCCCAAAACACATCCTTATCTTTCGCCAGATATTTTTCACACACCTGTCTCACAGCAAACACCTGATCCACACATCCCCTCCCTCTCTCAAAGCCACACTGCTCATCAATAATCATTCCCTCTGTACCCTCCCAAACACCGTTAATTAACACTACCATACACCTTACCAGCAACACTCAACAGATGTATACCCCTAAAGCTAGCACATATTTATCATCCTTTCCTTTATACAACGGAATCATAAAATCACTTGCCCAGTCAATTGGCACCATACCTCTCACAAAACAAACATTCATCAATCTTGTTAATCCCTCAGTAGTAGTTGCTCCACCACCTTTCAGGCATTCCACAGCACACCCATCCAAACCTGCAGCTTTCCCTATTTCCATCTTTTTTACTTCCTCCTGCACTTCCTCCAACGTGATCAAAGAATCATTCAGCTCTCCCAGCACATTTATTCCTTGCACCCTTCCATCTGCCACAATCTCAGCCTCTCTTTCCTCCTATACATTTAACAATCTTTTAAAATACTCAGCCCATCTCTTCCTTACTTCATCCATCTCAGTTAACATCCTTCCAGCCACTGCTTTTACTTGCTCTTCCTTCCCAGGCTCTCCCTGTCGCACCCTCTTCACCTTCCTCCAAAACATTTTCTTATTGTGTTGAAAATTCTTAGTCAACCGCATACCTCACTTCTCATCCGTTGCCACTTTAGCATCATGCACAGCCCTTCTCGCCCTATTCCTCTTTTCCTTATGCCTCTCATATGACACCTCATCCTTCCTCTGCAGCCACACTCCATATACACGTCTCTTCTCAGCCACAGCCATACTTATTTCCTCGCACCACCATTCGCTTCCCTTTTTTTACACCACCACCTACTCGTCACACACCACGCACCTCTTCCGCATGCCCCACCACAGCACTCTTAAACAATTGCCATTCCTCCTCCACACTGCCATTTTCCTGATCTTTCACTACGTTCCACTCATCTCTCAGTTTCTCCTGATACACTATCATTTTCTCTCTTTTATCCAACTCACTCACTTTCAAAACCTCCCTGCCACACCTAACTTTCCTACTTCTCACCCATCTCTTACGTACTGTCAACTTTCCCTCCACCAGGTAGTGGTCAGACATACCTCCACCCTCCCCTCTCAAAACTCTCACATCCAACAATCTTCCTTAGACACTCCTGGACACAACCACATAGTCCATCAATGCTCTATCAACAACCCTTTCACCCTCCTGTCTCACCCATGTATACATATTAATATCTTTCTTCTCAAACAAGGTATTTCCAATCACCATCTCTTGCACAACATACTGTGCATCCCTGTCATTCGTTCCCCATTTTCATTTCTTCCAGGCACACCATGCATACCAACTACACTTTCAATTGCTACATTTCCCACTCTAGCATTCAGATCTTCCATCATTACCACATTCACATTCGCTCCAAAGCTCTGCAGACACTCATCAACATCATTCCAGAAAGACTTCCTCTCTTCTGCATCCCTTTCGCTACCAGGCCCATATGCATTCACAAATACCCACAACTCACGTTCAAATTTTGCTTTCACCCATATCAGTCTCGATGACACCTCCTTCCGTTCAGTCACAAATTGCCACACCTCCGGGCTCACTAACAAGGCCACACCTTCTCTCCCCCTTCCTGACATCCTTCCATTCACACTTCCAAACGTAGACTCACCTTTCCCTTTTACCTTTGCTTCACTCAAAGCTAACACATCCAAGTTTCTTCTCACAAACATTGTCTCAATCTCCTCCCTTTTAGCCTCAATCGTACTACATCCACGCACATTAATACACCCAATCATCAGGGTACGGGGATAACTCAATCCTTCATCCCTTTCTAGGCCCTGTCTCCTTGTAGGAACTAAAAAAATAAAAAAAAATAAAAAAAAAATAAACAGAGGAGGGGGTCCCTAGTCCCCTCACCCCGCCCCTTGCAGTCGCCTTTTACGACAAGCAGGGAATACGGTGGCAGAATTCTTTCTAACACAACCTGGCCGCAGAGTGGTAGTACCACCCCACAGTGCGTCCAGATTGTCCCCCCCCCCCCGCCACCAGGGGGACACAATATTGTTTCCTTCACAATATGTAGATTAATACATTCTTATTGTTAAAGCATCGGCTGCCAAAATATAATGAAGTTAACTCACTGAAATTAAAAAGTAACAACAGTTTACTATCCTGCTTTGCCACCTCCACCACACCAGGTCGGAAGCCATTCGAGTCAGGGTGACCAGCTGTTCCATCCCGTATCACCTAGACATGCAATACACCTCTATATTAAAACCAAATTTATTAGTTAGCGACCTCATTATGTCTCCCATAATATAGAGAATGTTACTGTGGGGAGAAAGGCTAGCAGATTAAACCCTGCTTGAACCCTCTGTAAAAGTAATACTTCTCCATGCAATATTACTACTAAAACCTGTTTGATTACTATGAAACAGGGACTATTTGGTGAAATGTAATACCAATGATTCTCCAAACAATAAAATATAATTACTAAATCATTACTTTCACTGACGTATGTCGGATGAAAGATATGTAAAGACAAAACTAACGTGATTGTTTGATCAACCCGCAACGTTGCACTAAAATAAATTCGAGATATGAGTCCCATGCATGCGGTTCATATCTTTAGCTCTTGGTGAACAAAATTACCACATCCATTAATATTATTCCCATTCATATTTGTAAAGCATCAAAATCATCATCAGTAACACCAAGTGCCTATCTGTCAGACATCGGGATTAACCCATCACATTTCTCCTCTTATCAATTTGCTGTTATAAATTATTTCCCCCCCTCTCTCTGCCTCCATATATGACTGTCCCGTCCTCTGTGAATGAGGCGTCACACGTTTCTGTTGTATCTACAAGAGAGAGAGACTCCCCCCCCCCTCTCTCTCTCTCTCAAAATTCCGGCCATTCTTCATAATGGGTAACGAGACCTGATACTGACGTCCTTATCATATCATATCATTACGACGAGATTGCAGCCTTATCAGTGACTTTATGGATGACGTGGGGTAGCTTCAGAACCCGGGGGTATTTTTACTAAAGGTTGGTGGTTGGGTTTTACCATCCAGGTTCTGGTGCACCTTGGACTCTCCAGCAGTCAACCTTTATCCTACCATTGGTCCAGCTTATCCTTTGCTGTGTTGTACTACCACTCTGCATGATGACACGGTGCATAAAACTCTCCTTACTTAACATATAAAATTGCATTGCTCACCGTATTACTTATGTTTCTGTTAGTTGTAAACTGGACCTCATTCAGACTGCTGGGAGGTGAAAGTGTGTTCAATGGTCATTAAGTATGGCCACCATTACTTTGGCTGCTATCTTGTCATGGGTGTGAGTAGGCCGGTGAAGTGTATTACCAGATTCCCTGCACAAACACACGTAGACTAAACGCAATTTTACACTATCCCAGCAGCACCACGCCACCGCTATATTTTGTGTAGCCGTGGCCACATACTAAAACCTTATGTTATAATGACACAATAGACTGACATGCAAATTGTGGCCAGTGTTGCAGTTCGTTATATGTCCGTTTATCATACACAAATGTTGCAAACGTCATCTACTATGTTAATATGGATCTGGATTGGCCAATTGCAGTACTGGACCCCAGCACAAACGAGGCCAGATTACCCAATTTTCCTAGCAACACCAAACCATTGATATGCTTCTGTAACAGTGAATACTGGCCCGATACTATCCTTGCGATTTCACGACAGACAATGGTCACACATGTATATCAATTGTAGGACAAAAGGAAGCAAGACCTAACATATCAAAATGTGTAATGTGTATCGGGCAACTGTGGTGGTGGTGATTGTAGATGGGAAGCGAAACGGCGTCATAACGTAGTTGTTTAGAGCCATCACACGAGATTCATAATAACCTCAAGTTCAACAACAGATTTTGATATTACAGATATCCGTTATGCCGTGTCCCATGACGCTGAACATTGAAAATGGTATTACCAAGGAAGTTAGATACAAAATAAAATATTTGGTAGGTTAGGGGGGACATGAGGAGAGGTTAGTCAGTGGGACGGGGTATTAGGAGAGGAAGGAAATGGTGCAGAAATAGAGAGGGTAGGAGGGCTTGACCACCCTGCTTGGTGGCATAGTGTGTGGAAGCGGACTGGTGTGAAGTAGAAGCGAGTGAGGTGGGCAGGTGGGAGTAGGGCCATCACCAACATAATTATGTGATGTTTGGTGTTGGTAGGGGAAATGTTGTTCCCTCTGGATGAACAGTGTGTGAGTGCAGACACACGATTAAATAATATAATGTCTCTAGAGCTAAGGAGGGCATGAATGTGTAATACTTGTATGAAAACTAATGTATGAATGTTTTAAAGAGAATATAATAAACGATGATCAGTGTTGGTGCATGTTGTGTTACAACCATCCAGCTAATGAAATAGCACCTTGAAGTAAGTGATATCAATTGTGGACTGGACACTCGTAACACCGTTATTTCATTTATTATATTACCAGATATGCATTCATTATGCACATACAGTATCTCATTACCTCGGTGTGATCCATCAGTATGATGACTGTGCAACATTTTCTCACAACAAGCCAATAGTTGTCCAACACTCAACGTACCTATAATTCTATGCAACAGGACATCTTCTTATACCATGGTTTGCGAATATAATGACTGCTTTTCCTTACAGTATAACAGACTGGATGATGCACAACATGGCATGACCGTTGTGTCACATCCATAATCATGAGTCATTATTGGCAACCCTGGCTCAGCCACAAAAATGTTACAGTAGTTGAGTCACACAGTTGACTTAGGTGAACTACATTTCGAGACACCAAACATCTCACCTTCTAACATTTACGCTCAGCTACAGTTGTTTACTACACTGTATGACGAACATTAAGACTCCAATATACATCAAATACACGTTACTGCATACGGGGTTACAGATCACCTCAGAACAGCCTGCATCTTTCTAAACGAAACGACAATTTCAATACATGACTGTGTCCCCACCACCTGTCCCCCCTCCCCTCCGTTCCACCTCGCCTCACAGTCACCTCCAGTCAGAGAAAAAAATGGGTGCCAAGGGCATTATTATTATTATTTTTTTTTTTATCTATCTTCCACTATACCTACGTGGCGAACACTTATATCTGCAGACAAAGCGTGGCTTGGTGGTACATAGTTTCTGATGGTACTAGATACTGCTGCGGAGAGGAAGCTCTACCGGGTCTGCCCAGTCGCTTACTACAAACACAATGGTGCCACATTTCACCAAACACACCACCCGTTGTACTCGTTACAAGCGGAGGTTACTTTACCCTCGGCGACCTGTGTGTGTGTGTGTGTGTGTGTGTGTGTGTGTGTGTGTGTGTGTGTGTGTGTGTGTGTGTGTGTGTGTGTGTGTGACTAAAGCTAAGCCAAATACTGTTGGGTAGTTGTTGTATCCGTGTATTGGTGTTTTCCTCAGTGCTTTGAGGTTTCGGCGGAACGAGTTGTTGGGCATGTTCATGGTTTTATCCTGATGTTGAACAGTACTTGGCTGAACTTTATATATTCATCGTCTTATTCCTCCCCCCCCCCTCAGGATCTTGCTTGCCGTTTATCTTAAGAAGGGTGCTGATGAGTCTGACTCGTAGTCTGGAGTTATGGTATGTGCTCTCTGTGTATGAATATCTTTGGTTGCTGGCAAGTCTGAGAGCCATTTTGTGCACTCTCTGGAGTTTCAGCAAACGCGTCTTGGAGACCATGTCTGTTGGTATGAGTGAACAGTATAAACTAGGTTGAATCATGGTTTTACTAAACAGTTTTACTTTCTTCGGAACATGCCTGACTGTTCTGAGGGCAGTTAAGTCATTTTCCTTGTGACATTTTATTCTTTTTTTGTTGTTGTTGTTAATGCACTGTTATTCCGTAAAGGAATTAGTGTGTGGTCCAGATTTTTACAGTTTTCCTGGTGTTGTATGTTACTTCACCCTACGACTGTCATAGTCTTCCTTGCTAGTGAAGATAGTGTAAATTAACCTAGGTACGTTTTTATTCTCCAGGTTCTTTAAAATTTGTCAGCACTCCTCTCTGTGTGCTATAGAGTCGTATTCGGGTACACTACTGTTAGTTATGACGATCGGGGTGACGTCATCGGCACAGAAAATTTCCATATACGCATTGTACATGTTACCCTTTAGATCTGGCGCGTCTGACATATTTATGTAATCAACAGTGTGATAAAATACGGTCCTGGGGGACACTGCTTGACAAGGGGAAGGCTGGTGAAGCTGATATGCCATCTGAGACTGTTGCTGTAAGTTGTTCAGTTAAGTTACTAAGTAGTTTTTCTGTGATTTCTAGAGGCCTCGGTATAATAACCGGTAGAGGAGACCATTTGTTCAGATCTCATCAAAGGCGACCCTTTGTTCAGATCTTATCGAAGGCCTTACTACTGTCCCATTGGATGACACTAAAGCTTATTGTTTATCCTGTAGGTATTTCTGTTTTTCTGTGACGAATGTCCTTTGCCTCAGTAGTTCCCTTAGGTTTGATATTATGGGATTGACCAGCACTCAGCTGGGACGCCCTTTTGTTACTCAGAGCCACAACAAGTTTGAATAGATATCCTACCTTATGTCGCCCTTACATCAACTGGTTTCCCTTTTCTTCTTGGACTACAACCCAAAGGTTGGTGCTAGGTTGATATTTCGAGATCCTCCGCATGCACTCTGCCTCAGATAGGCTTGGAGTACCTCAAAGTTAGTTGCAGTTAGATGAGACCGTAGAGCACCTTTAATTTATTGGTGCTTCCGAGTTGCAGTAAAACCGTTCTCTGATTGACATCAATATCCCACATCAAGGGAAGGGGCTGCTGTCCTTCTTGCAGCCAACGTAAGCGTTGCTTGGGTGGCGATTTCTTATCTGCTAGGCTGAGTTGAGCCTATAGGTGTGGTTCAGTCTCTTCAAGAAATACAGAGATCAAATTTGCTCCTACAAGGTTAATGGACGATGTGTGTGGCTTGAGGGGTAGAGGGGAGAGGGGTCAGGTGGGGTGTAATGGTTGATGATGACGAATTATTGAGGGAAGTCGGAGGTACAAATGGAACGTTGTAGTCTTTGTCCGTGATGTACTGTTGTATACAAAAGAAGCAGTGTAACGAGAGGTGTATTGTGGGAGTTATCATGCCCTTAGCGTTCTGTAAAACATTGGCGAGAGAGACGTTACAAAGGGGAGAGAGACGCAGCTGAATTAGCGAAGTCGTATATATTCAATGGGCACAATGTACGAGTCTGGCTTGCCAAAACTTTATCTATCTATCTATCGATAGATAGATAGATATAGATATAGATACAGATATATAGATAGATATACATTGTATTTTGTTTTTCTCATGGAGGGAACTGTTATTGCGGGCTCATGCCCTTTGGTTCCTTCTTCCTCGCATAAAAAAAAGATAGATACATATAGATATAGATAGATAGATAGATACAGATATAGATATACAGACTATAAGACCTTCGCTTTTTTATGAACAAAGCTACTAGCAGAGTCCCGTAATCCTTCGTAGGAGTTGCAAACTTGGGTCTAAAAAAAAAAAAAATCGATTTTGTTTCTTTCTTCATAACTCCAAAACGAAAGTTGTACGTGAGTATGTCAGGTACCAAAACGCCTCTTAAAGACTGTGAATGTTTCCTATAGTTATAACAGCATTCGAGCTGCAATACGAGATTTATAACCTACGAACACCCTCTCTCTCTATCTATCTCCCTCTCTCTCTCTCTCTCTCTCTCCTCTAATTATATATATATATATATATGTATATATATATATATATATATATATATATATATATATATATATATATATATATATTGTTACATACCCTATGATTTCATCACCCTTTGTATAATTCTAACGTACAGTATGCTGCATGTTTGATCACGATTCGCCTCGTGGCTTCCATAGTGACCAGGCTTGCGTGTTCTACCTCACTCCCCCCTTCTCCCCTTATAGTAGAGTAAGTCGTTCTTTCTGTTGTTCAGAGCAGGATTGTCAACTCTTTGTCCCCTATGGCTTCATTTGCGCGTCCTTCTTACACGTTGTATCAAGCTCTGCCGGCCCCTATATAATGAGCTCAGTCTCTGCATTAATTGCCACTTAGATCTACTCCTCATTTTGTTCACATCTCTGTCCTCCCCTGTATAGTGTATTATTATTTTTGTGAGTGCTCAGGAAGTCTCCAGCCATCTAGCTGCTATATAATTTGAGTATAAGTGTTGTTACCATTTTTCTTGT
The DNA here is from genome assembly GCF_032717465.1 of Coenobita brevimanus. NCBI lineage: Eukaryota > Metazoa > Arthropoda > Malacostraca > Decapoda > Coenobitidae > Coenobita > Coenobita brevimanus. Next base: position 25,204,036 of record NC_137046.1, read on the forward strand.
ACTGTATGGGTTAAGGCGTTAATTCGTAGGCCTGGTAAGGTTTTTTGTGATTCATGTAGAGTTTTCAATGTCAGCCATTATTAATAATATTTTGTATCTGTAATAATATATCTTGCTTTAACTGAGCATTATCCGGTTTTCTCATTTATCAGGGCTGACTTAGATAAATTTGCTCTTGCTAAATTCATGTTAATAGAGGCTATTGCAGTTAACCATATATGTAACCTGTTTTGCCATTACATTATCCTTATGAGTCCTGAATGTTTAGTTGTTAGTTTGAGCATTAAACTTTAACTTGTAATTTTACCTAACTCTTTTGTTTTGAACCTGGAACTTTGCGGGACAGTAGTGATTTTAATATTCTCACTTGAAGTGTTCATTATCTCTCTCTGTTCCGTAACATAAATTTGGCGACCTCACCAGGATATTCAGGATATTATCATAAGGATATTGATATTTTGTGACTGATTTATTCATGATGTCTACTATTACTACTCTTGATGAAGCTAAAGATTTTTTGTCAAATGTGCAAACAGTGTGTGATGTAGAAAACAGAACAAAGAATGAACTTAAGCTTGTTGCTCAACAATTGGGAATTGGTGTTCGCTCTCATCAGTCTAAAGATCAAATTGTTTACATGATTAATAAAAGATTGTTTAATGTAACTCCTCCAGATGAGCAATGCAGATTGAAATACCTAAGTTACAGCTAGCCCTGCAGGAGGTTCGTGCTAAGGAGGCTGACTCTCAGGTGCGTATTCAGGAGGCACAGGCACAAATTGAACTTGCTAGGATTCAGGCAGGCCATGAGCATCGCATGAAACAAAGTGGAACTGGATCAGCTAGCTCTGATGATTCTGATGTGGCTAAAAATGTTAAACTTGTCCCTCCTTTTAATGAATCTGATTTAACAAAGTATTTTCAGTTGTTTGAGAGGGTAGCTACAGGTTTTAATTGGCAAAAAAAGTATTGGCCAGTACTCTTTCAGACTGTTCTCATCGGTAAAGCTCAAGTAAGTTATGCATCTTTGCCTCAGGATCAATCTGATAATTATGATGTAGTTAAGAGCTTGATTCTTAAGGCCTATGAGCTTGTTTCTGAAGCCTATAGAGTAAAATTTAGAACAACTTATAAGCAAGATAAGCAATCCCATGGTGAGTATGCAAAAATAAAAAAAGATCTGTTAGAGCAATGGTTAAATTCTAAGAATGTAAATTCTGATTTTGATAAATTTTTAGCAGATGATTTTGCTGAAGGACTTCAAAAGGTGTATTAATAAAGATGTAAGCCTATATCTTGATGAGAAAAGAATAGATAACTTGTCTGATGCTGCAGTTCTAGCTGATGAATATGTTCTCACTCACAAGAGATATTTGAAAGAAAAAAGGAAAGCTGAGAGTAAGTACATTGCCTCTACTCAGGGTACAGGTAACAGGAAAGAGAATAAAGATGATGATTCTCAGGAAGTAAATACCAGCTTCACCTCTAGATTTCAGAAAAGTAAATGTACTTATTGTAGTAAGCTTGGTCATACTACGGAGAAATGTTTCAGGAGACAGCGTGATGTGAATAAAAAGGAGTCTTTAAATATTCAGTCAATTGGTCTAGTGTCCACCCTTGTGAGTTCCCAGAATTCTTTAACTGAGTTAACTGAACCTGCTTTGAGGGGTAAATTAAATTCTCATGATGAAGCTCCTCTTTTGAGCAGTAACATGGGTGACACTCTCAAGAGTTCATGTGCTAATTTCCTGTCTGATGGTTTTGTCAGTCCTCTGGACAGTAATGACAGGAAATCAGTTAAAATATATCGTGATACAGGTGCTTGCCAATCCCTTATGCTGACCAGTGTTCTAGGCTCTAATGTTAATTCCTCTGATGAAACTGTAATCTTACAAGGTGTAGGGAATAATTACTTCTCTGTCCCTCTGTGCAGAGTGAATTTAGAGTCTGGTTTTGTTAATGGTTCCATTATGGTTGGGTTGGTTGAGACACTCCCAATGTCAGGTGTAACTTTCTTACTTGGAAATGATATTGGTGGAAGTCAAGTGTGTCCAGCTCCTCAGTTGTCTAGTGAACCAGTGACTGCGACCCAGGATTGTGATATCCCTGATGAGTTCTCTGCATGTGCTGTCACTAGGGCTAAATCTAAAGTTGCTGGTGACTTAGAGGATAATGATGATGATGATGTTATCTTAGCTGACACTTTTCTTGCTAATTTGGACCATTCATCAGATGAGGCAGTACCCCGTAGTGTTGATAATTTGTCTCGTCAAGAGTTGGTTGAGTTGCAGGTTGCTGAAAGGTCTAGCTAACTCTCCTTGCAGTGAGGAAGAGTCAGCTGGTGCTTCTACTTGTTATTATATAAAGTCAGGAGTACTTATGAGAAAGTGGAGACCCCCAACAGCATTAGCCGACTGTGAATGGGAGGTTTTACATCAAGTTGTCATCCCTCGTGTTTGTAGGCAGGATATCATTAGAGTGGCTCTTGATTCCAGTTTGGCAGGACACCTTGGAGTGAGGAAGACTGTGGCACGCATTTTGAAACACTTCTTCTGGCCAGGTATCTTCAGGGATGTTTCCTGGTATTGTAAGTCTTGTCACACCTGTCAAGTTGTGGGGAAGTGTAATCAGACCGAAAAGGTTGCACCTTTAGTTCCCATTCCTCCTTTTGAGGCGCCTTTCACCCGTGTGTTGGTGGATATTGTGGGCCCTCTTCCTAAGACTTCTTCAGGATTTTCTTATGTGTTGACCCTGATTGATATGGCTACTCGTTATCCTGAAGCCATTCCACTTAGAAATATCTCAGCAAAGGACGTGGTTAAGGAAATGCTGGGGTTCTTCACCAAGTTTGGTCTGCCCAAGGAGGTACAGTCAGACCGGGGAAGTAATTTCATGTCAAATGTTTTCAAGCAGTCTCTGAAAGAGTTGGGCATCACCCAGATCACGTCTTCAGCTTACCATCCCCAGACCCAAGGAGCGTTGAAGAGATATCATCAAACACTCAAATCGATGCTCAAGAAATACTGTTTGGAACATCAGAAAGACTGGGATAAAGGTCTTCCATTCGTTCTATTTGCTGCAAGAGAATCTCCAAATGAATCACTGGGCTTCTCACCCTTTGAACTACTGTTTGGCCATGAAGTAAGAGGACCCTTTAAGCTACTCAAGGAATGCTGGCTGTCGGAGGAAGATGACGTCAACCTGCTGGAGTATGTGATGAAGTTCAAAGAATGGCTGTCCACTTCTTTACAGCTGGCGAGAGTGAATTTAGGAACTGCTCAGGAGAAGATGAAGACTTGGTATGATAAGAAGTCCAGGTTACGCCACTTTCAGCCAGGAGATTAGGTTTTGATTCTGCTACCGGTGCATTGGCAACCTCTTCAAGCCAAGTTTAGTGGTCCTTATTTCGTGGAGAAGAAACTCAGTGATGTCAACTATGACATCGCCACACCAGGTCGTAGAAAGAACAAGCAACTTTGTCACATCAACATGCTAAAGTTATATCACAGGCGGGACGAAAATAACCCAGTCTGCACTGTAGCTGTTCCACCCGAGTCTGCAAGTGAAGTTCTCCTATGCAGTATGAGCCTGAGTGATAGTTTGGGGAAGAATCCTGATATCATGAATGATCTCCAGACTAAGCTTTCTCATCTAGCTCCCGAGGAAAGGCAGGAGTTTTCGGCATTACTGCAGGAGTACCCGCAAGTGTTCCGTGCCACTCCAGGAAGAACCACTGTGTTGATGCATGATGTCGATGTTGGAGACGCAAAGCCAATTAAACTGCCTCCTTACCGTGTGAACCCAGTGAAAGTTCCTCTCATCCAGAAGGAGCTTGGCTACCTGTTGGACCACAAGATGATTGAGCCCTGTCAGAGTGAGTGGAGTTCTCTTGTCACTCTAGTCCCTAAGCCAGGTGGGTCACAGCGGCTTTGCATCGACTACAGACGTGTTAATTAGATAACCAAAACAGACACTTACCCTCTCCCTCGCGTGGAAGATTGAATAGACAAGATCGGAAAGGCTAGGTACATACTGTAAGCAAGTTTGATTTGTTAAAGGGATACTGGCAAGTACCTATGACTGAACGTGCTAGGGAGATCTCATGTTTTGTAACACTAGGAAAAACTTTTGCATGTTCTGTAATGCCATATGGTATGAAGAATGCACCAGCCACTTTTCAGAAGCTCATGAATGTTGTAACAGAGGGTTTGGCAGGGTGTGTTGTTTATATTGATGATGTATTAATCTTCAGTGACAACTGGAAAGATCACCTATGCCATGTCAGTAAATTTCTTGAGCGTTTGGTTCAGGCTAATCTTGTAGCTAATTTATCAAAGTGTGAGTTTGGTCAAGCTAAAGTTCAGTACCTTGGGTACGTAATTGGTGATGGACACGTTGCACCACCAGGAGCTAAGGTTCAGGTTATAAGTGATCTTCCCAGACCTAAAAGTAGGAAAGAGCTACAAAGATTTTTGGGAATGGTAGGTTATTACAGGAGATTTGTTCTTAACTTTTCAATTCTTGTATCACCACTTCCAGACCTACTGAAAAAGGGAGTTAAATTTGTCTGGACCGATAACTGTGAATCCTCTTTCAGTAAACTTAAAGCTATCCTATCAAGTCAGCCAGTGCTCGCTACTCCAAATTTTGCTAAGCCTTTTAAGATGGCTGTTGACGCAAGTGATACAGGAGCTGGGGCTGTTTTGCTGCAAGAGGATGATCAGGGTATTGAACACCCTGTATCTTATTACAGTAAGAAGTTCACTCCACCTCAAAAGAACTACTCAACTATTGAGAAAGAGCTTTTGGGTTTACAGCATTTTTCATTTTATTTGTGTTGGATGGTGAGGAATTGAAAAATGTGAGTACGTTTAAGTACTTGGGTAGTGTGATGAGTAAGGATGGAGGTTTGGAGGGTGAAGTGCTTGAAAGGGTACAGCAGGGAAGAAAGGTTGCTGGTTCTTTGAAAGCAGTAATAAGAAACAGGGAAGTGAGCATGGAAGTGAAAAAGTTACTACATGACAGTATTGTGATACCAACTCTAACGTACGGAAGTGAAGCTTGGACGTTGTTGGAAGGACACAAGTCAAGAGTGAGAGCAGTGGAAATGAGTTATTTAAGAGGAGCCTGTGGAGTCACATGGAGAGATAGGCTGACGAATGAGGATATAAAGGAACGTTGTGGTGTTGATGTGGATGTGATAGGGAGCGTTATGAGGAACACACTGAGGTGGTTTGGCCATGTGGAGAGGATGGAGGGTGAAAGACTGACGAAGAGAGTGTATGTGAGTGAGGTGGAGAGGGGAAGAGGGAGGGGGAGGCCGAGGATGAGATGGAGGGATGGGGTGGAGAGGTATATGAGAGAGGGGGGTGTGAGTTGGGAGCAGGGTAGTGAAATGGCGGGGGACAGGGCGACTTGGAGGCGATTTGTTTGTGGCCACCCCAAACGGGACTGAGGCATCTGGCAATAGATAGATAGATAGATTTGTGTTCTGGTTTTGACCCCATAGTCATTTATACCGATCATAACCCACTGAAATTCCTTAGTAAGTTTAAAGATAAAAATCAGAGATTGACAAGATGGAGTCTACTTCTTCAGGAGTATTCATTAGACATACAACATGTCAAGGGGAAAGAAAATGTTATTGCAGATTGCTTATCTAGACTTTAGACAGATTGTTTTAGAGTAATAAGAAATTTCCTTTGTAATTTTTTTTTTCTTTGTGGGGAGGTGTTACATAGCCTATGATTTCATCATCCTTTGTATAATTCTAACGTACAGTAAGCTGCATGTTTGATCACGATTCGCCTCGTGGCTTCCATAGTGCGTGTTCTACCTCACTCCCCTCCTCCTCCCTTATAGCAGAGTAAGTCGTTCTTTCGGTTGTTCAGAGCAGGAGTGTCAACTCTTTGTCCCCTATGGCTTCATTTGCGCGTCCTTCTTACACGTTGTATCAAGCTCTGCCGGCCCCTATATGAGCTCAGTCTCTGCATTAATTGCCACTTAGATCTACTCCTCATTTTGTTCACATCTCTGTCCTCCCCTGTATAGTGTATTATTATTTTTGTGAGTGCTCAGGAAGTCTCCAGCCATCTAGCTGTTGTATAATTTGAGTATAAGTGTTGTTACCATTTTTCTTGTACTGTATGGGTTAAGGCGTTAATTCGTAGGCCTGGTAAGGTTTTTTGTGATTCATGTAGAGTTTTTAATGTCAGCCATTATTAATAATATTTTGTATCTGTAATAATATATCTTGCTTTAACTGAGCATTATCCGGTTTTCTCATTTATCAGAGCAGACTTAGATAAATTTGCTCTTGCTAAATTCATGTTAATAGAGGCTATTGCAGTTAACCATATATGTAACCTGTTTTGCCATTACATTATCCTTATGAGTCCTGAATGTTTAGTTGTTAGTTTGAGCATTAAACTTTAACTTGTAATTTCACCTAACTCTTTTGTTTTGAACCTGGAACTTTGCGGGACAGTAGTGATTTTAGTATTCTCACTTGAAGTGTTCATTATCTCTGTCTGTTCCGTAACAATATATATATATATATATATATATATATATATATATATATATATATATATATATATATATATATATAATCATCCAATCCTACATTGCCCCATGAGGAGCGTAGGAGCCCGGGGCTAGGCAGTTGGTCCCGACATTTAAGTTGAAACTGACCAGCCTTACTCATCCCTGAGTGGCATTACACGAGCAATCAACACCAACCACCCCTTGGATATAAACCTCCACTGGCTCAATCCGACTGGAGCGCAATAATTACCCACTAAACCACCAGGCGCCAGAATTTGGTTATATGGTTACAACCCAGCATAGTAAATGGTTTCCTGGTGTACAGGAAACCATTTGGCTTGTCACTCAGTGTAGAGTCACCAACAGGCAGAAGGAAAAGAAAAGAATGAAGGAAAGACAGAAGAGGGAGTGTAAAGTTGCCCGTAGGCAGAAGGACAAGGAAAGAGTGAACGAAAGGAAGACAGAAGAGGATGAAAGGAAAGAGGGATGGAGGAGAGGAAAGGGCAGACACCCGAGAGCAGCACTACATCGAGTGAGTGGATGGTGAGCGCCCCCACCTATATACGAGGTGCTACCCAAAAGTTCCAGTAGTTTGAACAGAGGGAGTCAACAGTTTGAAGTTTTGCCTTTTGCCGCTAGTAGGAGTCAGCAACACCCCTTGTGAGTCAGTGTGGCCCCGGCCGTGTCTGTGAGCGGACGTGTTGTTGAGCTACGCATACTATGGTAACGTGGTGTGTAGATGGTTTGGCGGTTTTGCAAGGGCGAACTAATGGCACAACAATGTCAAGTCGATGTTGACCAGTTTCTTCGATATCCAAGAGATTGTTCACAAGGAATTCGCCCCACCCAGTCAATCCGTCAGTGTAAAGTTCTACTGTGAAGTTTTGCAGCGTCTGAGGGAGGACATCTGCCGCAAACGCCCAGAACAGTTGAAGAACAAGGACTTGGTCCTGCATCATGACAACGCCCCCGCCCACACATCAATTGTTGTCAGGCAGTTCCTGGCTTCCACTAACACGGTAGTCATTCCCCACCCACCCTAGTCGTCTGACCTCGCCCCCTGCGACTTTTTTCCGTTTCCCAAGCTAAAACTACAACTGAAAGGGCGTCCATTTGACCCGACTGAAGAGATACAGACAGAATTGCAGGAGGTGCTCAAGATCATTATGCCTGAAGCCTTCCAGGGATGCATGGACTCGTGGGAAAAAAAACTGGGACCACTGTATACATGCCCAAGGGGACTACTTCGAATGCGACAGTGAGAACTAGGAGGTAAGGTAACTTATTTTCCTACATTATTAAAATTACTGAAACTTGGGTAGCACCTCGTATATAATATAATATAATATATATATATATATATATATATATATATATATATATATATATATATATATATATATATATATATATAGTGCGAGACGTCTTAACCCAGTACGGGGTGGCCACAAATAAATCGCCTCCACATCGCCCTGTCCCCCGCAATTTCACTGCCCTTCTCCCAACTCACACCCCCCTCTTTCATATACCTCTCCACTCCATCCCTTCATCTCATCCTCGGCCTCCCCTTCCCTCTTCGCCCTTCCACCTCACTCACATACACACTCCTCGTCAGTCTCTGACCCTCCATCCTCTCCACATGGCCAAACCACCTCAGTGTGTTCCTCCTAACGCTTCCTATCACATCCACATCCACACCACAACGCTCCTTTATATCCTCATTTGTCAGCCTGTCTCTCAATGTGACTCCACAGGCTTCTCTTAAATAACTCATTTCCACCGCTTTTACTCTTGATTTGTGTCCTTCCAACGACGTCCAAGTTTCACTTCCATACGTTAGAGTTGGTATCACAATACTGTCATGTGGTAACTTTTTCACTTCCATGCTCACTTCCCTGTTTATCATTGCTTTCAAGGAACCAGCAACCTTTCTTCCTTGTTGTATCCTTGCAAGCACTTCATCCTCCAAACTTCCATCCTTACTCATCACACTCCCCAAGTACTTAAACGTACTCACATTTTCCATATCCTCACCATCCAACCTCACTGTACATTCACTGACTTCACCTCTCTCAAAGACCATCACTTTATTCTTCCCTACATTCACTTTTAGATTCCGTTTCTTACACACTCTCCCAGACTCATCCACCATGCCTTGCAGCTCCCCTTCATCTTCACTTAACAACACCAGTATCATCTGCAAACAACAGTACAGGGAGTTTCCAAACACTACCCTCTCTCACTAGGGCCACTCCAACATCCACTGCCCTACCTTGTATCTCATTTATTACCTCATCCATGTACAGATTGAATATATAGATAGATAGATAAATAGATAGATAGATAGATATGAGCCGCGTCGTTTGTTTGTTTGTTTGTCCTTCAGTTACGCCCAAACCAAGGGCTAGAGACTCCCAGACCCATATATATTGTGGATCAGGGTAGCCTAGTGATAGTTTTGGGGGGTCAAAATTCAGATCTGGGTCATTTGAGGTCACCAGTAGAGTGTTCGGCTCTTTGGCCTGGACAACGCCGGGTACCCCTGCAGCCCAATTTTTGGCCGAGAGAATCATTTGACCTAAGGTTCGGACATAGGCTACATGAGGTTGGCCTCTGAGGTCATTTGAGGTCACCAGTAATACACACTGGAAAGACTGGACCCAGCAGCCCAAATTTTGGCATGGAGACTCATATGACTTCCAGTTCGGACATGGGTATGTGAGGCTGACCTTCGAGGTCATTTTAGGTCACCGGTAATAGTAAACAAGTGCACACAAATACTGTACGTTAGTCTGCAAAAGATGACATAGAAAGTTCATGGACCTCTTGTAAACCCTCATCAAAAACATAACAGGTACATGGTCTTTCTGGAATAGAAAGAAAGAATGAACTAGAACACATAGGATTAGAGTGTTCTCCGTTTTGCCTCGGTAACGCCGGGTACCCCAACTAGTTGCACTTAAATGTCTCTCTATATACGTAAAACTCCACGGGTTCATGTTTCCCCTTTGGACATAGGATCTGTGGAGGGACAAAAGATCCATGGTGGAACATTAGTCCTGGGTGGGAAAAATGTCCATGGAAAGCAGATTCACCGGAAAAATATGTAAAAAATGGGTTCAAGGGGGAAAATTAGGTACACTAGGAAAAAGTAGGTTAGTGGGAAGAAATGGTTCCATTGAGGAAAATCGGTTCAAGGGACGAAAAAGTTTCAAGGGGTGAATTAGGTCGAAGGTGGAAACTGATCAGCAGGGGGAAGTAGGTCAATGTGGGAAAATAAACACATGAAGCATAATTAATTCATGGGTGAAAATAGAAACAAGGCTAAATAGATCCAAGGCGAAAATGGGTTCATTAGGAAAAATGGGTCCACTGAGGAAAATAGATCCAAGGGGGAAAATTTGTCAAGGCAGGAACCGATCCCTTGGGGGAAAGAGGTAGGTGGAGGTTGGCACATAGGTGTAGCAGGGGAAGGGTTTATGTGCCAGTAGTAGATATGTATTTGGTAGATAGCTTTCATTAAAGTATCATAAATTGGGGAAAAAATGCAATAAACTGACTATTAACGTCTAGGGAAACAAGAGCTGCAAAAAGAACAGAAACAATAGAAACAGTATGACACTTGGACACTTGGGATGTGTTGGAAGGATAAAGAGTTATATTCCCATCACCACAGTCAACTAGCACCAAACGGTTTGGGAGGACAGCGTGTAATAAGCAACGGGTAAACAACTCTGAATCTCCACCCATTCCAAAAGTACTCTTGTTCCTGTGCTTTTTGCAACTCTTGTTTCAGTAATTGTTTCGTTCTTGCTTGTTAAAAGTTTTAAAATTAATATTTTCTGTGGTACAGTGGTAAAGTGTGCATTTTCGTACAATGAAGAACGACATTTCGCACCCCGCCAGGGTAATAAATTTTGGGAGCATTCTTCTGGCCACGTACTGCTTTGGTGGACATAACGGATGCTGTGGTTGAACCAGTGTCATGCACTTAAAGTATACTTGCATCCAGTCGGCCTGCATGGGCAGATTACACTTGGTTCACAGACTACACACACATCCAAAGCCACTCCAACACTACAGTTACATACAAGCACTTCTCACCCTACATATAATTTCTACGAGGCAGCCTAACCCATTTGGTAGAGATACATTGGCTGTATCGTCCCCACTTTGGTCGGGATAGGCCATTCATGCAGTGGGCACTAAAACAGCTGATGATGATGATGATAATCATCATCATCTAATCTTTTCTTGCCCCTAGAGGAGCGTAGGAGCCCGGGACTAGGCAAGTTAGTCCTGACATTTAAGGTGAGAGTGACCAGCCTCGCTCATCCCTAAGTGGCGTTACGTGAGCAATAAACCCTAACCATCCCTTGGATATAAACCTGCACAGGTTCAATCCGATCAGAGGACCTTAATTACCCACTTAACCACCAGGCGCCATAATTTGCTTATTTGGTTACCACCCAGGTTGATAAATTATTTCCTGGTGTGCAGGAAACCATTTGGCTTGTCATTCAGTGTAGAGTCACCCATAGGCAAAAGGAAGAGGGAAGAATGAAGGAAACAAAGACAGAAGAGGAAGTGTAGAGTCACTCGTGAGTATAAGGAAGAGAACAAACGGAGGAAAAGAGACAGAAGAGGACGGAAGGAAAGGAAGGAAGAGAAGAAAGGGCGGTCACCCGAGAGCAGCACTACACCGAGTGAGTGGATGGTGTGCGTCCCACCGCTAATATCTACTATATATATATATATATATATATATATATATATATATATATATATATATATATATATATATATATATATATATATATATAAATTATACATATATCCATCATTCAATCCTACGTTGCCCCATGAGGAGCGTAGGAGCCCGGGGCTAGGCAGTTGGTCCTGACATTTAAATTGAGAGTGATTAATTGATTAATTGATTGAAAATAATTACAATCTGGCGGCGCAACTGCCAGGGTCATATGCCGCCGGATGACAAAGTAGAAGACACGACAAAATAAAAAGTGCCTATTCAAAATAAAGTTAATATCTGTTAGTAGGAATAAAACACTAAAAATAATAAAAGAATAATTTATAAAATAATTACTTATAAAAGTGGAAGGAGGCCCGCCTCCTGAAGAAAACTAAAAACATCAGTCAAATCGTTAGAGGCCTCACCAAGCATCGAGGACAAACAGTAGGCACCATCTGCTCCCCCATGCCTATGAAGGAACCTCTGACGCAGGCCCCCCAGACTCGGACACTCGACCAGCAAGTGACGGACAGTAAGGGGAACAAGGCAGTCATCACAGTACGGTTGAGTTTCACCACACATGAGGAACCCATGTGTAAGCCGAGAATGCCCAATGCCAAGCCTAGCAAGAGCCACCTCCAGTCGCCGAGACATAGAGGGAAGAACCCTTGGTACAACCACTTGCTGAAAGATTTCTTTTAGTTTATTCTGAGAAACACCATCCCAGTGTCTCTGCCAACACGGACGAATTGCATACCGCAAGTAAGGTGTTACATCAGAAATGGGAAGTGGGTAGTCAGCTGGGGGCTGTTGAGAAGACGCAGCTTTAGCTAAAGTATCTGCCCTCTCATTGCCCACTACACCAACATGTGCAGGAACCCAACAGAAGTCTACACGGCGGCCACGACGGCCAAGAAGAAAAAGCCACTCTAAAATTGATAAAACCAATGGATGGGATGCATTAAAAGACTCCAGTGCAGACAAAGCACTACGCGAGTCACTAAAAATCACAAAAACGGATTGGGGGAGAGTAAAAATGATTTTAAGAGCATATAAAATTGCACTCAGTTCTGCTGTATATACTGAAGTAATGCCAGGAAGGCTACCGCCCCTACTAAAGGAAGGGAAGACAACACCAAATCCTACTTCAGTATCAGTCTTAGACCCGTCAGTATAGATGGGGACAGAACACTCATGAATGGAGGCATGTTCTAAAAAGAGAGAGAGGGACACCTGAGAGGGAAGTGAGTCCTTTTTTTCAACAACGGACCTACAGAATGTCACACGAGGGAGTAGCCAAGAACCCACCCTTGGGATCCGATGTGGACAAATTGCCAGTCTCAGGAGAGAGAGGGCTAGCATAACAGACCGGACCCTGTAACCAAATGGCTTTGGGAAATTAGGACGGGTCTCAAAAACAGAAGATCGGGAATCCTGTGAGACAATGGCACAAGAAACTGAGTCTGGAATGCGGTGAAGACGATACCAACACCTCATCATTAGCAACTGGCATCGCAAGTCCAAGGGAAGTACACCAGCATCTACCAACAAACTTGGAATCGGGGATGATCTGAATGCCCCGGTTGCCAGACGTACACCAGCATGATGCACAGAATTTAACAACCGGAGGCGGGCATCTGTTGTAGAGGAGTAGACCTCACACCCATATTCAAGTTTAGGAAGAATAAGAGACCTATGCAACAGGAGGAGGGTCTGACGGTTAGCACCCCAAGAGGTATGAGCTAAAACCCTCAAAAGACTCAAAGCTTTAAGACAAGCCACCTTAACAGAACGAATATGAGGAACCCAGGTTAACCTTCTATCAAACAGAAGACCCAGAAACCGCGTCTCTTCCACACAGGATATTCTTCTACCATAGAGATACAAGTCAGGGTCTGGGTGGACTCCTCGAAGACGACAAAAATGTATGGCCCGTTGTCTTTGCTGAAGAAAAATGGAAACCGCGTGTTTCTACCCAGTCAGAAATTCTGTTGAGAGCCAGCTGCAACTTCCTCTCTATCAGAGACATTCTAGATGCAGTGAAGGAAATTGAGAGGTCATCGACATACAGTGATCCTCGTACACCATCAGGAAGTACAATGATGACACTGTTAATGGCTACAGCGAACAGAGTAACACTAAGGATACTCCCCTGTGGTACTCCATCTTCTAGTGCTCGGGCATTAGTAAGCACTCCTCCCACTCGCACCCTTAAAATTCGGTTAGATAAAAACTGTTGAATTAAAACAGGTAAGCGCTCACGAAGACCAAACTCATGAAGAGAGAGTAAAATACCATGATGCCATGCAGTGCCATATGCCTTTTCCACATCAAAGAAGACCGTGACCTGGTGTTGGTTAGTGGAAAAAGCCTCACAGACAGAAGATTCCAAGGACAGTAATGCATCAGAGGTAGATCGCATTTTTCGAAAACCATACTGGGCAGGGGATAAGAAGTCACCTCTCTCTAAAAACCACACAAGCCTAATATTGACCATCTTTTCCAAAACTTTACATATACGAGACGTCAAAGAAATAGGCCGATAATTCGTCGCCTGTAGGTGGTCCTTACCTGGTTTGGGGATGGGGATAACTACAGCAACACCCCAACAAGCCGGAAACTCCCCAGAACACCAGATCTTATTAAACAGTGAAAGCAAAAACAACAGGGACTCATCAGACAGGTGGCGTAAAAAGGCATAAGGAATATCATCAAAACTAGGAGAGGAATCATGGCACTGCGACAGAGCTGACTGGAGTTAAAAAATTGAAAATGGAGCATTGTAAGGCTCTCCCTCAGCAGAGGCAAAACTGAGACCACGAGATTCTAGGTGCCGACGGTGGCAAGCCGAAGATGTATCTGCATCCTTCTTTGACACACTGGCAAAATGATCAGCAAGCAACTCTGCAACAGCAAATGGATCAGCCACAGTTCCACCTGGTACAGATAAAACAGGAGGGGATGGAACGGTAAATTTACCTGAAATTTGCTTTACCCGGTTCCACACCTGGGTGATGGAAGTCCTCGAATTGATGGAGGAAACATAACCCTTCCAGGACGAACGCCTGGCCTCCTTTAAGACCCGCCTCATATGAGCTCGTGCCTTCTGATACGCCACCAAATACTGAGGATCCCCACGGTGACGACGAAGTCGTGAGAAGGCGACTCGTTTGGCTCTCACTGCGGAACTGCACTCCGAGTTCCACCAAGAAACTGGACGTTTAGGAAACTGACCCTTTGTTTTTGGAATAGATAATAGGGCTGCTGAGTGCAGCACGTATTGAAAAATGACACAGCCTCCGTAAGACAGCCAAACTCATTGACAGAAAGGGAAATGGAATTTAATTCCCTGAAATATGGCCAGTCTGCCTTATCCAGAAGCCAGCGAGGAAGACGTGGCTAAGGTCCACCTGCACTAGCAGTTAAGAGTAACGGAAAATGGTCGCTGCCATACAAGTCTGGCAACACATCCCAGTTAAAATCTAAAAGAGCATCAGCTGAACATAAAAAGTTCCTGTCTGGCTATGGAAATAAGTCATTATATTGGAGTTTAAAATGCCTAACTCCTCATCTTCCACTAAGGAGGCCAGCATAACACCCCAAGAGTTGGCCTCACTGTTTCCCCATAGTGGGGAGAAGGAAGGCCATGAATAAGGCGTTCCAGATCCGCCCTTTCAACAGTTGCATTAGGAGGTAGATAAAGACTGCAAACTGTATACTGCTGACGTAAAAACATCCGGACAGCAACTGCCTGCAAGGGACTGGAAATACCCAGATGACTATATGGAATATCCTGGCGAAGGAAGATAGCATCACCTCCATGACGACCTTGGCCCAGCACAGGATCAGAATAAAAAGCATTGTAGCCAGAAGGATCAGCAGGAGCAGTATCACCAACCATGGTCTCCTGGATACACATGCATAGCGGAGTAAATTGAGAAACTAGATGACACAGTTCCTCAAAGTTGGCACGTAAACCCCGACAATTCCACTGGATGATAGAACCCATAGTGGAGGGGAAAATGATTAAGTGCGGGACTGTACACCTCCTGACATGCAAGCGGGTTTGAAATGATGCTTAGGAAGGCCCTTGGTAAGAGACTGTCCAGTACCAGGAACCCGCGCTTTATGTCGAACATCCGTGGGCAAACGTGAGGACATGGAAGAGGAAAGTTTTACAACACTCTTCCTTTGATGTGGAATAACATTCGGTTCGGATAGAGGCTTGGAGGCCGCCTAGGGTAATGTGGGACGGCCAGTGCTACCATTAGAAGCTCCAGAAGTGGAAACAGAGTTGACAGGATTAGAACCCTGCAAGGTTGACATTGTACTTTTCAGAACAGATGCATCAGTGGTCTCTCCAACACCATCCCCAGGTGGGGACCTGACTACAGGTGAACCACCACCAGCAGCTTCCATTTGGCTAGACCTCTCAGCCTCTGAGGCAGAGGGAACAGTAGAGAGGTTGATACAAGGTTTGACAACAGAAACCTTAGGTGGCCGGCTTTCAGGCTCTGAGGACTCTGACGAATTACGATGACGTTTGCTGGATACAGAAGGAGCCTTGTTCATACTGGACAAGGGGGGATGAGTCTCGTCAGCGTATACATCTGCTACTGCCACAGAAGTGCGCGAACCGTCAGCCACCGAAGTGGAGGCAGAGACAGTTGGAGCAGTGGGTGGATGAGCATCAGTCACACACATATCAGTAATTCCAGGGTTAACAATATCCGTCAAATCAGTAGTTGGGGAAGTGGTCACTGTAAAGGGTCGTGGCAACTTCTGGGACACAGAATGACGTACAGGTGCCCCAGAAAGGACAGAAGCATAAGTAACTCCAGGCTGAAAGAAGAGAGTCTGGGCCCTCCTCTTTGCTTCTGGAAAGGGAACCTTCTCATGTGTGCGAATGCTCAAAACTTCCTTTTCAAGGCAGTACCGAGGACAGTTTTTGGAAGATACAGCATGAGGACCCCCACAGTGATAGCATTTAAGGGGTCCTGGACAATCACTCGTATGACTCATTTTGCCACAGGAGACACAAACACCAGGAAGGCCAGCCAGTGCACATCGGCAAAATTTGCTAACATGTCCATACCCCTGACAGTGGAAACACTGCTTTGGGTTTGGAATATAAGGCTTCACAGGCAGAGAGCCAAGCAAGTTTCACTGAGGCAGGCAACGTTAAACGGTCAAAGGTCAGAAACAGCGTCGGAGTTGGGGTCAGAATACCATCGATCTTCTTCTGTACCTGGTCAACTTTTACAACACCATAAGCGCGTAGTTCCTCTAATAACAGTGACTCAGGGTATCGCAGGAGGTCCCGGGAGTAAATGACCCCCTTACACTGATTAAAGGTGGCATGAGGTATGCAGGACATGCCGTGACCAGAAACGGAGGTCAGAGTCTGGAGACGTGAGCTCTCTTCTGGGGAGGAAACCTCAGTTAGGAGGCTACAATCCCCTTGGGTAGAAATTATTGGTTCGCGGCCACAGGAAGAGACAATTGCATGGTGTAAATTAACCCTTTAAACGCAGATCGTCGCGTTTGCGACGCTTGGCAAAAAGGACATAACGGCAGAGCGTTGCATTTGCGAGTCTAGTAAATTTTGAATAACCGCGGGCAGGCAGGCTCCAGCTGGTATTGTCTATCAGTACCACCACCCTTTAGCTACTTTTAGCACACTTGACCTTTGTACCACTGACCTCCGTTGTTGCCAAGTATCGCGTTTTTTCCCCGTTCCCCCCCCCACCACGGCCCCTGCCAGCCTGGCTGTGATACATGGCAGCGCTCTGAGTGCTCAGAACTGTAAATCTACGCTCTCCTCTCACAAGCAGTTTATGCTAATAGGAAACGCTTGTTTCCCCAGTTGTAACACTAGCTTTTTTTCTCACGGTTTGCCCCTGTTTAGCGTCAGTTTACCGCAGGCTTTCAAAGTGACATTATGGCGAGTTCTAGCTCTTCCGAGTCAGTGCAAGCGGCCGACAGGAACGAGAATAAAGTGACGGGCGTAAGGCAGAATAAAAAGAGCGCCGCGATGATCTTTTGGGAAGTAATATAATTGAAAATAATGTAGTATACATGTTTTTAGCTGTGAAAATGGAAATGTTTGTTGAGTGACGGGAAGACCGCCGCCGCGCTGCATGTCGGCCGTACGCTTCGTTGATTTTAGCCTTATTTTCAGTGCTTATTGTACAAATACGGATTCCTAACTACCTTTACGTTGTAGTATAAAGTTTACTGTGACAGAATGAGGCTGTGGTAGAGGGGAAACAGGGTTGCTGGAGGTGTGAAAGTGAAAATTTGGTTACCCAACTTTGCAAGTCTCCACAAGTCCTTGGGTAGTCCATGAAGGCTCAACACCTGTCTCTGGAGAAAGCTGAATGTAAGTACTATCTGCCATACCAAGTATAATGTTCTAAGGTTAATCTCTGATTTTTGGCTAATATTTTCCTACAGGTACTCAGACCGCGATACAACCCCGCCACTCGGGGGACCGCGACTGTTCACGGCCGCGTTTAAGGAGTTAAAGATGTCTGTATCCAGTACTGAACCACCTGCAGAGGGTTTCAGCACTAGATACTTTACAAATTTTTCCTGGTTCGTATCATCTGAGCCAAACCTTGGAGCCAAACCTACCCGACAGGATCTTCTCCCACCCCCAGTTGAACGCTGGGACAGAGGTGAGAAGTCACCAGGGGCCTGAAAAGGTTCCGGTGTGGCAATGACGGATGTGCAGTCCGAAGTGAGTCCAGGGGCAGATGCAATGTCGTCAACGGGTGTATTTGAAAACAGAGCCATCAATAACACAAAAAAACTTCATTCCCCCACCCCTCCACCCACCATGGAGCCCAACAAGGGGAAGTCATATGCCGTGGATAGCACCACTGGCGACTCCAGAGGTAGCAGGAGAGTATACGCGGGTAACCACCGGGGGACCTGGGCAAGGGTGACTCCAGGACGATAGGAGCCACCAGGCCCCCCAGTGCCCACTTGACCCTAGCCAATGCATGACCAGCCGATTGACCTGGTCGGGCCCAACCAGGCCGCCCATCTAGCCATAATAAGGAACCAAAGAGGTGTATTGCTAGCTGCAGGGCGCATCATGCAGCATCGCTCAACCTCCAGGACTCTCGTCTCCCAGCATTACGGGACGCCACGCACGGCAAACACGTGGGGAGGCAACAGTCCCACCCTAGGTGGCAAATGGGCAGGGACTAACATCACCAGCAGACCTCCTCCACCAGTGATGTAGGGGGTGCTTGGTCCACGAGGCTGACTTAAGGTGAGAGTGACCAGCCTCACTTATCCCTGAGTGGCATTGCGTGAGCAATAAACCCCAACCACCCCTTGGATATAAACCTTCACCGGCTCAATCCGATTGGAGCGCAATAATTACCCACTAAATCACCAGGCGCCAAAATTTGGTTGTATGGTTACCACCCAGCGTAGTAAATGGTATCCTGGTGTACTGGAAACCATTTGGCTTGTCACTCAGTGTAGGGTCACCCACAGGGCAGAAGGAAGAGGAAAGAATAAAGGAAAGAAACAAGAGGGAGTGTAAAGTTACCCATAGGCAGAAGGACAAGGAAAGAATGAAGGGAAGGAAGACAGAAGAGGATGGAAGGAAAGAAGGATGAAGGAGAGGAAAGGGCAGACACCCGACAGCAGCACTTCATCGAGTGAGTGGATGGTTATATATATATATATATATATATATATATATATATATATATATATATAGATATATATATATATATATATGCTTAACCTAGATTATCCCAGACTAACCTAACCGCAGTCTAAATTAATCTAACCTAAATTAACCAATCCCAATTTACACATTTTACGAACTGACTAGGCATTTCATGAAGTGACTGATTTCACAGTTGGCCTGTAACATATCTATCTATCTATCTATCTATATCTATCTATATCTATCTATCTCTATCTATCTATCTATATATATATATATAACTGCTACGCTGATACAGGTGGTATTTGGAGAAGGAGGAAGACTACTCAGGAGGTCGAGATTGATCAGCAGGAGCACAATAGACAGACGACCGGGAGGTTAGGGTGGCTGCAGGTAATCTAGCAAAGCAGAGCAGAGGAACGGCTAGCAGGCAGACGCAGGGAAAGGGAACAGGGAAAGGTCAGAATCCTAGTTGTTACTTAGAATGAGTGCGTAAATCCCGAGGTAAGCATTGTCCTGCACGCGTACGAGTATGAAGGTGTTGTGGTTGGTGAGTTGGTGCACGTAGGCAGTGTTTAGGCTGTCCTGTTGGGCTGCCGAGTCGGAGGGACTGTGTCAGTACATTTCATTGGCTCTGATATCAGATGATATCTTTGGGGAGGTGTGTGTGTGTGTGTGTGTGTGTGTGTGTGTGTGTGTGTGTGTCAGAACCCACACATCATACTGCATCTTGCGTAGCGTTGGACTATGTGGTTCCATGTAGAGCTAAATACTACTGTACGGTTCAAGTCAATGTGATATACTTTCCTGTGAGACTGAGTGAATTTGTTGTGGGTGAGAGTGTCTTGTTTAGATTCAAGATGGATGGGACAGTATGAAGATATGAGGGGAGGGGGGTAGAGGCAGTGCGTGAGGATTTGTGTGAGAGCTTGTGAGTTTGTGTGAGACTGTGTGAGACTGTACACATTGTGAGGTGTGCCTGACAATGTGTGAGAGTGTAAAAGGTGTGTAAGTTAGTGTGTGGAGTTGAAGGAAGTGTGAGGGGATGCGGGGAAGTGCGAGAACCTGTGAGGAGCAGTGTGAAAGCTTGTTTGAGCAAATGCGGTTGATACTACTACAACTGAGGCAACTGAGAGTGTGCTGGACTGTGTCTGGGTTGGTAAAAACTAGTGTGAGGGAGTGTGAGGTATTCTAAGAGTGGACGAGGTAGCCTTATACAAGGGTGTGTGATCCTGAAGTGGATGAGGTAGTCTGAGGTAGTATAGCTTATGGGGAAGTGGGGTAGTGAGAAGGTGGGTTGGCCGGTGTGGTGGCGGGTGAGATAACCTGAGATAACGCAACATGCGGGTAAATGAGATGTTGTGAGGATGAGTAGTGTAATGTTAGAGTAGGCAGGATAGTGAGGGTGGGTGGGATTGTGAAAGAGTAGAGGGTGGTGGAGGGTGTAGGAAAGTCCAGTGTTGTTAGGTGGCATAGGATTTGTATTTTGGAAGGGTATCGGAAAAGCGAATAATTTTGATCCGAAGCAGCTTTTGTTGTTGTTGATCAATGGCATTCCGTCTGGCCGAGCAGGCCCATCAAACGCAGGCAAACAACTTCCCCTGCAGGGCCATCCCGTGCAGGGAACCGAAGTTCCCTTGCGGTCTACAGTGCTTCGCCTGGAGAATAGTGTGGAGATTAAGTTGCTGGATGGACGCCGCATTTGCGTTTCTCCACCTAGTTAACAGAGGCACCACAGCAGGCTCCATACTATTCCGAAATTTAGTTGTATGATTACCACCCAGCGTTGTAAATGGTTTCCTGGGTTACAGCGAACCATTAGACTTGTCTCTCAGTGTACAGCCACCTGAAGTGAAAAGAAGGGTATTAAAAAGTGCAAAGAAGGAATGAAAAGAGGAGGAAGGGAGGATATCAGACAGATAGAATGAGCTAAGGGGGATAGTGAGAAATACGCAGCGCTACATCAAGTGAATGGATGATGGTCGCCACCACCTACCACCACGAGTGAAGCGGTAAATGGGGTAATGTGACAGTAGGTACAATCTGTAGAATGGGTGTTTTGGGAACGTGAAGGCCTGTGTGAGAGTGGGTAGAGTAGTGTGAGGATGGAAAAGGAAGTGTGAGAATAGGTGGAGTAGTATGAAAGTGTGGAAGGTTGGTGGGATGGGGTGCAAGTGGATAGGGTACAGTGGCAGTGGATGGGATAGTGTGGGGATGGTTGGAGTTGCTTGGGGTTGTGTGAGGGACGGTGTGGCAGAACGAGGATATATACGATAATGAAGGGTGGCTAGAGTAACGCGAAGTTGTGCAAAGTAGTGTGAAGGTAGTTGAGACAGTGTGGGAATGGGTGGGGTAGTGTGATATAGTGCGATGGTCGATAGGGTAGTGTGGTAGCGCGGATAGGGTAGAATGAGGAGGGTGCATAGGCTAGTGAGAGTAGTACAGTACATTGTGTGGGGCGGTGTGAGGGTGATGGAGAAAGAGGTAGTATGAGGATTACTGAAACAGTATGAGATTGGGTTGGGTAACATTATACTGACATCTACATATTCACTGAAACATATTTTTAGGCGAAGAAACTCGCGCTGTCTGATGAAGTGGATGCTGTCATTTGGTTAGGTTACTCTGAAGAACCTCCGGCTGCAAAGTGTCAGTTTTGCAAAATATGTTACACTTTGATGTACTATTCCGAATCAACACGATGAAAATGGGAGATGAATTAGGCTACATTATGTTTGTGTATCCAAACAGCGAAAAGCGTTTTGTAACACTTGTCACTACAAAGACACCAACTGCATATGATCAAGATGCAACTCAGGACTTATTTTATGAATCCTTCGATTCTAATTTCCACACAAAATACTAAGAGATTAATTCATACTTTGTGGTGTTTTTAAAATCAAGGTTGGTAAAAATTGTACTGGCCTTACAATCTAAACTATGTTCAGAACATTGCTTGGTTTTAGTAACACTTGGTTCCAACTAAATAATGAACCTAAGAATGCATTCAACTTCACCTTTGGAGCATTAACATTTCCTCGACTATGCAGCGCTTGAAATCTTGATCAGAATGATGTGCTGTCGCCATGAAATTGAAGGCGAAAACCAAAGCCATTTTTCGTGATGATTACGATACTAATAATATACAAATGATCCCATCTAATATGATGAAAAGAAAAAAATATAGCGCTATGGAAGCACGAGATTATATCACTTGCTTCTGGGTCCTTGTTGGAGTTTTTCCACGGAACATGTTCTTCATGCCTATTATCTAAAATCTTTATATACCATACAGTAGAACTTTGAGCACTGTGGTGAACGATGTCGCTGAAGATCAAGTATGAACTGGTAGAATGACAAACAGATATAGACTGGCAAAGACATGATGAAAATTCTTGACACTTATCAAGTCGGCTCAGCACATCTCAATCTGCCCTTCCAGAGAAATAATGTGGCTTCAGAGAAGACCAAAGTACAGTAGGCTACATACACATGCAATAATCGTAAGGCTTGAATACAGTGCGATTGGTAATGTGAAGTGCAGTGATCATGAGGGCCTGGCTCATGCAATTTAGAATCTCGCTGCGGATAGGGACTTTCCAGTGAGACGCTCTCATATCCCCACCTTATTTTTTTTTTTTATGTGTCCCACTCTGTGGAAAGGCTTCAGGGCCTATCCCAAGGCCCAGTAGTCCTCCTACACACCTCCACATGTCGCCATTTTGGCGCTAACACTCACCGTCCATATTGAACACATGCTAGGGCTGTCTCATACAGGGTTGGTGTACTGGTATTAGCGGGGGTATTTTTACAACATGTCGGTGGGTCTTCTGGTGGATCAGTAAAGTCTGCTGTTATGAAATTCAGATCCTTAAACTGTTCCCTGCCCCAGCCGGTAATAGGTCCTTGGTCCATTAGGACAGCAGGCCGCCTCTCTACCGATTCAGCCACTGCCTCTGTGACACGCTTTTCTGCCCCGACTGTCAATGTATTTCTAAATATTGAGACAGTGGCTGGGAAGTTAGACAGAGGCAAGAAAAATAAAAGCCAATAGAGAAAGAAAGAAACAAGAAAGAGCATTCAGAGAGTAGAACATCCTCGCCTCCAACTGGTCTAAGGGCCAAATGCTTGACTGTCCTGTGAATTTTTCCTTTGGCTGATTACCGTCAAAACTGGATTACTTCATTCTTGGAAGCTCTCAAACCCTTCCAACAAGTTTGGTCCAGCTCAGATAAAAACTTGAGTTACCTTTGCCCAATGACCTTGACCTATGATGTTAACTTTTAGCCTTGATCTTTTACTAAATATTCTTACATTCGAATCTCACTATACTTGCCTTAACCTGAGCCTTTCCTCAAAGCATAGTCAAAATTGGATAATTATCTTTTAAGTGACCTTCCCGTGTGACCTTCACCCTTGACATATTGTTTTAAAAAATAGGTCAACACCTTGGCTGATGATCACTCCACCCAACACGCTTGATTTCAATTATAGCAAAACTGTTTCAGTCATGTTGTTCAAACACAGACACTCTGGCCAAACTTTGACATTGCCTTGTGACCCTGGCCTATGCCTGATTGTCCTCATTATTGAATCCCTTCGTTCTCGCCAGATCCTTGACATTCTCGCCAAGTTTGGTTCGAATCAGTTCAAAACTGTTTTGAGTTGTTCTTGCTCTGTGACACTGGCCTTTGGCCTTCCACTGTACCCTTAACCTTTCACTGACGGTTCTCAAAATCGAAGTGTTTATTTTTGCCTTATTCCAACCCTCCGACCCCCCTAATAAGTTTCGTCTAAGTAGGATACAAACAGCTTAAGTTGACTTTGCCATATGTCCTTGACCTTTGACTTATTGTTACGACTCTTTTGACAACAATTTTATTTATTTCGTTCACACCCAGACACAAGATGTGAATTTTAACCTTGTCCTGTGGTCTTGACCTTTGACATCAAAACTGAGTCACATCGTTCTTGCTTTATCCCTAACTTTTCTTCCAAGTGCGGTATAAAATGAGTACAAACTCAGTTAATCTTGATTGATCAGAGTTTGACCTGACCTAGTGACTTTGGCCTTTGCCCTGTTGTTCTAAATACAGTGAATGGGTTTAGTCAACTGACAGCAGCCCATTCTTAAGTTTGGTTGAAACGGATTTAAACTTCGAACTATTTTTATGACACACACACATGAAATGGGTGAAATGGCAAGTACAGTAGTCAACCATGAGAGTATTATGGAAGAGTTCAAAAATGATACAGAGACAATTAGGCAAGTAAGCAGTCTTATTGACCAAAGCAGTGATACTGAGGAGAAGATAACACAGGCGAATGAAGCTGTGCAAAGCTACAAAAATGATGTAGAAACCACGTATGCTGAAATGGTGAAAGTAAAGAAAGACTTAGAAACAAGGGTAGAAGAAAAAAGCATTAAAAAGGAAGTGAAAAGAATAATCCAAAACAATCCAAAGTTAGTCAGAGATTCAGTAGATATCAACAAATCTATAGTAATCACTAGTATAGAAGAGGAAGAAGTAAAAAACAAGATCTCAAGAAACAAAAAGGAGATGGCAAATGTAATGAGCTTATTGAAAGAAGTATCAGAGGAAATCTGTAGTAAAGATATAGAGGAACACAAAAGGTTAGGGAAATACGAGAAAAGCAAGACAAGACCTCTAAAGGTAACCTTCCAGAGTGTAAACACCGTAGAGGAGATACTAAAAAATGCAAAGAATCTTATGGAAAAAGAGGAGTTCAAATATGTATGGATAAAAAAAATGCCTAACACAAGGGGAACTGGAATTACTGAAAGAGAAGAGGGAGGAAGCAAGAACAGAAAATGAGGGAAGATCAGAAGAGGAGAAGAATACATTTTTTAACAAAGTAATAGGATTGCAGGTACGAAAGTGGTACATAAACAGGAGCGAATAAAAAGGAGGAAGGTAGTAGAACCATGTCATGACAAGTATATAATCAAGATGATAAAGTTGATGTACTCAAATGTGGGTGGAATGGTAACTAAATTATTAGAGATGAATGATTATGTCAGAGAAAATGAGCCACATATAATATGCCTAACCGAAACAAAATTAACACCAAGGATATCAAATGATATACAAAACTTAGAGGAATATACAGTAATATATGGAGAAGAGATAGGAGCTTAAAAAAAGGAAGAGGGATTATAATATTAACTAAGAACAATCTAAAAATCAAAGAAATAGAGCTAGATATACCCTCACAAGTAGAACTGATAATTGCAGTAGAGATCAATACATCTGAAGGGAAAGTAATTGTAGCCAATTTGTACATGCCATCCAGATCAAACACATGGGAAAGAGATGAATATGAGGACCTGGCAGAGAGTACATTTCAGAGTTTAAGAGCATTACTACATAAAATGGAAGAGAAATCGGAAAGAATTATACTAACTGGAGATTTTAATACAAATATAAATTGGAATACTCTAGATATAATAAGCCAAGAAAGCTGTTGGGACCAAAAGCTCCTGGATCTCATGCAAGAGTTTTTCCTAATGCAACATGTAAGGGAAAGCACCAGAAAAAGAGGACTCGATGCACCCTCAATGCTGGATCTCATATTTACTAGGCAAGAAAATGATACTGACAGTTTAATATATCACCCTCCACACGGCAAAAGCGACCATGCAGTACTAAATTGCAACTTCAGGATAGCATATGACATAGTTAACAGCAGTGAAAGTTACAAAAAGAGCTTAAACTATAAAAAGGGAAATTATCATGACTTAAAGAAGTATTTCTTAGAAACTGATTGGGAAAATGAGCTTAGAGGACAAGAATTAAATGCTGTATATAAAAAAGTCTGTGAATTTTATGAAATAGGAGTCCAGAAGTACATCCCACAGCACAAAGAAGCAGATAAGAAAATACAGAAATGGTTCAATACAGAATGTAAAAAATCAAAAGAAAGAAGAGATTTGTTGTGGAATAGATACACAAGACACAATAGTGAAATGGCATATAATAATTCCAAACAGGCAAGAAACGATTATACAAGAATAAGGAGGGAAGCCAAAGACAGTTTGAGGAGGATATCATAAATAAAAGTAGTGATCAACCGAAGCTATTTTACAGCTACATCAGAGGCAAAACCAAAGTAAAAGATAAAATACAATCCATTACTGACGAGGGAATCACCTATACACAAGAGAAGGATATTTGTGAAGCACTAAATAAGAATTTCCAATCAGTTTTTACAGAAGAAAAATAATTTGAGAGGGACTATGTGGAACATGCATGCCCACACATACTACCAGATATACAAATATCAGAAAAAGTAATACAGGAGGAGTTAAGTACATTAGACAGAAGAAAAGCAAATGGTCCTGATGAAATTTCATGTTGGGTGCTACGATAATGTGCAAAGGAGTTAAGTAAACCATTATTTTTAATTTTCAAGAAATCCTTGAGTCAAGGTAAACTACCGGATATTTGGAAGAAAGCAAATATTGTCCCCTTATTCAAGAAAGGGAATAGACAAAATCCACTCAACTACCGACCAGTATCACTGACCAGTGTTGTAAGCAAGGTATTAGAAAACCTTGTAAGAAACGCTTGGGTAAATCACCTAGGAGAACACAATATGATAACAGAAAGACAGTTTGGTTTCAGAAAAGGAAAATCATGTGTTACTAATCTGATGAGCTACTATGACAGAGTAACAGACATAATACAGGAAAGAGAAAGATGGGTGGACAGTATCTATTTAGATATCAAGAAAGCATTTGACACAGTACCACACCAAAGATTTTTATGGAAACTGTACCATCAAGGAGGAATTCGAGGCAAACTGTTTTGTTGGATGAAAGATTTTCTCATGAAAAGAAAAATGAGAACAGTACTAAGGGGAAATTACTCATCATGGAAAGAAGTGACTAGTGGAGTACCACAGGACTCAGTGCTGGCACCAGTCATGTTTTTAGTGTATATAAATGATATAGACAGTAACACTGGAAATGAAAGCTATCTAAATATGTTTGCAGATGATGCAAAAATACAAAAGAGAATTACTAACACAGACTCTTGTAAAGAGCTACAAGAAGAATTAAATAAACTTCATGAATGGAGTAATACATGGCAAATGGAATTCAATGTGGACAAGTGTCATGTAATCAAGTTTGGTAAAAGTGGAAAAAGACCTGATTGGGATTATCCGTTAGGAAATAAAACCCTACTCACATCAGAAAGAGAGAAGGACCTAGGTGTGATTATCAATAACAGACAATCTCCGGCTGACCACATCAGTGAGAAGGTACGTAACATGTATACACTGCTTGCAAATATGAGAATAGCATTCGCATACATAAATGCAGACATGCTAAGAAGGATAATAACATCATTCATCAGACCAACCCTGGAGTATGCATCAGTAGTTTGGAGTCCTCATCTCAAAAAACACATAGACAAGATCGAAAAAGTTCAAAGGGCCGCTGCAAGATGGGTACCAAACTTAAGGGATCTAAGCTACAAAAAAGACTAAATAAACTGAATCTACCAATACTACAGGAGAGAAGGAAAAAGTGGTGATATGATAATGCTATATAAATGCATATCAGGGAAGGAGAAAAGACATAAATGATTACTTAACCTATGGGGAAGCATCAGCAAGAGGACACTGCAAAAAACTGCATGAGGAGAGGTGATAAAGACGTAAGGAAATTCAGTTTCCCAAACAGAGCAATTGATCAGTGGAATGCACTACCGAATGAAATAGTGTGTGCCAAAACAATTCACAAATTTTAGGATATGTACGATAAATATGGTTTAAGACACGGGACAGTATGAGCTTGACTCATTCCTGTAAAGATACAATTAGGTAAGAACACACACACACACACACACACAGGCGTGCCCATTTGTTGATTAAAACAACCGATCTCGTTCCGCGAGCGCGGGTGTTGTAGACAAATAAAATTAAAGATATTCGTTAACTCGACATGCTCGAGAACCTAGTCGCGTGTTATCTATTTTCCATGATTGTTTTTCATCACAGCTTTCCTTATTCACTTGTGGTATTTCTCACATTACCTTTGCTGCCATCACGGACAACCAGAGTGTGGGCAGTCAGCAGAGCCTGATCTTGTGGCGTCGCTGCTTGAACATCCGCGAGTGTCTGGCAAATGATTTTATTGTCGTTTGGTCAGCCGGACTCTCACTGTTTGGTCTGTTAAATTGTTTTTGGCATGCTTTATGAAGCTTTATAGGTTTCATAATATTTCATTAAGCATGAAATAAAGCCATAAAAGGTTATAATTCGTTATTTTAGCCAATTGACAAAGCTGTCGTTGTATGTTTGGCAGTCCTGCATAACCCCGAAGAGTTCGTATCAGCATGAGACTGCACGAGCTGGTGAGGGCAGAGCTGCCATATAAGTTTTTCATCCCAAGTCAATTCACTACATCGACCCAAAGGGTATTTTTCGTGTGAATACCGTCAAATAGACCTAACATACCTAGTAAAATTAAAGCAACTGTATTTTCTCTTTTAGAATGTTTCGCTTAATGCTTCTGGACACGTTTAGAAAACCCCGGACCTTCATATGGTTCAGGTCCACTGAAACGGAACGAGGAGGAAATATTGGGTAACTGTGTTCATATGTGCACTTGCATGTCTGTGTGTTAATGCACATAGGCGCTCGCGCTCTTGTTTGTGCCACCTCGCCCAAGTGAGTGTGCATGTGTGAACAAGAACATGTGTGTGTGTGTGTGTGTGTGTGTGTGTGTGTGTGTGGCTTTGTAAGTATGACTACAGCGATGATAACAGTGACAAAGTTATTCCTGGCTCTTCCCTGACAGTGGTAACGACAGTGGCACTGATGATACCAATCATGAGATGATAATAATAATAATAATAATAATAATAATAATAATAATGATTATGATGACCTCGACGAGTGAAGCAGTGCTAATAGCAGCAACGCTGGCAAGTCTTATCAAGACGAAAGAACATTCACTGAGCCCAACACCAGTTCCCACCAACTGAACTATGGGCAGAATATCTGACTTCGTTCTGTGCTCGATCTTGGAGTGATTATTCTTAAAATCGAATTACTTTAGTCTAGCCAAGCCCTAAACCCTTCCATCAACCTTATTTCAAATCAGATCAGAACTCTCTGAGTTGCATTTGCCTAGTGTCCTAGACATTTGATTTTTATGTGTGACCTTTATCTCTGATGACTGGTCTCCAAAGTATACTTTTTTATCCTTGTTTTTCCAGAAGCCTCCCACAAAGTTTAACTTACACAGGATATAAAAGTGTTTAAGTTGACCTAACTATATGACTTTGATCTTTGAGCTATTGCTCTGAAAACCAATAAGTCAACCACTTGGGTGATCCTCAGCTCATCCACCAGATGTGATCAAAATCATATCAAAACTATTTTAGTTATTTTGTTCATATACAGAAACGGTGGTCGAAGTTTGAATTTGCCCCGAAACCTTGACGTTTGAACGACTGTCCTCAAAATCATTTCTTTTTTCTTTTTGCTCTTATCCTCGTTTCACGAAATTTGCTTAAAACTGTATAAACACTTTTTAAGTCGAACTAGACCCGTGAACTTCATTTTTTTGCCGAATATTAACAAAATTTTACATTAATCCTTGCCTAACCCTCAACACTTCCACCATTCTTGGTTAAAATCGGATAAAAACTCCTTTAGTTACATTGTTAGCAGACACGTGGGTCAAACTTCTACTTTGCCCTGTGACCTTGAACTTTGTTCTGAAAACTGAATCACTTCTCAATTGCTTTCCCTTTAACCCGACATCAAAGTTAGGTCTAAATCGGACAAAAGTTATTGAAGCTGATTAATTGGTCACTCTTTGATCTACACCGTGGCCTTGTCCCATCATCTATTTTACTCACAGTGAGTAAGTTTAATTACTCTCTGTCCCCCTATCCTTCCGTCAACTTTGGCTAAAACCAGATAAAAATTGTTTGAACTATTTTGTTGACACACATACTCTCTCTCTCTCTCTCTCTCTCTCTCTCTCTCTCTCTCTCTCTCTCTCTCTCCTCCCCCATACGTCAGCGAGGGATCTCTCAAATGTTTCGGTGACCTTTGGCCACTGAGCAACATTTACTTTGTTTTGTAAATGATGGATATTATTGTTGTTGCCACTGACATAGCATTTTACGATTACCAGTTTCATTACTTCTGGCATTACTAATTTTACCATTTGAATTATCACTTTGGCATCATTTTTGTTGATACTGTTTTATGGGTACCAGTGTTGTTACCATAATTATTGTGGATGTTGTCTCCATCAGTATTACATTCACATTTGTTCGTAATTGCGTATACGGTAAATTCTTTTATCATCATTGCCTTGGTGATGATGATGATGATGATGATAATGATGATGATGATGATGATTAAGCTTCACAATATAAATGGCAAATCTTATTGTTTTCGACATTATTATTATTATTATTATCTTGAGTTTTTTATTTTTGACTTTTAAATCTTGGTATTATACATGACGGTACCCTAGGGAAATCCAAGTAGGTTACTTGTACCAAATACAATTCACATTGACCCATTTTTGAAGGTCATATACTCAGTTTTATTGCAAAAAATTGCATATATGAAATTGATATATCTCAGCAACTAATTAAGATACGCTATTTTGTTGAAAATTCAATGATAAAAAGGTCTGCTGAGAATTTTGGCTTAATATTTTGCCACTTAGCGTAAAGTACTGAATTCAAATCGGTGCAGTGTTTTCTTTGCAACACGTTTAGAGAAAATTACAAAAGCTGTAAAGCGGTAACTTACAGATCTATACCCGTGATCCCTCTTATGATATGAAAGGAATATGATTACGGTTAAGTATACAGTTAGACAGCTAATGAGACAAATGAAAAATTTACCCATGCGTTCTTCGACACCTTTGTCTCCAGATCATGTCGATATTACACAAGAAGCTACCTTATAGGTTAATCTAAGTGGCTTCCCCAGAATGGTTTCCCCTCAAACTTCAACCTATGGCTCTTCATGTCTGTTACATATATATATATATATTTTTTTTTTTTGATTGGTGGACACCTGTAATGAGGTGTATGGATTATTTTTTTTTTTATTCATTTGTTTTCCTTCTTCGGTTCTATTATTGTAAAAAAAAATGACTGATCTGCTTTTAAAAGTCACTGACGTTTATTATGCCAAAAGTTCATACTTGTATACCATTTTCTTTAAATAACAGAACAGTGTAAGGAAAATGAATTTAAAAAAACATCCATACACCACATTACAAGTGTCCTCCATTCATAAAAAATCTGCGACAGTTGGACTTAAACAGCTACAGGTTGAAGTTTGGGGGAAAACAGCTCTGGCGAAGCGAGTTCCAACAAGGTGCAGTTCGGGGAATAAAAGAATTTTGATAGGCAGAAGTTCTGCAATATGGTAGTGTTACCTTCCAGTCATGAGGGCTACCAGATGCCCGTGTAGCACAGGGGAAGGCATGGAGAGGTGGCACAATGGATGCAACTTCATCTAAGCATTTGCCATAAAAATATCTGTAAAATAATGCAAAGGAGGCAACATTCCTTCTTACTTGGTAGTTCATTTGTAATAGCTGGGTTATCCATAGCTCCAACAGCTATTTTCTAAATTCTGTTTAGATATTTTAGTGCAACCTCTCCATATCCATTCCACAAAAGTGAGCTATATTCCAGCTGAGAGTGCACATAACTCTTGCAAATCATGGCTAACTGCTCCTCAGTGAAGATATTTTCGGACTCTGTACAATAAACCAAGTTTCTATGAAGCTGTTTTAGCAAGTGCCCTAACATGAGAAGTCCAGCTGAGGGCACTGTTAAGTGGAACACCGAGATTTCAATACTTTGAGAGACAGGATTATTATTAGCACTGAAGGTAATATATGAATCTGGTAATATGTCTCTTAGTAAATTGTATATATTTGTTTTTTTACCGTTAATGAGAAAATGTTATTCTGTCCCTATTCAGTGATCTTAGGTAAGTCTTGTTTTATGGAGATTGTTGTACTGAGTTGTGAGTTAGAGGTATTATATTTTTTGAATGGGTGATTAAGTATGAATGAACTGTGAAGTGTTGTCATCTGCATATGAATGGGTCGGATAATGGGTGACAGATAAGAGATCATTAATATGAATTAGGAATAGGGTTAAAGCCAGAACTGATCCTTATGGCACGTCGGCATTAATTGGGTGGAAATTGCAATATACATCATCTACTTTTATTTTTCTGTCACTGAGATATGAGGAAATTAGGGGAACAAAAGATGGTAGGCCATAGC
Organism: Coenobita brevimanus; assembly: GCF_032717465.1. Classification (NCBI taxonomy): domain Eukaryota; kingdom Metazoa; phylum Arthropoda; class Malacostraca; order Decapoda; family Coenobitidae; genus Coenobita; species Coenobita brevimanus. The sequence goes on from NC_137046.1 coordinate 25,236,336, forward strand.
AAGGAAGTTTGGATAGCAGGGAACAGTGCCACACTCTGTCTAAAACTTTTGAAATATCAGAGGCTACTGCATAAGTTTCTCCATGTTGGTCAATTGGCTGATGGATGGTATAAGTCAGGAGACTGAGTATATCAACAGTGGATCTTTCGTGACGAAAACCATGGTTTATCACTAATTAAGTTGTTGGATTGAAAATGTTTATCTGTGTGCTTATTAATTACAGTCTTAAGTACTTTACCAAGAGAAGATGTGATAGCTATTGGTCTAATCAGTGGGCAGAGGAGCTTCCTTTCTTCGAAATTGGGTGGATATTGGTATCCTTCCAAGAATCTGGGAATGAAGAAGTACGTATGCATAGCCTGAATAATTTACCTTGAACAGGAGCAAGTTCTGCAGAACACTTCTTCAAACCAGTGGGAGGAATTCCATCCGGACCTGGAGCTTTTTTGGTTCGTAAATTGTCTAGGATGGATTTTAGGCACCTAGTCAGTATCCTAAATGAAGCAATTTCGGGAGAGTCAACTTCTAGTGAAGGAAGGTTTTGGCTGACTTTCTCTAAGTAGAATTTCTAGCAGATGTACTGGCAATGATGTTCGCTTTACCATAATAGTCATTTTTGGTGTTATCAACTGAAGATTTTAGCGAGGGAATGGGTGATGACTTGTTAAAGTTATTGGTGAGAGAATTGTACGTTGACCAGAATATTCTAGTGTCATTAGGATTGCTTAATATTTTGGATGCTTGGTTGTGAAGAAAGTCTGATAAAGTATGTGGTCTGTGTTGTGTACTTTGTGGTATGTGTGGAGTAGTATGATGTGGCGTGAAGGTCACCTGGGGAAAGTCGAGGTGGTGGTGTGGTGTAATGTGTGCAGTATGTGATGTGTGTGGTGTAGTATGATGTCGTGTGACCGTTGACTGGGGAAAGGGAAGGTGGTGGTGTGATATCTTGTTTGGTGTGCTGTGTGGAGTTTGTTGTGAGTTGGGTAGTGTGTGGTAGGTAGGGGTAGTGTGCACTGTAACATGAGCTGTGGTGCAGTGATGATGGGTGATATACTGTAGTATGCCATTATGAAATGGTGTAGGTGATGTTTTTTGGATTATGTGGTGTAGTTTGTACGGCGTGTGTGTGTGTGTGTGTGTGTGTGTGTGTGTGTGTGTGTGCGGTGTTATGTAGTGTGCTTTAGTATGATATGGCATGTTTTGGCGTGGTGTAGTGCAATGTGACTTGTGGTGTTTGGTGTGGTGTAGTGCAATGAGACTTGTGGTGTTTGGTGTGGTGTGGCGTTGTATGGTATGGTGTGGTGTGGGATGGTATGATATGGTTTGCAGCAGTGTAGTGTGCTGTGGTACGGGATCTATGTGCTGTATTGTGTGTGTGTGTGTGTGTGTGTGTGTGTGTGTGTGTGTGTGTGTGTGTGTGTGTGTGTGTGTGTGTGTGTGTGTGTGGTGCATTTGGTGGGTAGTGTGTTTGGTGCTGAATGTATATTGTGTTCGATGTGTAGTGTATCGTGTTATTTGGTGTGTGGTGTTCGGTGTTTTTGTACAGGTACTTGGTGTGTGGTGTGTGTGGGAGTATACAACTGGATCTTTGACGCTGATATATCTGTGAACTTCCTGAGTCAGGCTGAGGCCAGCAGACCCCTTGTAAATTCTGCTGGAGAGAGTTTTATCTGTAAACAATGTGCTCGTGACACTGGGCAACACACACAAAGGATAGGCTTTACCAGTGCCCTGAATTAGAGATCAACTACACTTTGTTGGTTCTAAATATAGCATCTAGAAGGAAGATGGTTTTTAAGATCATCTGAAATCTTGAAAGTCTACAGCCCAACATCTCACGTTTTGGTGTCAAGAACACGCCATATGTCAAGTCTGTCTACCGTCAAATCCAATAGCCTATATACCCACTGTCTGCCATATGTCGCCAACCAAGTTTGACGTCAATAAGCCAGCCTGTCGCCAAGTTTGTCTACCGCCAACTAAGCCTGCCTGTCATCCAAATCACCTTGTCAATAAACCTGTCTGCTGCCAAGTTTGTCAATAAGACTGCCTGCTGCTAAAACTGTCTGCCGCCGCCATCCCTGCTGTCTGCCGCAAGCCATCTGTCATCAAACCATCCCTGCCACGATCTTGCTGACTGTCAGGCCTCCAGTGACCCGGTGACCTGAAACGTGCCATCTTCACCTGGCACCGGCCATCAGCAGCATCTCACACCGCGCCCTGCAGTAGATGTTATTTAAATAGGTGGGGTTTAAAGCCATTCAGTAAAAAACTCTACCTATTATCTCAGGACCAATAATCATAATAAATCATTGTTTTTCTTTTTCTCTTGTCTTACACAATTAAATTACTATAATGTACAAAAAACAACTTCCCGCGATTATTTTGCATACTCTCATTAAAAAAAAAATCATCCATATGAATACTTCATTTGTAAATATTATATATATATAAAGCCCTGTCTTGTTAACCGTTACTGTACAGAAGAGTTTATTTCAGTTTTAAAAATAAAATTTCATTCACTCTTAATATTTCTCTTGTACTTTCTATCCAATTCATTTTTAACATTTCCTTACACTAAGAAAATTAATTTTATCTGAAGATTATACACATACTTCCGGCGATGAAGTAAAACCCACTGAGATCAAAATCTTACACGACAACCTTACTTAAGAAACGGAAAGAGTTATTTCTGGGAAACAGTTCAATCAGCTGAGTATCATACCTCGAATTCATTACACATTTCTCAGTTACTTTCTACTTCTTCTATTTTTTTTAAAGATGGCAACCCCTACTGCCCCCCAAGCAATTATTCTGGAAGATGTATCGGGTCCCAAATTCACTGGAATGAATCCTGCAATTAGCGTGAACAACTTTATTAGTAATGTCCAGCCTGCAGTTACAGACAAAGGACTTACAACAGACAGTGCTAAAATCGCCTATCTTCGGGGCCGACTAGATTACGGTCACTCATGAGTCGGGTCACTAGTCCGTTGCAGATTTTTTAAAAAGTTTACTTCTTTTGATGAATTCTGTAACAAATTCGTTGAATTTTTTTGTAATTACACAAAAGCAGGATGCTTGATGTGCGTTTACAGATGACTGCACTGGATAAGTTCATCCTTTCAGATGAAAATACGCTGTTAAAGGCGGCAGCAATGTCAGCAGCAACAGAAACAGAAATTTCAGAGGCATCACGAAACAGTCCGTGGCCGGAAATTGATGATAAAGGAAAAACCACCCTATCTCTCAAGAATGTAGCAACGTTATTTGGTTATCTCAGATTCTTAAATCGTCTTAGTATGGATGAATTAGATGCAGCATCAAAGATTCAGTTTTCTCCAAAAGATGACATAACCACGTTAGCTCTATGGTACAAATACAAGAGAAACTCGGTATCCTACCTTCTCAAACAACACACTATTCGCTCAGTCACTAGCTCATCACCACAGTCCTTGCAGTCACAAGGTCAGGGACACGTCTCACGTTCACCCAGCAAACAAAACGTCACACCACGTTCACAAGCCATGTCATGTTCAAGACCTGCGTCACAAGGAGTTTCTTTCATATCTACAGGCTGAGCGAAAACAGTTTGTTGGTGCTGTAAACGAACAGTTCATCATGAAGCAAACTGCTATAAGAGACGAGGAGATGAACGAGGACACAGGCGTGACAGTAGGTCACCTTCACTATCATTCAGGAATAAGTCCTGTACTTATCGTAAAAGCCATTCATCATTCTACTAGTGATTGCCGTTCCCTTGCCAATATCGAGTCCGGGGAAAACCCGCGCCAGGAAGAACAGAATTCCCCATAAGGACACAAAATTCTGAGCTCCCCATTCGCCATATTGTCCCTCTGACTCGGTTAGATATTGTTGTCTTAGGTAAAAGTGAAGGAGTCCCATCATCATTTTTTTATGGACTCTGGGTCTCTGATGAACTTAACATCGGAATCCTCCATAAAAGGTATTACAGGAAGGATAAAAAAGGTCTGGATCCTTGAGCGGCCTGACATTCGTCTCTGTGGTGTTGACGGCTCAGAATTTTGTGATGCGCAAGGTAACTCTTGAGATACAACTCGATAAATTAATAAAATCCTTCACAGCTGAGTTTTATGTCATAAACTCCGGTATTCTACAGATAATTTAAATGGTATTGGCTCATGGCTCAACACTCTGTTGAACCGATACGTACTTGTGGTAGTATTAAAGTACAGAGACATTATGTATCAGTCACGAATCGCCCACATTCTGTCCTTTCACAGGTAAATTCGATCACACGGTCTACTGTAGCTCCACCAACACCAACAGAGTGCAAAGAGGATCATTTACTAGTATCTCATGACAACTCTTATAACGGTGACACAATGGTTGACTCATCCACGTCTCATATAACTACCTCAAACAGTATGAATGACATTTTGCAACATGCGGAGATGAAAAGAGCAATGACATAATAGTGCACAATTTTGTTGCTGCACGAATTCTTGAAAGTCTCTGTCCACGTTGTAGGTGCGAAAGAAGAAATGAATGCATTAACATTACCTGAGATGTGTTGTGTGAATAGTTTAACATACGAGTCAGCATTGTGTTCCGTGTTGGAGGATAATTTGTGTTATTTTTACTTATTAAACATAACAAGTGCACCACTAATACTTAAAAATGGTACAAAGATTGGTGATTTCCTGGTATACCCATGAGCCACATATACCATTGAAAACTCTACGGATTCTGCCGTGACTCCGTCACCTGATCTCACCTCTCAAGTAGGCCTAGATCCGGCCGACTTCCTTCAGTGTAAAGAACAATTAATAAATCTTTTGCAGACCTGCAGAGATGTTGTGCCCTTACCTGATGAACCTATGGGTAAGACTGGATTGATGAAGCATAATACTGAACTGATTCCCGGTACTCAACCAATTTACCCTATATACGGCTTACGGAAAGAAACTGATCAGATAGTACAGAATATCTAAAATTAGGATATCATTGAACACTCCGTCTGTCCGTGGAATTGTCTGTTTTTCCTAGTCCCTAAGAAAGCAGGTGAGTTTAGACCCGTAGTTCATTATTGTAAACTGTCTCTGTACCCGATCGATATCCCTTACCAGTCTTGACATATTTGCTGGAATCACTTGGCAAGAATAAAAGTTTTCACCTCTGTGGCTAATGGCATGTAGAAATGGAAAAGTCGTCTCGCCCCATAACTGCATTCAGTACCCCTACTGGCCACTATCATTTCAAAAGACTTCCCTTTGGTCGTAGAAATGCTCCATCAGTATTCACGAGGCTTACCTATTCTGTATTCAGTGGTATGATCGGTCATTCTCTTTTTGCTTATCTAGATGACATCATCGTAATGAGTTCGTCAATCCCTGAACAGTTTCCAAGCTACAGCAAGTTTTTGATCGCCTCTAAACGGCAGGTGTAAAAGTTAAACTCAGGAAATGCAACTTTTTATGTAAGAGAATTAAATTGGACACGTATCAAGGCAGTTTCTAACTTTCCAAATCCTACCAGTACTGACGAGGTAAGGAGTCTCCTTGGACTGAGTGGCTACTGGCGGCGATTTATTCAAGATTATGCACAGATCGCCACTGCTCTGACTAAATTACTTAAGAAAAAACAACCTTTGTTTGGACCAATGACCAGTCTCATGCCTTTGAAACTCTGGTCTTCCCCGATTATATGAAACCTTTTCTTCTTTGTACAGGCGCGTCTGGGGTGGGTATAGGTGCTGTATTAATGCAAATTGATCATGCAAAGAGGAAACGTGTAATAGCGTGTGCTAGTCGTGCCCTTAATGCCGCAGAACGTAATTACAGTGTTACTGACTGGGAGGCTCTGGCAGTTGTTCGGTCTCTCAAACATTTCAGAGACATAATCTACGGATATCCATTGCATATCCAAACAGACCATTTCCCACTTTGTGATGTACTCGAAGGAAGAAATCTTACCGGTTGTCAAGCACGATGGTCATGTATTACCCAAGACTTCAACCCAACCTTTGAGTACGAGCCTGGTAAATCAAATGTAGTTGCAGATGCACATTCACCTCATTAAAGTGTGGCAGTCTCATCGTGTCAACGAAATTCCTAATGGACTAGTTAACAGTTGATTTTTTTTTTCCAAGTAAAGAATGTATTTGGGCGATAAATGTGCTGAATTATCCTACAATATAGTTAATCTGACAAACCAAAGTAAAAAATGGGAGATAATCATAAGCCATAAAAGTTGCACAAACAGAGGTTGATGGTAGCACGAGCCTCGAGTGGCAATGATGTCATAAACCCGCCAATCCCGGAGTCAAAACAAGACTGTGATCCCCAGCTAAGTTGTGTGATTGTGGTTCTGCTGATTAGCCAAGCTTTGCGTCGTCATGGCCAAGTCAGCAAATAACCACCATTGGTGCTTTGTTCTACTGTTTTAGAACACAAGTAGAATCACACCAGAAAAAAAGAATCCTCTCTGTTCCAAGATACATGAAAGCCAGAAGCCGTAATGGCGAGAAGTGAGTCAGGAATACCCCATCACAAAGGGCAACTTCTACTATTGTGAAGCGTTGTGAGGAAATGCCGTATCGGCGGTCATTTACCGAATCAGCACTGTTAAATGGAAAATATTATAATTTTTATCACATGTATGTTCATGCACACTGAAATGCGGCCAATAATTTGTGCCTAATACGACTACTACTACAAAAAAAAAAAAAAAAAAAAAATGGTATCAGAGCTAAAACTTCCTAAAGTTAGCAGATATTTACCCTTCAGATCGTCAGCACGCTTTGGGAAACGTCCATTTCGCATAAATATTGATTTAAAGCACAAATATATTTACATTGGAAATCAATATTTACACAAAACAGAAGTCTGTCAAAGCGAGTTGTCAAGCTAGAGGTGAAACATACTTTGGCAAATTTTTGCTTAATCCTGAATTTTTATTGTCAAATTAAACAATTTTTGACCGGATTTCAGAAAATTAGGTGTGTATGAACCTACATGGTGATAAATAAAATAACAGCTTAACATATACAGCTAAACCTAACAGTCACCTGTCAAGCAAAACCAACCCTACCATTGGCATTGGCTGGGATGTGAAAATTTCAGTCTGCATATCAGATAGGCTGTTATTGTAGAGATGTGAAACATCACCAGTACATAAGACCAAGAAGTCAGATAACCAAATACTCCACAGAGGTCTAGCTGTCTACGGTCAGGCTTATATAGGAGGAAAAACATTGAAATATTTCGGTCTTTGTGACATCTTCCCGATGTATTACTGCCCAATTTCAGGGCTATATGCATCTGGAGTCAGGATCTAGCAATGCGTATACTGATTCAGTTCATAAACCACATCATTAAGACGATTTTATCAAATCTAATCTTTGTGCTACAGTACTGTCCTACAGGTACACCTGTAGTCTCTCTAAAACCAACAAAACTCTCACTAAAGCACAAATATAGCATACTTCATCTTTAAGAGAGCTATCACACTAAGTCTTACATACCTACAATAGCACGATAATAGCAGCTGAATATCACAGAAATCTTACTTGTGCTGAATATTGATTCCCAGACATTGCTGTAAGTGGCGGTCAGCTGTGGCCTTGGTATGATTTGTGACGTCCCAGCGAGGGTATATGCTGCACGAGGTACGATAATCTCCAACTCTGACTTTTTTTCTTTTTTTTTTCATATTAAATCGGAGAGAAAAAAATCATGATATTCTGATGATTACGAGTGACCATTTTATTACTTTACTGTATGTAACTTGTACACGACCGTCAACCAGTCCACTGTCAGTGAATAGACCCTTTGTGGTCTAAGGTCATTTATTTCCTAGAATCGGGAGACACTTCAGCCTTACCTACTCTGCCAGTGTCTGTAAATGATCTCAAGTTAGACAATAATATGTTGTATAGGAAGACATCCCTTACTAGGAGGGACTTAAGAGTGTTACAGTTGCTCAGAAAAAAACGTTCCCTTGCCAAGCCGGCCCATCGACATTTTGTTTTGGTAACAGTGAATAGCACACACACATACAAACACACAAACACATATTTCTTTGGTGTTAATTATGTTTATCGGATAACTTCGTCTGTGAGGAAAGTCGAACCCATATTTTACCCATGATATACCACTGAACAACGAGTATCAGGTCATATTTCTCTATGCACAGCAAAATTATTCGCTTTTCTCCCATACTGTTATTATCTTATACCTCCATGGGAACCTCCTGCCACCACACCCTGTCTGTTTATTATTAAAATAAGGATACTGTTTCTGGTTTGTAGTCGTATTATCTAGTAGGAATGTTTTTCACGAACAGTTAATTTACTACCTTATAGCATTCTTGTTTCCTGTCCCTGAACCTGATGCTTGAGGAACAGCCCCTTATGATTCGTTTTTTTTTAGGAGTTGCAGTCAAGGAAAGCTTCGGATCAGTCCTGGGTTTCATAATGACAGTTGAAGGGAGTAGGAGGACAGGGTATGGTCGGAGACGGTGTTGCTTGTATAGTCATAGAATTAGTGTGTTCAGTCAATATACAACACAGCAACACATAACATGATAGCAATTCACATAAGGGTAGTATCTGTAACAAGGGCATGGTAATTGGAAAATGTCATAGCCTCGCCGCTCCTGACGTCATGACATCTCATAGCACAATCCCAAAAAGCGTTAAGCCCCACCCACCGAGGGTTTTCCGAGGGAGAGAAAAAAAAAGATACATAAGACTCCCCAACTCTTTCTCTTTCAAATGAAAGTATCCCCACATATCCAGCTGGTCCCCTCGATGATGAAGTCTAAGTTAAAGATAACTTGTTTTCCTTGTTTTGGCGGGCTAATCCGGGTACACAACAACGCCAGTGGCCTTGGACTCGCTGGCTAGCATTGGCAGCACTGACTGGAGTGGTGATTGTAACCCTGCACGGCCTCTCGGAATTTTCCACTCATTCTTCAGGTTTTCCTTACTATCGTAAGGATGAGTCATCACCCTGTTCATAGAGTTTTCCACTCATTTCATGGCGTCACTATGCCCCGTAGGTGTGTAGGAAAAGAACAGCTCTCTGATTTTCTGTACTCACTTCTTGCATCAGTTATAATAATTTCCCTCTACTGCTGCACTTAAATTTGCACTTGACATCACGATTATGGGTAATTACACTTTGAGAAGTAAATGCAGTATGGTTGAGTATGAGGTAATTACTTGTACAGAAATTGTGACTAATTTGTACTAATCAGAGGCATCGTGAAAATATTACTAATGTTAAACACAACTTACAGGTTTTTGTACTTCACATCACAAGTACGCTTATGCTCACATATTCACCATTATTTTTTGAGTAACGAGGGAAACAATTTAGTTACAGCCACCCAATCATTTTCTTTCTCTCCCATGCAATTGTGGTTTTTCTTTCATTGTGCCAGATAGGGTTACTCAAAGTATTTTAAATAATTGCTTCACAAATACCATAAACAGTAACACTTATTGCAGTGCACTTGTAAAACTTATTATGAGACACTTATCTCATAGCACTTACTATGGTCTGTCTATTATATGAGGCGCGTTTAGGCGTTGTCTCTCTTGGGAATTTCCTAGGCCGCTGCTGCCAAACGTGTACACCTCTCTGTCTCATGTCAGCTATTACTACTTATAAATGAAGTTTATTTACAGTATATATATATATATATATATATATATATATATATATATATATATAATTCTCTAAAAAGGCTATATAGTGTTATAAATGCATTTTTTTCTAATAACAATGACTTTTTATAAATACCAAAACATTTGGCAACGTTGTTTTCCAACGTTGCCACGCTTGTAAGGATAGAGTGACCGTGTTAATCCAGGTCATTTTCACTCTGGCCGCCACCTGAGATGGATGGTCTTACTCCTGCTACTCGCTCTCGTGTGCTCCACAGTCTATTCTATCTATCTATATACCTAGGCTGCTTCCTCCAAGGAAAGGGAGGTAGCCGAGACAGGACGACACACTCCCCATTTACTCGTCCATCCAAACACATTCATTCGCATCTTAGCCCCAGAGGGAAGAACGGACAGATCCTCACCGCACCACACCGCACAAGGGTCAACTGCGCAATGCAATCAGTGACATCCGTAGCAGGGCCTGACAGCAGAGTTGGTTTACCCCTGCCACATCATAACAGACCCATCCCCTTACCCGCACCTGACCTGACTAGCTGATCAGACCAAATGAGGGAGAATATCTCCTCAGGGCTGCGTCATCACTTATTCACAATTTCTCACCATTTATTTCTGTCACGCACAGCCACTCTTCCTGTGCAACAGATCCCTCTCACATCCAGCGCTCTCTTCACACTGTCCATCCATCCTATTCGTGGTCTTCCTCTCAGCCTTACACCTCTCACATCAGATCTAATTATCTTTTTCACCAATCGCTCATTATCCATTCTCTCCATATGCTCAAACCATCGCAACGTCCTCTGCTCAACTCTACCAGCCATCTCCCGAACAACTCCAGTTCTCCTTCGCACTTCACCATTTCGCACTCGATCCATACGAGTCACTCCACACATACTCCTCAGACACCTCATCTCCATTACATTCAAACTTTTCCTCTCTGCTACACCCATATTCCAAGTTTCAGCCCCATATAACGCAGTCGGTACCACAACACCCTCATACAGCCTTCTTTTTACATCCACTCTAAGTGAACGACATCTAAACACTTTTTTCATTCCTCCCAGCACCTTTCCTATTTCATTTATTCTAAACTTCACTTCTGCATCTATTCTTCCATCCACAGCAACATGTGACCCTAGATATTTAAAACACTCTACCTCCTCAAGGAACTCACCATTCAAAACTATAGTCATCCCCCTGCCATCTACCAACCTCGTACACTGCATCACTTTACTCTTATTCTCATTTACTTTCAATTTCCTCCTTTCACACACCCTTCCAAACTCCTTTACCAACTGTCACAATCTCTCCCCTGATCAGCCACCAGTGCAGTATCATCTGCAAACAGTAGCTGCTTCAGATTCCACTCTCCACCATCAACATTCACCAGACTCAGACCACCACCAAAAACTCTTGCTTTCACCACCCTTACAACACCATCCATGTAAATATTAAACAACCAAGGCGACATCACACATCCCTGTCGCAGCCCCACTCTCACGGGAAACCAATCACTCACAGCATTTCCCACTCTTACACACGCTCTACTATTTACATAAAAACTTTTCACCCCTTTTAGTAACCTACCATCAAGTCCATACAATCTTAAAACAGTCCACAAAGCCTCCCTATCAATTCTATCATACGCTTTCTCTAAATCCATGAATGCCAAAAACACATCCTTGCCTTTCGCTAAATACTTTTCACACACTTGTCTCACAGCAAACACCTGATCCAAGCATCCCCTCCCTTTCCTAAAGCCACACTGCTCATCACCAATCACTCCCTCTGTACCCTCTCTAACTCTCATAATTAACACTCTACCATAAACCTTACCTACAACACTCAACAGACTTATACCCCTAAAGCTAGTACATTCATACTTATCACCCCTGCCTTTATACAACGGGACCACACAAGCACTTGCTTAGTCAACTGGCACCATACCTTTCACAAAGCACACATTCAACAATCTTACTACCCAGTCAACAATAGTCACTCCACGATCCTTCAGGCATTCCACAGCACACCCATCCATACCTGCAACATTCCCTGTTTTCATCTCCATTACTGCTTTCTCCACTTCCTCCTTCGTGATCAAAGAATCATTCAACTCTCCCAACACATTTATTCCTTGCACCCTTCCATCTGCCACAATCTCAGCCACCCTTTCCTCCTCCACATTTAACAATCTTTCAAAATACTCTGCCCATCTCTTCCTTACTGCATCCATCTCAATTAACATCTATCCTCTGCTTTTACTCGTTCTTCCTTCCCAGACTCTCCCTTTCGCACCCTTTTCACCTCCTTCTAAAACATTTTCATATTCTGTTGAAAATTCTGTCAGCCGCCTACCCCACCTCTCATCTGCCGCCACTTTAGCATCACGCTCAGCCCTTCTTGCCCTATTCCTCTTTTCCTTATACCTTTCATATGACATCTCATCCTTCCTCTGCAGCCACATTTCATATGCACATCTCTTCTCAGCCAGCCATACTTACTTCCTCGCACCACCATTCACGTCCCTTTCTTACACCACCACCCACACGTCTCACACCACACACCTCTTCTGCATGCCCCACCACAGCACACCTAAACAACTGCCATTCCTCCTCCACACTGCCATTTTCCTGATCTTTCACTGTGTTCCACTCATCTTTCAATTTCTCCTGATACTCTATCTTTTTCTCTCTTTTATCCAACTCACTCACTTTTAAAACCTCCCTGCCACACCTAACCCTCCTAGCTCCCACCCATCTCTTACCTACTCTTAACTTTCCCTCCACCAGGTAGTGGTCAGACATACTTCCACCCTCCCCTCTCAGAACTCTCACATCCAACAATCTTCCTATTACATTCCTAGACACAACCACATAGTCCATCAAAGCTCTATCAACAACCCTTTCACCCTCCTGTCTCACCGATGTATACTTATAAATATCTTTCTTCTCAAACAGCGTATTTCCAATCACCATCTCTCGCTCAACACACATCCCTATCATTCGTTCCCCATTTTCATTTCTTCCAGGCACACCATGCATACTAACTACACCTTCAACTGCTACATTTCCCACTCTAGCATTCAGATCTCCCATCATTACCACATTCACATTCACTCCAAAACTCTGCAGACACTCATCAACATCATTCCAGAAAGACTTCCTCTCTTCTACATCCCTTTCACTACCAGGCCCATATGCACTCACAAACACCCACAACTCACGTTCAAATTTCGCTTTCACCCACATCAGTCTCGATGACATCTCCTTCCATTCAGTCACACATTGCTGTACTTCCGGACTCACTAACAAGGCCACACCTTCTCTTGCCCTTCATCTGTCAACACCTGACAATCTTCCATTCACACTTCCAAACATAGACTCACCCATCCCTTTCATCTTCGTTTCACTCAAAGCTAACACATCCAACTTTCTTCCCACAAACATTCTCCCAGTCTCCTCCCTTTTAGCCTCAACCGTACTACATCCACGCACATTCATAGACCCAATCTTCAGGGTACGGGGATAACTCCATCTCCCATCCCTTTCTCTGCCCTGTCTCTTTTTAGGAACTAAAAAACAGAGGAGGGGGTCCCTAGTCCCCTCACCCCGCCCCTTTTAGTCGCCTTTTACGACACGCAGGGAATATGGTGGCAGTATTCTTCCTAACGCAACCTGGCCGCAGAGTAGTAGTACCACCCCATAGTGCGGCCAGATTGTGTCCCCCCTGTCATAGTAGAGAAAAAGAACTTATTTACAAAGTAAATAAGTATTTTTTAGAAGAGAAGGCAAACAGAGGAACTATAATTGTTCCCTCAAAAGCTGTTGATTAGGCCTCCTGGGGAAAACCTCTATAAAAAAAAAAAAAAAAGCACCTTGACTTTTACCTCAAAGGTGGTGTGGAAAAAAAAGTCGAAATTCTAAAGAACAAATAAAACATCATACTTTATGGAAAGTATCACATTCATAAGAAAAACATAATGTTGACAGACAGACAGTAACACACAGAGAGAGAGAGGAGGGAAAGGGAATGGAGATAAGGGGGATAGGCAGACAGCGAGGGAGAGAGGTTGGAGAGGCCGGTGATAAGGGAGAAAAGGCAAGACGGAGGGAAGGAGGAAGGGAATGTGGTGGAAATTGAATAGGAGCGCAACAAGACAGTCAGGATGCTTTTCCTCAACCTCAAAGGTGGTGTGGAAAATAAATCGAAATTATAAACCACAAATAAAATATCATACTTAAAGGAGAAAATCAGTCATAATAAAAAATTATGTTAGAGAGAGAGAGAGAGACAGTCAGTCAGGAGGCTTTTCCTCAAATTCTAAAAATTCATATAACCGTATAGACTTTTTATAGAAATAAATCTACAAAAAATGCAATTTCCATACGCAGAGAGAGAGAGAGAGAGAGAGTGGTGTGCTGGGAGAGAGAGTTGTCATTTACACCTTGTTTCTAATCCGATTAAGTTGCCCAGTACAAAGTATGGCAACACTGTGGGACGGGGACTCTCCAAGAGGGACAACGCCCAAACACTCTTCATCAAACAGACGGAGCATAGGTATAACTTACTGTTATGTCCCTGTCCCACACTGCCACAGGCTCCAACAGCAGTAGTTCAGTGTAGGAAGGATGTTGCCCAATGAGTTGTTCTTCCTAGAGGCAGGCTTTCGGTGTATAGTACACAGGATCAGCTCAGGCGTTATAAATAAATGCTGGCTTCTTAAGTTTACCGTCACTATTTTCCAGATAATTACACTTGTTGCTTTCCAACTTCACTTCACTATTTTCACACTCACCGAAGATACACAGACTGGATTATGACTTCACTGTTTGCCAACAACACTTCACTGTTTTCACAAGTACCAAAAATATACAAACTGCACTGATGCTGAACTGCACTCAAACTGAGCTGAAACTGACTGAACCTGCTCAAATCTCTTCCTGATCCTTATATAAGCTTCCTATATTCTAGAGTGTTCTACACTTCTCCACAGTTCTAGTGTATTCCAGTGAGAGAAATGGTTAAAACAGTTACCAACTCGGAGACATCCAAAACATGCCAGAGTTTTCTTACACTGCATAACACTAAATTATTTAGCACACAAATTGAAATTATATAATCTAACAAACAATCACATTAATAAAATGTCATAGAGAAAACAGCACAAAAATTAATGCATAACTTACAGAATAACTATGCTCACAAGCAGAAGGCTAACTGGTAACTCTGACTCGTACCAGAACTATGAGAAACACGGAGAAACTTCTGGACTGCCTAACTACCAAATCCCGCTCCTTAGTCCTTTGTCGTGCCGACAAAACTACACAATGTATACAAAGATAATCCTTCATCCACTCTAACATTTAATTATACACAAAATAATCCTTCAACTTAACAGGTATTCTCCTATGCCATTTCTGACGATGCCCCTGCATCTCCATACAGTCCACTCCTCCTGGAATGTCTTGTTCCTCTTCCTGATGTACTTCTTCTCTTGGGGAACTGTCAACATCCTCTTGCACTTCAGCTCTTTGGTCCTCCTCAACATCCTCGGCTGCGGGTGAGCATGAATCCATGGAGACGTTGCAGCTGTACTGTCCCAGTCCATGGTACTGCCACAGATGATTCACGTGTACTACCTTTGGGCGAGACTTCCTGCCTCCCCAAATCCGATACACTATGTTTGATAGGCAGTGCAACACAGTGCAAGACCCACCCCACAGGCTCTGCAGCTTCGATGACTGTCTCTTCTTCCGCTGAGGATTGTATGATCAAACTCTGTCACCATCCTTGAAGCTCACCTCACTTGCCTTGGCATCATACTTGCACTTCATCACTTCTCCTGAACACTTAAGGATTCCTCACACTTGATGATATACTTCAGCTAGCCTTTCTTGAAGATGCTTTGCATAGCTGGAGGTGCCTGTAGGCAGCCCTTCGCCAGGTGGTGGTCTCGTTAATAAGTCAACGGGTAAATGAAACTTGTGACCCAACATTAGTTTTGAAGGGATGTAGCTGGTAGACTCATGGGATGCAGACCGATATGCCATCAGCAACACAGGAAAATTCTGGTCCCATTCCGATTGTCCTTCTATGCATACTTGGCCAGTTCTTATTCCAGGGTCCAGTTGAATTTCTCCACCATCACATCTGACTCTACCCTGGTCTTCTTGATCCCCAGTAACTTGCAGCACTCACGGAACTCAGCAGACTCAAAGTTTCGACACTAGTTTAAATAGAGCCCTTTTGGCATTCCAAAATGACAGAAAAATTGGTCAACCAACACCTGAGCAACAGTTACAGTCTCTTGATCAGGGATGGCATAGGCTTCTGTCCACTTTGTATTCAATGGTGACACATATATACTGGTTTCCTCTTTCAGTGAGTGGCAGAGGTCCAGCAATGTCCTCCGCAACTCTTTCCATCGGTGCACCCATCTGGTAAAGCTGGAGAACAGCACAACCACGTTTTTTGGGTCCCTTCTTGGCAGAGCATATGTCGTAGGCCCGACACCTCTCTTCAGTGTCCTGATACATGCCTGTCCAGTAGAACTTCTGTTGCAGCCAGCTAAGAGTTTTCTTCACTTCCAGGTGCCCACTAGTGATCTGGTTATGAGACCCATCCAAGATCTCAGACCTCCTCTCCTTCAGAACCACCAGTTGCCAATACTTGATGAGGCCATCACACTGATGCTCCTGTAGTCTGCTGTTCAAACGAAGAAGGCCACACTGACTCCAGTAGCTCTTGGTCACAGGGCTCAACCTAGAAACTTCTACCCAAGATGGTCACACTGTACTCCACTGCAGCCGCTCTAGCACTGGTTGTAAATCTTCATCCTCCATCTGCATCCTCTTCAGGTCTTCTTCATCTAACACTGGCCTTGTCACTGCAGTATGGCTGCATTTCCTACTATGATCTTTTTTTACTACACCGCTGGCACTCTGGGTCACAAGGCCGATGACTTAGGCAATCAGCATCGCCATGTACCCACCCAGGATGGTGCTGCACCTTACAGTTGTGCTGGTCTAGCTTCCCAAGCCAATGTGCCATTTATCCTTCTGGATTCTTTAATGTCTTCAGCCACTGCAGCACTGCATGGTCTGTCCTGATGATGGAGTAAGACCCATACAAGTAGGGATGGAAGAAATCAAGGTTCTTCATCACTGCCAAGAGCTCCTTACGGGTCACAGAGTAGTTCCGCTCTACTGGGATGTAATATGCCACCATTTACTCTTTTTCATCCTTCTTCTGTGACCGGACTCAACCAATACCATGGTCACTAGCATCACAGTCCAGGATGAATGGCTGACTCTGATCGGGGTATCGCAACACTGGAGAGCTATCCAATGCATGCTTGAGTTCGTCCAAGTCTTTCTGAGTAACTGCTTTCCATGCAAACTTCTGCCTCTTCCCCAACAACTTGTCTAGAGGTACAGATATCAATGCAAAGTCCTTGACAAAACACCAATAGTAGGTACACAAGCCCAGGAAACTCTGTAGTTCCTTCACACAAGTTGGAATCAGCCACTTTTCCACAGCTGCCACCTTCTCTTTTTTTTTTTTTTTTTTTTTATGTGCTTGACTCTGGGCATAGGCTTCTCAGCTTGCTCCCAAGGCCCAGTAGTTCTCCTACATATCGTACACCTCTACATGTCACCACTTCGGCGCTAACACCCACCGTCCATATTGAATACATGCTAGGGCTGTCTCATACAGGACTGGTGTATTGGTATTAGCGGGGGTATTTTTACAACATATCGGCGGGTCTTCTGATAGATCGGTAAAGTCTGCCATAATGAAATTCAAATCCTTAAACTGTTCCCTGCCCCAGTGGAGATTTGAACCTGGGTCCGGTAGGACCGCAAGCCACCTCTCTACTGATTAAGCCACCGCCTACAGTTGCCGCCCTTGCCTACAATGTGTCCCAGGTAATTCACTTCCTTCTGGAAAAAAGTAGCACATCTTGGGGTTCAGCTTGAGGTGCGCCACTCAGATCCTGTTGAACACCTCCGACAGCCTCTCTAATTCCTGGTCAAAAGTCCATTCAAACACAATTACATTGTCCAGATAGATGAGAGCTGTCCGCTAGTGCAGGCCTTCCAGTACACAGTACATGAGACGCTCAAAAGTAGCTGGGGCACTGCATAGGCCAAATGGCATTACTTAAACTGCCATAAACCCCACCCACACGAAAAGGCTTTTTTCTCCTTGTCTTTCTCTACAACCTTGACCTGGTGGTATCCTGCCTTCATGTCTAGGGTGGAGAACCACTTAGCACCTGACAGAGCATCCAGTGTGTCACAATTCTTGGCAAGGGGTATCCATCCTTCACTGTCACCTCATTCACTGCTTAGTAATCTGCACAGGACCTTACTGAACCATCCATTTTCCTTACCAGAACCACTGCTGATGCCCAAGGATTGCTGGACATTTCTATCACTCCTTGAGTGTGGAGATTCTCTATCATCTTCTCCATTTCTTGTTGTTGGGCTGGCGCCATCCTCCATCCTGACTGTTTAATAAGGTGGTGATCCCTGGTGTCTATGCGATGCTCCACCAGATCAGTGCACCCCAGGTCTAGGTCTCCGGTGGAAAAGATAACAGCAAACTTCGTCAGCAGCTGCCTCAATTTCAACACTTGTTAGCCACACAGGCATTGGTAACTCCTTGAAAATGGGTCTTGTAAGTGGTCTGGCAGATACCCATCTACTTTGACAACAGTCCTTTTACGGGCTTTCCTCTGATGCCACTCAGGGTCCACCGCCTACACAGTCCCACAATTTCTCCCTCATTGATCTTCTGTGGCTCACAGGAGAAACTGGCCACCACAACCGGCACTTCACTTGCACATGTTTTTGCCAACATTCTCCCCACCATCACTCCGGCCTTTGTCTTGCCCTGTACAGTCGCGAGCTGATGGGACAGAGACACGAGCACACACACCTTGGGGTCGCTTCTACCCGTCGAGTTATGGGGGGGAGGGGAGGGAGGAAGGGAGGGAGGAGGTTGTGGAGAGGCCGGTGGAGGGAGGAAGGGCAGGAGTGGGAGGGGAGGATAGGAGTCAACGAACATGGCTGGCTGAGTTGGAAGGTGGTATGTGGTTATCAGGTATTATGTTGTCTTAAATATTTAGGGTTAATATTGGGTGAGGTGTATGAATCATGGCATCAGTGATATCACTGATATAGGCTTTCATTTAAATTTATCCTCAGTTCAATGAGGCAGCACAATGGTGCTTCATTAGATTCGAGCATAAAGCTATGACCATGAACCTAAGGGTCCATAAAGGCTAAACTAAAGTGAAGAGGGTTATAGCAGCATTACGGGTATCACACAAGGCTACCTAATCACGGAGAGAAGACTGGAGGTGATAGTAGAACGGGGTCACATAATCAGACTCCGGGAGAGTGCAATGTCCATTCGTGATATAGCCAGGACTTTGGGGCGTTCTATTGGGAAAGTTTCAGAGTGGACCAGGCAGTATGCGGAAAGGTTACTATATCACGGGCAATAATGTGTATGTAATTGGAATAATTAATATGGACGCCCAGTGCCATAATAAGTTTCAACACTTTCATAAATCTAGGTGTAACTCCTACAGCAGATGTGAAATTGCTACAATACAGAGTCTCATATCTCTCTGAGGTGTTATACAGTATATATGTAACAACTGCCAATCAGTATCTGTAGTGATTTACATATTTGTGTATTACTTTTCATCTCTCAATACCTTCATGCCCTATAATATCTCTTTTAGTTGCGCACTGTGTATAAACCATGCTATTACCACACGTGGCAAGAAAGTGGCAATTTGGCTAATTTGCCAGCGGGAAGACCACCACGCTGCACTACACCTGCCCAGGACCGTGATATTATCGCTGCTGCAGAGGTAAACCCACATACTAATGCAGTGGCCATCTGTGATCCCCTGCATCTCTATAGCAGTGTGTGGACAGTACGGCGACGGATTCACGAGGCAAGACTGCAGCACTGAGTTCTTGCAGCTAAGGATAGTCTTGCCCAGCAGCACCGAGATGGAAGGCTACAGTTTGCCATAGAATTTGTAAACAAAGGGAATTACTTTTGGGAGCATATAATCTGGACAGATGAGAAAACCTTTCAGTCTACCTCTCATGGACGGCTTCACTGTTGGAGGCGCACAATATTCGATGATTATAGTTTATGTTAGAGCTGGTAATGACTGAGTAACAAATACGAAGTATTTGAAGGATTTTTAAACAAATGTGCATTATATCATGATATTTATTATCTAAGTAACTTGCAATTATGGAAGCTCCAATGACTCTAATTATCTTTCAGTTACGACCGCCAGAATATTTATGAAGAAGGAAGGAGTGGTCATCAGAGTGTAAACGTATGGGATTGGATCAGTCACCATGGAATGGGTGATATTCATCACATACAGGGTAGATTTAATGCACAAAAGTATGTGGAAATTCTCACCAACGGATTCTTGCCTTCCTTTCCAATAGGAATCACCCATTACCAGAAGGCCCAGTATACTTCGTGCACGACCGCTGCCCCATCCACCAAGCCAGGGTCGTGCAGGAATGGTTTGCTAATCATCCACAGTTTCACCTTCTATCGTGGCCTTCTAAGGGGGCTGATTGCAACCCCTTCGAGAACATCTGGGGGTCTATGGTGACCAGCTGGATCCCTGGCCAGGAGAGAACGACTGCTGAACTCCTAAACCACATCCGTGAGGTTTGGGAGACGTTCAGAGTCAAGCCTGAACTCATGAGGCGCCACACAGGGAACATGCAGAGGCGACTTCAAGCTGTGATTGACAGGGAGGGTGGATGGACAGGATATTTATCAAGTGAATATTTTACTTGCAGGTTCTCTTTCTTAAATATATGAGATGCTAATCTTAGCATTCAAGTAAGCATTAATGCACACCTAATTCATTTTATTGGTTTCGTGCAGCCTACTAATTCCATTCCCCTACATTAATAGTCTCCATATAGCTCTACCATAACACGTAACATGCAATTGATACATTTCTGAAACAGAATTGGAACTATTTCCATTTTGCCACCTAATTTCGTTGCACTTCCAGATTCTGCTGCCGATGTGTGTGCTCACGTCGTGGCAGAGTGGGCAAGAGCTCCAGCCTTTACCTGCTAGAGTCCAGAGGTACGGCTGTTCGAATCCTGCCCGCGATGTGGGACCAGTGCTGTATGATCTTTGTTGCCTAGCGCTGACTGAATTCATTACAGCTGGGAGTATCCCTCACATGAAATGTATTCATAAGGTTAATCAGTCTGACTGTGTGTGCTATGACTACTGTACCGACCACACATCCTCAGCTTGTATCGATAGTATTGATGTAGTGCAGTATTTTGCAACATATAACTTCCTTTTCCATATTCACATGTAATAAATGTGATTATTTCAGACATCGCTTAACATTCAACCTAAAATGTTAAGTGATGTCAATAAAACTACAGTCTCTCTGCCTGAGAAGTATGGAACCATGGTGTAATTCATTATTCAAGCCCATGTTATTTCATCTGATAGATATATGTATGTTGTAATGGGCTACAGTGTTTGTGTAAAGGTGTGTATAATATGCCATAATAATGTGTGTATAATATGGCATACAGTAATTTAATAGGGTATGACCTACTCATGACAAACCTCGTGTCTGCACCATAGACACAGGTTTCTCCCATGAACCTCTGACGAAAAGTCAACCTAAAGCAAAGCTCAACAAGGAAATCCCCGTCAATTCTAGCAATAATTCTACTGTATGACTGATAGAATGGGAGTCATGATTCATACAACTCAACCAATATTAAACTCAAATCCTTAAGACAACGTGATACCTGATAACCTGCCCTCATAGCTCAGTGGGAAGGCATGTGGACTGCACGAAACAGACCCGAGTTCGATCCCGGTCTGGTCATGTCACAAAAATGTCATTAACCACCTACCACCTTCCAACTCAGCCAGCCATGCTCGTTGGCATCTGTCCTCCCCTCCTCCTCCTGCCCTTCCTCCCTCCACCAGCCTATCTCCCCCCTTCCTTCCTCTCTCACCCCCCCCCCCGAATAACTCGTCGGGTATAAGCGACCCCAAGGTGTGTGCGCTCGTGTCTCTGTCCCACCAGCTCACGACTGTACATCAGGCTCCACTCTCCCTAGACAGCTGTCAAAGGAGCCACTCACCTTGCACCAGAGCAATAGTTCTGATAATGGGGGTATCACTGTAGTGCGAGCACCCTCACACCGCCATCAGAACTGGTACGTCTCACTGCCGTGACGGGAACTGACTTTCTTCGAACCCTCAGCTTCATGGAGCAGAAGTCCAAGTCATCCCATGGACATGAGACAGTCCAGACCAAGAAGGCAAAGATCCTCCATCTCGGCTATATGGACTGGAACCCTCTTGCCCTGCCACTTTAATCCGGACATCCAAGAGCTCTCTCAGTTCTGTGCAGCGCCCAGTTATGCTGCACAATTGTTCTGATGACTCAGGCAGATACCAATGATGTAACACATCAGGCCTCACAAAAGTCTGCTCTGAGGCCAAATCAATCACCAGGGAACACTTCTTTCTGTCTGTTCTTCCGTCTACTTGCACACTGTCGATCACAGCTCTCTTGAATTTTCTTGGTGGTGGGGCTACATGGGAAAAGCCAGCTGGTTGTTGCCTCTTAACACCAGCCTTCACTAGTTTTCCACTTCTTTCTGGTCTTCTGCAGCCTTTTTCTTATCCCCCTTTTTCTTTTTCGGACACTCAGAACTGAAGTGTCACACCTCACTACATGTATATCACGCTATTGTTACACTTGTAGATTTCCTTGCACTGCTCTGTTCTTGCTCCTTGTTCAATTTGTAGCAATCATCCTTCTTGTGGCCCGGCTTCCCGCAGAACCAGCAACCTCCTCCGGTCTTCTCCTGTTTCCTCTTCCACTTGTAGCGGTCCTCTTTTCTATGTCCTAGCATTTCAGAGTACCAGCAACTTCCTTCAAATTTTTCTGCTTCACGTACCTGCCCCTTTCTTCCCTTGAATGCTGCACTGGTTGTACTGGACCTGACATAGGACTCATATTCTAGAGTCCTGGTTAGTCCTTCTTGCATGCTGCTGGGCTGTGCCTTCTTTACTTGCACTTTGAATTCTGCACTATCAAGAGCATCAGTGAACTGGTCCCTCAGAAGAATAGCCAACAGGTTAGGTGCTGCTCCAGGGTATCCCTTGTATGCCATACCCTCCAGGTCATGAGCAACCTGCTGTAGGGATTAGCCTCGAGCTCAAACACGGCTTCGGAATCTTGCTGTGTACACCTCAATCTGGTACATGGTTCCATATCTACACTTCAATACTTCTGTGAAGGACTGATAAATGTGCTTCTCCTCTACTGACATGTGGCCCAGAATTTCCATTGCAGCACCCTTGAGGCTAGTAGCAAGCTGCACAGCCCTGTGCCTATCATTCCAACCATTCTGATCAGCAGGTAACTCAGACTGTGCACAGACAGCTTCCCAAGATACTCTACCATCAAATTCCTGAGGTTTCTTTTTAACGGGACCTCCATTATAGCCATGCACTTCACTGGTTTGGGGCCTTAAAACTGGGGCATCATAATTCAGTCCTGGACTTAAAACTTCTGCATTCTGATTATTCAACCCAGTATTGCTACCTTTAGATGCTTGGGATTCGTCAAGATCCACCTTACACTGTCCATTCTTTTCATATGCTCCCTGTACACCAACCTGAGTCTCAGCACTGCAAGATTACTCAACAGCCTCCATTCTCTCACTAATTATATTTAACTGGTCATCTACATACTGTCTGCACTCCATCACATATTCCCTCAGTAATCTTCAATTGATTTTCTTCATGCTGTCTGCACTGCATCACATTATTGCTTTATCTTGGCATCTACTTCCTCCTTAAACTGTTGCTGTTCTTCCTTCATTTCCCCCATGAAAGCATCTAGCTGTCTTTACATCCTCAGTTGTAATTCCCTCTGTTGCCCCTGTAATGCCTCTTGAAGCTGTTCATATCATTCTTTTTGTTTTTTTGTTCTGTGGCTGTAATTGTTCTTTGAGATCATTCTCTCCTTCATTCTGCATCTGTAACTGTTCTTTGAGTTCTTACTTTGAAGCTTGGAATAGCTTCATAATCGCAGCCAGGGACACATCCTCCTCCTGCCCAGCTCATCTCCTTGTCTGCACACTCCCTGTCTCTATGTCGAAGATTAGTCTCACTGTAGCACATAAAGATCCCACTCCTGACACCAGTGTTACGTCCCCATCCCACATTGCCACAGGCTCCAACAGCAGTTGTCCAGTATAGGAAGGACATTGCCCAGTGAGTTGTTCTTCCTAGAGGCAACCTTTTGGTGTACAGTACACAGGATCAGGTCAGGAATCATAAATAAACACTGGCTTCTTAACCCAAGGCATCCCATCGGCATATGGGCATGTCGCAACGTTTTGTCACAGCTAGTCCCATCGACGTACTGATACGTTGCGCAATTGCAAGGTTCATAATTTGCACAATTCTCAATTTTCGCACATGATTCTTGGTACGTATACACGGGACACCTTCCTCTATTCATCTACAAGATGCCAGGCAGGGACAATGCCTTACACTGCATAACCTCCCCCCCCCTGCACACCATTGTCTCAGCAATTCACCTGTTACCAGTGACCTGGCAAATAAAGTCATTCAGGGCCAGAGTGATTCCCCAATCGATGACAATGTGAAGGACAAAGTTTACGTAGCATTAGAGGAAGAAATAGTCAGAAATGATGATCTCCAAAAAAGGTCAGGTATGTTGATGAGTTAGTGAGTGAAACAATGCTTATAATGCCTATATTACTGTTTGAAAACCAATATACTCTCATACTACA
This sequence comes from Coenobita brevimanus, assembly GCF_032717465.1. Classification (NCBI taxonomy): domain Eukaryota; kingdom Metazoa; phylum Arthropoda; class Malacostraca; order Decapoda; family Coenobitidae; genus Coenobita; species Coenobita brevimanus. The sequence goes on from NC_137046.1 coordinate 25,260,897, forward strand.
TATAAATTCGTACCAAATAAGTAAATAAATATTGTTTATGAGTGGTGTGGAATAGTTACCCTCCCATAGAACTCGTTTTCTTTGGAGCCAGCTTGATAAAAAAATCCAGTAAGGTAAGGAGGTACTGCTACCTGTATTGAGTATTTTAAACCTCAGGTGAGCGATTTCTCTATGAATTTTCGATGTTTCTCACCAAAAGCGGAGGTTTTAGCCAAGAAATTCTTTTTCCAAAATAGCTCGGGATTGGGGGGTGTCAGAGGTGCGAAATAGCTCGGGACGTGATGGGTTAAGTTCACTGTCTTTATTTTCCAAATAATTACACTTAATGCTTTCCAACTTCGCTTCACTATATTCACAAGCACCGAAGAAACACAAACTGCAATAAAAATTTGCTGTTTGCTAACAACACCTCATTATTTTTACAAGTACCAAAAATATACAAACTGCATGGACACTGAACTGCACTGAAACTGAACTGAAACTGACAGAACCTGCTCTAGTCTCTTCCCCATCCATATATAAGCGTCCTATATTTTGGAGTGTTCTACACTTCTCCACGGTTCTTAGTGTATTCAGAGAGCTTAGGGTTACAACAGTTACCAACTAGGAGACATCCAAAACATGCCAGTTTTCTTACGCTGCATAACATTCTAAATTATTTAGCATACAAACTTAAATAAAATTACATAATCTAACAAACAGTCACATAAATAAAATGTTATAGAGAAAAAGAGCACAAAAATTAATGCATAACTTACAAAATAACTATCCTCACAAACAGCAGGCTATCTGGCAACACTGACTCGTACCGGAACTACGAGAAACATAGGGAAACTTCTGGACTACCTGATTACCAAATCCCGCTTCTCAACATTATATCTTACATTCCACCTATGTATAAAAAAAATCACACTTGTGCAAATCGGTTTACTATTTATAGTTTCCTACACACGTGCTCAGTCCCTGAGCCCTTTCCCTGGCGGTAAGGGCAGAATATTCGCGGGGGTCGATAATGCAATTGGCCCCGTGCATGGGGGGATGGACTCGGACAAGGAGGATGAGGAAGACTTCACTCTACACTCTACCAAGGCCATGTACAGACCGAGCCGTGCATCATTGGCGTACCTACCTACCCTATGGTTGTCATAGAAAATGGTCGCGGGTTCAAAGGGATGCGGGAAGATGCTTGAGGCTATACAAGCAAACAGGCGTTGCTCCACGCACCAAATTGTGATGGTATAACACGTCAACCAGAGCGTTGGGGTTAACGACTATCTTCGCTCTGTATTTGTTTTCTTCCTGGGACAAATAAAATGATACAGGGTTATGCAGCAGAAAATATCAATATCACAGAGATGATGGCGTCACTGCATAAACTAATGATAGTAATAATAAATAATAATGATAATAATAATAATAATAATAATAATAATAATAAATACAGAAATAAACGAAGCCTGAAGTGGATAAATATATTAATGAATGAATGTATTCATTACTATTGCCACAAAGCAAAGATAGTATTTTAACTGGAATGCACGTGTGTGTGTGTGTGTGTGTGTGTGTGTGTGTGTGTGTGTGTGTGTGTGTGTGTGTGTGTGTGTGTGTTTGCAGTTTATTTAACCACTAAGCACTGGGTAACCATTATATCCAACACGAAATTGGGGGAACGGGGACATCAGGCAACGGCTATAAGTGCAAGTGTTTTCACACCACAGTTTGAAGTGGCCGCCACTTGATCCCATCAGCAAAGGGTAGAGATAACCTCCCTGCACCCGAGGCAAGCATACCTCAGTCGTCTCAGTAACTCTGCCAGGTGTAGGACGATGTTTTCTTATGTCTCTCGTCCAATTCTGTTCCCGCCTTATGTGGACCCTTGCATCATTCGCCCATGCCAAGCCTTTTTCCAAAAATATTAGAAAAGGGCTCAGTGACAGTGCCACAAGGCATGCCTTGGATGCAACAGTGTCTAGTTTTCCTAATAGTGGAGTACGTTATCACGTTGATAGCAAAGCCGCAGGCGGCGTTGTGGGCAGACGCACGAACACATCCTTCTTTCATGCCATTCTTGCAGCAAAAATTAATTTTCTTCCTCACGTCATTACTCATCAACGCAACGACCTATTGTAGAGTCCCGGGAATATTTTCATTGGTAAAAGGATAAGTTGATGAGTAAAATGGTCATTAATTTGTTTTCCTGAGTCCTGTACTTTCTGAGATATATTAAGGTCTGAAAACAAGCAATTTTCAGCAGTTTCCGAGAAATTGCCCGTAGTGAGATGAAAACTGCGGTAAATATTTCCCGGCGTGTGGGGGTTAAGGACCTCCCATTAACGTTGACCCCTCCTATCTTCCTGTGTCAAGCCTTTCAACCAATTTACCCATCAAACCACTTCATCGCTGAACTCTTTCATCGCCAAGTCACTTCAATGCCAAGACCACTTCAGTGCCAAGACCACTAAAGTGCTAATGCCATTTCAATTCCAGACCACATCAGCACCAAGATTACGACTACAACCTTCCCATTTCTGTTCCATTGTTAGTCATATGTCTTTGCTGTGAAATGAGTGTCATATGGTCTATGACACCTGGTAATGAGAATTCATTATTCAGTTCAGGAGTATCAGTTACTCCTCACTCTATCCCTCTGCAGTGTTATTTTATTCTGTGTGTGTGTGTGTGTGTGTGTGTGTGTGTGTGTGTGTGTGTGTGTGTGTGTGTGTGTGTGTGTTCTTACCTAATTGTTCTTACCTAATTGTATCTTTGCATGAATGAGTCAAGCATGTACTGTCCTGTGTCTGAAACCATTTTCATCATACATCTCTTTAAATTTATGAATTGTTTTGGCACACACTACTTCATTCGGTACTGCATTCCACTGATCAGTTGCCCTATTTGGGAAACGAAATTTCCTTATGTCTTTATCGCCTCTCTTTTTATGCATTTTTTTGCAGTGTCCTCTTGCTGATGCTTCCCCGTAGGTTATATATTCATTTATGTTTATTTTCTCCTTCCCTGATGTGCATTTATGTGGCATAATCATGTCTCTTCTTTTCCTTCTCTCCTGTATTGCTGGCAGATTCAGTTTTCCTAGCCTTTCTTCGTAGCTTAGATCCCTTAAGCTTGGTACCCATCTTGTAGCGGCCCTTTGAACTTTTTCAATCTTATCTATGTGTTTTTTGAGATGAGGATTCCAGACTACTGATGCATACTCCAGTGTTGGCCTAATGAATGATGTTATTACTGTATCTTTCTCAGCATGTTTTCATTTACTTATATGAATGCTAATCTCATATTTGCCAGCAGTGTATACGTGTTCTGTACCTTTTCACTGATGTGGTCAGCCGGAGATAGTCTGTTATTGATATTCACACCTACTGTAGGTCCTTCTCTCTTTCTGATATGTATAGGGTTTTACTTCCTAACGTATAATCCCAATCTGGTCTTTTCCCACTTTTACCAAACTTGATTACATGACACTTATCCACACTGAATTCCATTTGCCATGTATTACTCCATTCATGAAGTTTATTTAATTCTTCTTGTAGCTGTTTACAGGAGTCAGTGTCAGTAATTCTCCTTTGTATTTTTGCATCATCAGCAAACATATTTAGATAGTTTTCATTTCCAGTGTTATCAGTGTCATTTATATATGCTAAAATCATAACTGGTGCCAGCACTGAGCCCTGTGGAACTCTGCTAGTCACTTTCCTCCATGATGAGTAATTTCCCGTTAGTAATGTTCTCATTTCCGTTTTTCTGAGAAAGTCTTACATCGAACAGTACAGTTTGCCTAGGATTCCTCCTTGATGGTACAGTTTCCATAAAAGTCTTTGGTCCGGTACTCTGTCAAATGTTTTCTTGAAATCTAGATAGATACTGTTCACCCACCCTTCTCTTTTCTGTAATGTTTCTGCAACTCTGTCATAGCAACTTAATAGATTTGTAACACATGATTTTCCCTTTCCGAAACCAAATTGCCTTTCTGTTGTCATATTGTATTCTTCTAGATGGTTTACCCAAACTTTTCTAATCAGCTCTTCCAGTAGCCTACCTTACTTACAACACTGGTTAGTGATACTGATCGGCAGTTGGGTGGATTTTGTCTATTCCCTTTCCTGAATAAGGGAACAATGTTTGCTTTCTTCCAAATATTAAGTAGTTTACCTTGACCCAAGGATTCCTTAAATATTAAAGATAATGGTCTACTTATCTCTGCACATTCATGTAGCACCCAACATGAAGTTTCGTCAGGACCATTTGCTTTTCCTTCGTCTAATTTGCTTAACTCATCCTGTATGTCTTTTTCTGATATTTGTATATACGGTAATATGTGTGGGCATACATGTTCCATATCATCCCTCTCAAAATTATTTTATGTAAAAACTGATTGGAAATTCTTGTTTAGTGCTTCACAAATGTCTTTCTGTTGTGTATAGATGATCACTTCATCCGTAATGGATTGTATTTTATCTTTTGCTTTGGTTTTGCTTCGGACACAGCTGAAAATAGCTTCGGTTGATCAATACTTTTTTTTATGGAGGGTGATACATAATATTGTCAACATCATTATCTTGCCTAGTAAATAACAGATCTACAGTAGTACTGATGGTACGTCAAGTCCTCTTTTTCTGGTGCTTTCTTTTACATGTTGCGTTAGGAAGAACGCCTGCCCAAGGTCCAGGAGCTTTTGGTCCCAACAGCTTTCCTGGCTTTTTATATCTAGAGTATTCCAATTTATATTTGTATTCAAATCTTCAGTTAGTGTAATTCTTTCAGATTTCTCCTCCATTCTATGTAGTAATGCTCTTAAACTTTGAATTGTACTCTCTGCCAGGTCTTCATATTCACCTTTTCCCAGGTGTTAGATCTGGGTGGCATGTATAAATTTGTCATAATTACTTTCCCTTCAGATGTATTAATCTCTTTTGCAATCAGTTCTACTTGTGAGGATATATCTATTTCTATTTCTTTGACTTGCAGATATTTCTTTATTAATATTATAATTTCTCCTCTTTTTTTTTAAGTTCCTATCTCTTCTCCATATATTGTATTCCTCTAGGTTTAGGATACCGTTTCATATCCTTGGTGTTAATTTTGTTTCTGTTAGGCAAATAATATGTCTTTTCTTTTCTTTGATATAGTCATTCAATTCTATTGATTTGGATACCATTCCATCTACATTTGAGTACATCAACTTAATCATCTTGTTTACATACTTGTCATGACTTGGGTCTACTACATTCCTCTTTTTTATTCCCTCCTGTTTATGTACCACTTTCCTACCTGCAATCGAATTACTTTGTACAAAAAAAATGTGATCTCTTCCTCTGATCTCTCCTCGTTCTTTGTTTTTGCCTCCTACCTCTTCTTTCTTAGTAATCCAAGTTCCTATTGAGTTAGGCATCTTTTTATCCATATATTTTTGAATTCCTCTTTTTCCATGTCTGTTTGCATTGTTTAGTACATCCTCCATAGTGTTTACACTCTTGAAGGTTACTTTAAAAGGCCTTGACTTATTTCTCTCATATTTTCCTAGCCTTTTGTGTTCCTCTATGTCTTTACTACATATTTCCTCTGATACTTCCTTCATTATGTTCATTACATTTACCATCTCCTTTGTGTGTGTGTGTGTGTGTGTGTGTGTGTGTGTGTGTGTTTTGTTATACAGAATATCCCTATTAACCAACCACACCAACTCAGCATCTTTGGCAGTACTGCAGACCTTCGACTTTTCTCTTTGGTGACTAGAGCACGCAAATGTTACGCACTAGAGCATTCTTTAAGATGATTAGCATTATTTCATTATTGTGCACATTGTGCCCACCTGCCTTACTTTCTCACAAATTTAAATCAATACTTGTTAATGAAACGTTACAAATTGACATTGAAAGTTAAAGAGGAAAAGTAAGACAAAGGATAAGAACGCAAATAAATCCTTGGACAAAATAAACTAATGGTCATTAATATGCATAGCCTGCTATATTTTGTCATGTAAGGCTTTCATTCCTTGGCTTTCTTATCAGGTCTTTATGAGCAAGTAGGTCACGTAACGATGTGAGGGATTAAGTCGATTGGCTGGAAGGTGAGGTGAGAGGGGTTGTAATGGTGCATGAGTAGAAAGCATGGCTTTAGTTGACGTGTAGGCTGGATGGAAGAGGTTTGTGATGAAGAACAATGTTAGTGTATGATTCAGACACGGAGTAAGTAATTATTTAGTAACCTAATGCCGCAGCTCGTCGTGTATTACTACAGTGCAACTTGGACCATTATTCAGTGGTGAGAACACGGAATAAATTCAAAGTGATGATTGTTGATACGACAAAGCGGCAAAGGGAGAAGAAAACTGGAATATAACATTTGTTTATTCCAGTGCTGTTAAGCCAATGAATACTTGCTGAGTCAGTATAATATCAGCGAGCGAACACTGCCTTGTATTCCGAACATTCTGGGAACGTATTCAGATTTTTATGATGCTAGGAATAGAAGTTTATATCTTGCCTTACCCTTCGGGACGCCACCAGTCCATAACGTTCAACAACCATCCCAGGCCCACACACCCACCTGGTTCACCAGCCCACCCATTCATTCCCACCTACCCACCCAGCCGCCTACATCACACCATCCAACCACGCTACATTACTCCTCCCACTTACCCACCCCTCCCTTCCCAAGCGACCGGCTACCCTACTCACCCCATCCATCTCATCCTGACCCACCCTGGTCACCCACCCAAGCCATTCACCTTTACCACCCAACCCACCCTTCCCTCCAATTGAACCTGTCCACCCCATCCACCCAACCTCTCCATCAGCCCAACCCAACAAGCCACCCATTCATCCCTTCCCAACCACATTGCCCACCTATCCACTCTCTCTGCCAACCCATCCACTCATTCCACCCACTCAACCACCCACCCACTATGCCCACCTTCGCCATCCATTCCTTCCTACCATCCCACTCACCCTGCCCACCCCACCGACTCAACTCATGTCCAGCAAGGTGACTTGTAAGTTTACACACACACACACACACACACACACACACACACACACACACACACACGAGAGAGAGAGAGAGAGAGAGAGAGAGAGAGAGAGAGAGAGAGAGAGAGAGAGAGAGAGATGGCACAGCAGGTTTTATAGTATGATATTGTAGATTAATATATTATCACTGTCACCTAATGGGGTATATTTAGGGATAAAGAGAGATGGGATTTAATGAAGGACGGTGAACCAAGGTTGGAAAATATGGACAAACCTCCCACCCCAGTTTTCCCATTCACTCCTTCACTCACTGTTCTTTCTACCTTCAGCAGAGTAGTAATAACACCTGCATATGTCGGATTTGACAAATATAATTCATGACATTGTGAATAGAAATAAACAAATTAGTACATGCAAACGAGTTAGTGTGTATAACAACGATCTGCGTGGCAAGTGCACACCGTGAACCCCTTTTTGCATCTGCTAGTGCGTGAGAGAGAGAGGCGGAGTAGTGCTGGGTATGTACAGTAGGTTGCCACAGACGCAGGACTTCCTCATGCTGTGACGTGCTGTTCGTTTGTAGGATATCCATGGGCTAGGACTGGAAGGCTTGGAGCCCATGTCTTTTCGACAACACTTATTCCTGCCTCTCAGTTTCTAATTTTCTCCCATTTCTCTCCTCCCCTTCCTATGTATCTCTCCGCTTTGTGTCTACATCCTTTGTCTTACTCGTTCTCCCTCTTTGCTCTCATTCCCAATTTTCTAAAACTAATTTTTCTTTGCACGTGCTTTACTTAAGTTAGGAATGTAGTGTTGAAAAGTGTCGATTGATCATACAGTGTGACAGTAAGTCTGTCGTATGGTGATGTAGTGATTGGAGTGAATATATTAGGTATACGTGTAAATATGGAGCTCTGAGGTGGTGGTGTAGCAGGAGGTAAGAGTGAGTGAAGGATACAATGTGAAGTGTGTTTGGGTGGCTGGAGGAGTAGAGGAAGAAGATTGCATTTTGAAAGAGGTGAGCAGTGTCTAACTGTGATCCTTATGCAGTCAGTCAGCTCACAGGAAAATGACTTATTTGTCAGGCAGATATCCATGTGATATGAGTAAGAGTGATGAAATATCCGATCTTACCGAAATCCTGAGTGGCTGAAGTGGTATCGTAACCATGAACCCCTGTTGGTGCTACTAAACAATTTCATTCACCATAGTACAGGCCACATGAGTAAATGGCTTAATGAATGCTATACTGTCACTAGCCTCTTGGATTCGGAGATTCACATCTAGGCTAATGTAGATGTGAAGTTTCTTCATGTGCATTCGGAAAAAAACATGGAAACTGCATACCCAATCCTGTGACATGTATGTCAGTTTCTCTGATATCCATCTAGTCATGATCGTTTTTAATTTTTGTAGGGGTTACTCCCCCAGGAATGACTGAAGAAGTCAGTCCCCAAATATCGCTTTACCGATGGGAACCCATTGTACGTGCACTAAGATATCAAAGCCATATCTGCCCTCTTCTCACTATTTCTGAGATTTTTTTTTTTTATTTGGCGAGGGGGCTGACTCCCCAAAATATGGTTGGAAAATTATAAATAGTGGAAGACTTTCGGAGTAACCAGATAAACTCACCTGGGAAGTTTCATCCACTTAATTCTCCTATTTCTGACCATTTTTATTTATGGGAGGGAGATGACCTCCCAAGATTTACAGTTGGGGGGGGGGAGGTGACACTCCCCGAATATTGCATTATGGATGAAGTCTACAGTTTGTACTACGATATCAAAATGATATCTGTCATCCTTTCACTACTGAGAATTTTTATTTGGCGAGAGGGCTCACCCTCCTAAAAATTAGAATTGAGACATTTTATTTAGTGGATGACCTTACCAGTAACCAGACGAATTCACCTGGCAAGCTTCATTCAGATCCATCAGATAACCAAGGAGGAGTTAAAGCACACACAGACACACAGACTGGCTGAAGCTCTTGCAGTGTTATAGAGAGAGATCCCGAAAATGATACCAACTTGCTTCGCAGGATTTATAAATAAAATGAACTGGTGGTGGCAAAGGTACTATCTGTACTCATAAGTGAACATTCTGTTGGTCCCCCTTTAATCCTAAGACATTCCTCAGTCAGAGGTTTGATGAAATTAAGGGTCAATGAAGATAGGTTTATTCTTAACCTTCAAACCGCTTAGCACTTCATATGGCTACATAGGAGGCGATGAGAGGAGCGTGGAATTAAGTGGAACTCATTTTCGTGTGTGATGCTCGGAGACGAAAATATCTGTAGTTCACCATTCATTTATGTGCATTCATCAGTCAAATGGTAAAGGAAACTACTTTGTTTGGGAATGCTAGAAAATTATGTTGTGTCTGTGGTGATAGATTATGAATATTTTTCATCGACTGTTGTGTTGGGTGGAGGCTGTTGTAGGACGTTGTAAATTGCTTTAACATAATGTGTGACAGGAAGGGTAGAGATACCCTTAGGCTTGCTGGGTAGAGAGACATAGATATCGCTCTCTGCTGTATTCCTTCCCGCTGTTTTCCATGGTGTTTCGTCGTCGTCATCCTTGTAATACTTTAACTGGAGGTTGAATCTCTATTGGTGATTGTTATATTTGAAATTCATATGTAAATGTTATATAGAAATGCCATCGAAGTTATCCAATTTGCTGAGGGTAAAGTACTTTCAAACACAACTGATAAAGTAAAGATATAGGTGGGGGAAGACGTCATGAGGAGCTTGGCCGCAGTGCTCATCTCCGTAACATAACTGATAGACACTGCGAAATATAGGAGTGTGGAACATTACATTTCCACAGTTGCCAGCATTTTACCTTATTCATACTCTGAAAGACTGAATACCTGAATATAAAATATTCGTTGCGAGCTCCAGTAACACCAGTTTGATATAGTAGCTGTGGTGGTGGTATCTGTGATGATGGTGGTGGTAGTAGGTGTGATGATGATGGTGGTGGTAACTGTTATGGTAGTAATGGTAACTGTGGTGATGGTGGTGGTAGCTGTAATAATGACGGTGCTGGCAGTAACTGCGGTGGTGGTGGCCCTGGTGGTAGCTGTGTTGGTGGTGGTCGACCCATCCCCATAAATCACAATGGACCACCTGAGTCCCTTGTACGCCATTCACTCTCCTGTATTTCCAGGTTACTGCGTGATGAAGCCTCTCCAACCATCTCTCCAGCTCTTCCTCGACTTACCCCTTCCCCGCTCTGCTGCGGTCTTATATACTCTTCGTCAGTCTATCATCGTCCATTTTTTCCACATAAACAACCAAAGTTCTTGCTTTGCTCTTTCCTCAAAACTTCTCTTATTGCCACTCATCTCTCTCTCACACTCGCTTCATCGTTTCCTATTATTATTGTTATCATTCTTCTCTTCTTTCATCTCAGTTCCTTTCTTGCATCCACTCATATGCACCTCATCCTTCTTTTTCCACTGCTTTTTCTTCTTCCACATCCCATCATGCTGTTGCTCTTGTACTAGCTGACAGCTTTGCAGTGCTACTCATGCTTTTAACATTCTTAACCAAACAATCTTTTTATTGTATCGACAGATATTCTAAATGCATCCACTCTCAGTTCGTAAACCATCACTTTTCCTCCAACTTTTGCCCGTGTTCTTCTGCGACTGGTTAGGGTTCTCTTTTCTCTCTCTCTCTCTCTCTCTCTCTCTCTCTCTCTCTCTCTCTCTCTCTCTCTCTATCTCTTTTGTATTATGAGTATCCATCTCATCGTCGTTTTTCCATTCTCCTCTCAGTTGGAGAGGCCGTATGTTGTCTGAAATGACATGAGCTCGAACCCAGCATTGGCAGGGAACACTCCAATTAAATTAATTTCACTAAAACAGACTTTACTGAACTTCCGCATGACCCGCCGACATGCCATAAAACAACCCCAGTATCTCTTCAGTGTGGACGAGTGGTACTCGTGACAAAGTGGTGTCATGTTCAGCTGTGTGTGGCATGTAGGAGGACTCTTGCGTCTTAAGGAATGGACTCTTAAGCCTATGTCCGGAGTCGGGCACATAAACAAAATGACAGCCTTCCGCACTATCCTCTCACAACTCTCATGTCAATAACACATCCAAGCATCCTTTTGTTTGTTCAGATACACAGTCTGATACGTTTCCATAAACATTTACTGTAATCCTCAGTACCACATGAACTTTAATATTCTTCATTCCTATCTCTCACATTCCACATAGTCACACGAACGTGTCTGTTATTTCATGGCCCTAGTAAGACTTTATATCCAAAATTTAAAAAAAATCATGGCTACTCAACGCTCAGCCTCGGAGTCCTCGGGGGGGGACCATAAATGCCCCCACCTTCCGCCCCTCTCCCGGTGACGACTTACGCTGCCTGGAACCACTGTCTGACTCACTTCTTCATTTCTGCAACATTAGGGGGAGGCGGTGGCTGAATCGGTAGAGAGGCAGCCTGCAGTCCTAATGGAATCCCGGCTGGGGGAGGAACAGTTTAAGGATTTGAATTTCCTAAAAAGCAGACTTTCCTGATCTACCAGATGACCCGCCTAGATGTCGTAAAAGTTCTCCCGCTAATTCTAGTACACCAGGCCTGTACGAAACAGCCCTAGTATGTATTCAATAAGGACAGTGGGTGTTAGCGCCGAAGTGGTGACATGTGGAGGTGTAGGAGGACTACTGGGCCTTGGGACAGGTGACTGCCCCCAAGAAATAGGCCCTGAGCCTTTGCCCAGAGTCGGACATGTAAAAAAAAAAAAAAAAAAAAAAAATCGCGGCCTTTCCTCTAACTTTCGCACTGTTGAGCACCACCTCTCCTCCTCTAAACATCACCTTCTCTTTCTAACTGAGACTCAGGTGTCTGAGGCATCTGACAGCAAACCCTTTTCTGTATCCTCCTACTTTCTCTATACTCATTTCAAAGCCAAAGGTGGCTGTTGTATATATATATATATATATATATATATGCAACAACTTATCTTGCTCTCGTGTTCCTGAACTCGATTCCTCTGAATTCTCTACACTCTGGCTTCGGCTTTCCTGTCATTCTCTGACTAAATATATCTGTGCTGTTTACTTATCCCTTAATTCTGCTATCAAAAATTCTTCGACTATCTTACTTCTATGATAGAACATATTCTATCAATTTCTCCTTTCTCTGAAATCTCCATTTTAGGAGATTTCAATGTTTACCACCACCTTTGGCTCTCCTCTCCTTTCACTGATCCACCTGGCGAACAAGTTCACATCTTTTCTATCCTTAATGACCTAGAGCAGCTTGTACAGCACCTACCCATATCCCAAACCGCCTTGGAGAGAACCCCAACATACTTGACCTCTTCCTTACAACTAATCCTTCTGCTTACACTGTTAATCTTTTCTCTCTGTTGGGCTCCTCCGATCACAAACTTATCACCTTAACCTGTCCTATCACTCCGGTACAGCCTGTGGACCCTCTAAAGAAACGTCGTCTGTGGCACTTTGGAGCTGCAGATTGGGAGGCCCTCAGGCAGTACTTCTTTGATTTACCCTGGGATGATTATTGCTTCCATGCCTGGGAGCCATCTGGGTGTCCCTTACGCATTAAGGAGGTTATTCTTTCAGGCATGGAAGCATACATTTCTTTCTTGTATCCTTTGTCTAACACAAGAAAACCTTTGTTTTAATCATGCTTTTTCTAATGCTGTCCGCAACAAGGAGAGGGCCTACAAAAGGTACCGGAGCCAACCCACCCCTAAATCACATCATCTTTATGTTTCTGCCCGGAATTGTGCTAAGTCTGTTCTTCGCTCTGCTAAAAATAATTTCATCTGTACTAAATGCTCTCAACTCTGCAACTCGAATTCTTCCCGCTTCTTCTGGCACATTGCCAAAAACCTTTCTAACAACTTTACCTCATCATCCTTCCCTCCTCTTTTCTACTCTGATGGTTCTGTTGCTATTTCTTCTACTGATAAAGCAGATCTCTTCGCTCAGACTTTCTCCTCCAATTCCACCTTAGAGGATTCCGGTGCTGCTCCTCCATCACTGCCCTCTTCTGACTTCCTTATGGAGGACATTAAAATTTCTTCAGCTGATGTATTTTCTGCCATCACTGGCTTCAATACTAACAAGGCATATGGGCCTGATGGAGTCCCTCCTGTTGTTCTCAAGAACTGAGCTTCTGTGCTTACACCCTGCCTAGGTAAACCCTTTCGCCTTTGTCTGTCAACTTGTACCTTTCCTTCTTGCTGGAAGTTTGCTGTCATTCAGCCAGTCCCAAAGAAGGGTGACCATTCCCAACCCTCTAACTATCGTCCAATTGCTTTAACATCCTGTATTTCAAAAATTTTCGAGTCAGTTCTTAATAGTTAAATTTTAAGGCATGTTTCCTATCACAACCTTGTTTCTGATCGTCAGTACGGGTTCCGTCAGGGACGCTTCACTGGCGATCTTCTCACCTAGACTTCTGGTCACCTCCTTTCGGGACTTTGGCGAAAGCTTTGCCATTGCACTTGACATCTCAAAGGCTTTTGATCGAGTCTGGCATAAATTTTTAATTTCCAAACTGCCCTCTTACGGTTTCTGTCCTTCTATCTGTGCCTTCATCTCTAGCTTCCTTTCTGGTCGTTCTATAGCCGCTGTTGTAGACGGCCATCGTTCTTCTCCTAGATCTATCAACAGTGGTGTTCCTCAGGGCTCTGTCCTATCACCAACTCTCTTCCTTTTATTCATCAGTGATCAACTTCTAAGCTTGTACACATCTAACCCTATCCACTCGTACACTGGCAACACCACCCTTCACCTTTTCATTACCCCGGTTCCCGCAACGCCCATCTCTAGCAGTTATTACTTCAACAAACAAGGGATGAGGCTATGGCACGTTCCTAATGTCTGACTTGGCTCGTTATCTCTGACCAGGGATAAAAATAATCTGGTTGTTTTTAATGTATCTAAGACTCAGTTCTAACATCTATCAACCCAACAAAATCTTCCACAGGTATACTATCTATCTATCTATCTATTACTTGAACATATAATCTCGTAAAGGGTTGGCCATTTGACTTGAGTTATTTGTTTTGGGAGGGCACTAACCCTCCACTAACCCACTTGTTGACACGTAGGAGCACATATGGTTTGGTTATGTAGTTATGCCAGCGTTGTAAATGGTTCTTGGCTTACAGGGAGCCACATTTGTGTCACTCAATGTAAGCCACCTGTAAAGGAAAAGAAGAAGAGAAAAATAATAAAAAAAGTGACAAGAAAGATGGGAGAAATAGGAAGAGAGGAGGGCAGGCACAAAGAATGATAAAGGGCTAAGGAAGAAATGAGTGGATGATGGTCGCCACCACCTACCACAACAGGTACACCTGATGTTTAATAATATTTGTAGCTTAATCCTGCATCATCCTTTGGAACATGCTTGAGGGTTTCATTTACTCGGGACTTATCTTGGAAGCGATCATATTACATCTCTTGTAAAATCTGCTTCCAAGATTTTAGGTGTGCTAAGCAAGCCTTGGAAGCTCTAGGTTCCTTGTTTACCCCTCCGCCAATATTGTTGACTCTATACAAGGGGGTTTTATCTGCCCCTGTGTGGAGTATGGCAACTTCTCATGTGTGGGGAGGCTCCCCACATATAGCTTTTTTCTCAATGGAGTGGAGTTAAAGGCTTCTTCATCTCTTAACTCTCCCTCCCCTCATACTGACTCCTTTTCAACCTCTGTCTCTTCGCCGCACTGTTGCATCTTTATCTCTTTTCTATCGCTACTTCAATGGTCACTGCTCCTCTGAACTGTCTGCATGCATTCCTCCACCTGTACAATGGGTGCATAGCACCCTTCTAGCAGCAAACTCCCATCCCTTTTCTGTCCAACTCTCTAATGCAAAAGTTAACCGTTACTCCCACTCCTTCATTTATGCAACATGGTCAACTCTGAACTGTCTCTCTGTATTTCCTGCCTTCCTAGTGATCTCCAGTCTTTCAAACGCAGTGTGTCCAGGCATCTCGAAATGATTGTTTCTTGAATTTGTCTCTCTCTTATATTTTTTTATTTTTCTCTTGGAGGGAACTGTTATTACGAGGTCATGGCCTTCTCGGTTCCTTCTTCCTCGCATAAGAAAAAAAGATCGGAGACCATCTGGACCGAAGTGATTTTTAGAAGGTAAAGCAGTATTCTCATTCAAACTGTTTCCTCGTTTTTAGACTGCTTTGCACATAGAGAGCATGGGGGAAGTGTTCTTTCTTCTCGAACCCCAGAGATAAGTTCTGGAGTTAATCACCCAAACATAATAACTAGTTAGCTTCCTGATATACGGGAAATTGGGGGGTGTATGAATTTGTGGAACCTTCTCTTTAACAGGCGTCTATGCATTTGGTAGGAGAACCCCTTAATACAGTGCGTTTGTGAATTTGTGGGAACCCTTATCACGTGTCTGCGTGAATTTGTGAGAACCCTTAACATAGGCATTTGTGATGTCCTGCAGAACCCTAAAACAACTACCAAATAAATTATCAGTTTCCAGGAAAGTCCACCACACCTTCCACTCATTTACATGCCCCCTTTGCAGCTCAGTTTCTGTCTAGCCATTCAGACCAGGCCATCACTTCTTCATCTCGCACCCTGTTTGCTGGTGACCATGTACCCCCTCAACTCCCATTTACACATCCATTGAGACACACCTTCCCTTACCCATACCACCCACAGTCCAAAAAACACCCTCTTCAAACATCGCCCACTTTTCCATCGCTCTTCTGATTCGACGTCCTTTTGACTTCCTTCCCTCATCTGGCTGTCAACATCACCATCATTTCTGTTTCTTTCTTAATAACCGTACAAGCCCTCAGTTTCAGTCTTTCTAGAGGCCTTGTATATACCCTCCACCCCCAAAATGCCCAGTATGCATTTGCCACCCATTATAACTCCTTACTCCACCCATACATCACACCCAACCCTGTTTGTGTATGAATACGACTCCAATTCCTCAAGCAGTTGAACCCCTCCTCTTTCTATATTTCATATTTTCTTCCTACAGTCTTCACCTGCTTCTCACAGCTTTTGCCTAACCAAAGCCAGACCTTTCCCACTTATTTACACGGCTCACCTTGCAGCTCAGTTTCCGTCTAGCCATCCAGACCTTAGAGCATCATTTCTTCGTCTCGCAACCTCCGTTTGCTGGAGACCGTGTACCCTCTCAGTTCATTTACACATCCATTGAGACACACTTTCCCTTACCCATACCAACCACAGTCCCACAAACACTTCTTCAAACATCGCTCTACTCCATAATCATCCTCTGATTCTAACTTCCTTTGACATCCTTCTCTCATCCGGCTGTCAACATCACCATCCCTTCGTTTTCTCATAATCTTTGCATGTTTCAAGCCCCTCATTTTCAGTCTTTCAAGAAGACCAGTCTTGTATATACCTTCTCTACCCCCAAAACGCCCATATGTAACCCATTGCATCTCCTTACTCACCCATGCATCACGCCCCAACCCCTTGGAAAAGGCCCATCTGGATACCAATGATTTTACATTTCCCTGTTCGTATTCTCCTGTCCTTTTTGTGTCTGTCACTAAAGGCATGTCTAAATGGCTACCCCTTCCTCTATTTCTGCTATCAATTTTCAATAAGCACCATACCCACCAGTACCACCTCTCTAACACCTTACTTTGGAGACTTCTTGAAGGGGCTGAACGAACTGATAAGTAATATTCATACCACATTCATAAGTTAGGCGGAATCCATTTATTCATCTCGAATTGTGTTTAATAAAATGCCATGGTAATCTCCCTAACTAATTATTTCTCTGCCAGTGTCCTTTTTGATAAAATCTTGAACATTTCATAGTGATAATAATTATACATGTCATGCATTCTTTTCGAAAGCGAACGATAACATATTTTGTCTGTTGTTCTTTTAGAAGTGTCGGACATGTATCATTATTTTCATCTGAAACGTCTCTTCCATTGTATCAGTCTTCTCCACTCCACTCTACTTCCACTGGTTCTCCCTCCCACTCCACCTCTCCTTTTTGTCTATCTCATCCCTGGCAAGCTTTTATATTTTTCCCTCTCTCTAACCTCCCTCCCGATCTGTCAAGTGTAGGCAGATCAAACATGTAGGTAGAGGGCAATTACCGACCGTTTTGGTAAATTACTACAACAGTTTAAAAATAAGGTTACCTAACAACACAAGTTCATGCCTGTGGGCTGTGGAGGAAGAGAAGAAAAATATGTACAAGTGTTTTGGTGGTGGATTTGTGGGTATGGCATTTTATGTGTCCGTTTCAACATTTGCTTCCACTCCATGAAACCGATCTGCCATTGCTTTCAAAATGCTGGAGAAGAACTCCTGCGCGTGGTGGCACCGACATAACCTGGCTGCACAGTTGCCTGGTGTACAACATTCCTGCATTTTTAACGTACGGGTGTGAGACTTTAGTGTGGCAAGAAAATGAAAAGTTAAAAGTGCAGTGATAATGGGACAACTGATGAATGCTGATGGAGCCTCGGGGAGTAGATAGGAAGAAAAAATTACTCAAAAAAAGATGTGGTGTAAGAAAGTCTGTGGACAAGGAGTTTGTAAAATGTGTTCAGATGGTGTATTCACATGAAGATAGTGGGTTTGAGTAGGATGGTGAAAATGGTGTATCTGAGCGAGCTTAAAGGTGTGGGGAAGTGGAAGGCCACATAAGGTGGATAGGTATGACAAACGAATGTTTGAGAAATCGAGGTATGGATGCTGATAAGACAAAGGAACTGGGACAGTGAATGAGCAGTGGTAGTAAGAAACAGAGAATTTGATTAATTTTAGCACCCCTGTTCTTTCTCAGAAGCGATGTGATAGTCATTGGTCTGACTTCATTATTATGTAACATGAACCGTTAACTGTGGGATGTCTCTGCGCTATGAGGTGCAGTCAGGATCTCCGGGGGCTTGAAAATTTGTGAATGAATGAGAGTTTGGCCCATCTACCTGTGGAGACTTTTCCAAGTTCTCTGTTCAACAGGTGCATTCTTCTCTCTGGATGCTACCTCACACTAACCTTAGACTAGAAAAGAGGTCTGGATGATGATGATAATGATATGGTTGATAATAGTAATGATAACGGTAATGATGATAATAATAATGAAAAAAAACGATAATGATAATAATGACGATGATGATAATGATGAAAATTATGATAATGATGATACTAATGATAATGATACCGATGGTAATGATAATGATAGTTATAAATGACAGGCGACGATGGCCAGCTGTAAGCGAGTCGTTGCCGTTCAGCCTGTACACACAAAGGTGGACCCTTATATGGTCGTTCTAAAAATACCATCTCTCGCCTCTTTCTAGACACGAACTAAACCACCCATGACAATAGACCTAACTCAATACTTGCATAAACACAAGAAACATCAAAAAATGCGGTAGAAATTAATTATCACTGCCTTTTACGTTATTAAGACAGTTTTAGTATCAAAATATAGCTTCCATAAAAGCTTATAAACGAGGATGTTGATGTGTAATGTAGATGAGATTCAGAATTCATTACAACTTCCATCACTTATTCGAAGCTCAAATTGCCTAAGCTGAAGCAGTTTCATAGGCAACACACTCCTCACATCACATGCATATCGAGAAACGTCTGAGGTAAAAGCCTCTCCTATAATAAACAATATGCCTACCGATCACCCTGTCTGTTATGTTATCATCTTCGTCAAACTGGTGATATACCATTCTCAGTTTCATAATTCATGCATTACTACTTTCACATGTCGCTGATGTGGTTCATATAATAGCAGGACTACGACACACACTGTATACACTTTACATGCATTATTCATGGGGTGTTGTATGTACTGGACAGTTAGGCCTATATATGTTATCAACCCAAACATTAATGCTAATGGAAGTTGTCGTTGTATCATGTAAGAAAATTCAAAGGTGGTAACCTTGGATACGATGGGTGCTGCCAGATAAATAGCACTTTGATTTCTATATTATCTAGTGTACAATGCTTTTCTCTTTTGAGATCTTCCCTTTGAGCATAATGTCCAGTGCTATGGAATTATTCGTTATACACGACATGAAGGTACGGTCGTTATATCTGTAGGGGAGAGAGAGAGACATGGGGGGGGGGATGGAGGGGCTGACAGATTGCAAGGGGGAGAGGACTAGGTGTACCAACCCTTACTATGTTCACTTATTCTTTACCAGTGCTTGATTCGCAAAGAAGCATGGAATTTCGATAATTATTTTAGTGGGTGTACAATGGACTCTAATCCGTGATGTGATGTTTGGACAGCGTGAACTCTCTAATGTTTTTTTGAAGGGGTCAGACTTCTTACCCAAAATGTAAATAATCAGAACAGGGAGGAAGTGAACACGGATTTCATTGAAATCAGCTTGCACATATAGTGATTAGGTATGCAGTTTTTACGTTTTCTCTGGATGAACAAGAAGAAACTGCACATCCATATTTAGCGAGAATGACGCCCTCCCCAAGGATTGTTGGGAGTTGGCCTTCTAAAAAAAGAAAAAGAAAAGAAAAAGAAGAAAAAATTTGTACAAAACTTCCCAGGTGAGTTCGTTTGGTTACTGAGAAGGTCTTTCACTTATATACAGTTTTGCAACCATGATTTATAGGGGGGTAAGTCAGCCCTCCTCACCTACAGTACTTAAAAAATTCAAAGAAGTTGTGAAAGGATTCCAGATATGTTCTTTACATCTTAGTACATGCTGTACAATGAACCTTCATCTGTAATGCGATATTTTGGAAGCATGACTCTCACAGGGATTTTCTCAGAGGTCAGACCCCTTCACCAAACTGAAAATGATCATAAATGGGGGAAAGTGAACACATGAATTTAAACGAAAATCGGCATGCATATCACAGGACTGGGTCTATAGTTTCCTATGTCTGAATGTACAGGAAGAAACTGTACATCTACTTTTATTATTATTATAATTGTTATTGTTGTTGTTGTTATTATTATTATTATTATCATTATTATTATTATTATTATTATTATTACAAATATTCTTATAATTATTATTATTATTATCTTCATCATCATCATCATCATCATCCGGACCCCCTTTCCCAAGTGGGCAGGGTGAGGAGTAGCAAAGCTGTCCAGACAGCCCAG